>NC_090943.1:173359142-173660392 GCF_040807025.1 Struthio camelus | reverse complement strand
TCGCCACAAAGATGAATGGCTGCAGAAGGCGAGGAAGAGCAGCCGTGGAAGGCAAGGAAGAGCATCGCCACAAAGATGAACGGCCACAGAATGCAAGGAAGAGCGGCCACGGAAGGCAAGGAAGAGCATCGCCAAAGCTGAACGGCCACAGAAGGCGAGGAAGAGCATCGCCGCAAAGATGAACGGACACAGAAGGCGAGGAAGAGCGGCTGCAGAAGGCAAGGAGCATCGCCACAAAGATGAACGGCCACGGAAGGCGAGCAGTATCGCCACAAAGATGAGCGGCCACAGACAGCTACGATGCTAATTCAGCGCAACACACCGACCCTTTTGGTGGGCGGCACACAAGGAGACACCATCCCTCGACGCAACGCTGAGCGCTCAGGCCACTCAATAGCCTGCGGATGCCTAACACCCTAGCCCTGCAAAGTTTACACCGTGCTCCACCATCACACAGGACAAGAGCAACATCAAGACCTCAGCAAAACACAGGACACCTACAACACACACAGAACACAGCACACAACAACACAGACACAGGCTGGAGCTGCCCAGACTACCACACCCACCTCTGCCTCTACCTCACACACAGCACCCACCCTCAGGAGGCCTCCACACAACACGAATTGGCAGCACACACACACACACACACACACACACACACACACACTGCCCAAGACACACCAACACCCTTGGCCCTCTCCACTTAGCTTGGGCACTGCCGTGCATCACCGTCCATCCTCAAGAGCCAGCCTCGATGCCAGGCACCTCCTCTCTGACCTTCCTTCACTCACAAACCTTCGCCCTCACCACCTGCCAAAACAGAGCACAAGCCATCACCTGCATGCCACACGGCTCCAGCCTCTTCCCCAAAAAACACCCTCCTCCAAAACAACACGGTCCCTCCACTCACCTGAAACACGTCCCTTCCAAACTCAGACATCCTGCCCAGCACTAGGACGCCCACAGCACCTGGGAAAAACAACACAAAGTTACTCTTCTGCCAGGCAGCACCCAACAGCCCTACTACAAACAGCACACCATGCCACTCACCTCAAATCCTCAGCCATCTGGGAAGACACCCCCCACAGCACCTGAAAAAGCACAACAAAAGACATTACTGAGAGGCAGCCCGACACCACCCAACCAAATGATAAAGCTCTCAACGACAAGCTGCCCCTCTCACCTCCTCTGCCTCCATCTCAGCACTCGGCTCCTCCGTGCCACAACTGCATCCTACACCTGCAGAACCAGAGACAATACCACAGCTTGAGGGGATGTTTGCAAAAGCACAGCCCATCCACACCCACCCCTTGCTCCCACAACTTTACCTGCACCACTCACCTGTCCCCACTGTCAGGCTACAGGAGGCTACACTGACCTCGGCCATGCACCTGCAAAACCAGAACAGCACTGGGCAACAGGCACAGCACCAACAACCCCACACTATGCTCTGCTCCATCTCGCAGACCAACACTCACCTGGCCAGGCGCCTCCTAGGCACAAGCAACCCACTTGCCTCACGGCTTCCCACCTACAAACACAAAACAAACATTGTTCAGGGAACCGCTGCCCAAGACACCCTCCTGCAAACAGCACTCACAAGCTCACCTCCTTAGAACACATCTCGGTCTTCCTCCATCTCCCTCAAGTACCTGGAACACTGCTCTGCATCTGCAAAAGCAACACAAACTGCAGCACCCAAAGGCAGACCTATCCCCATTCCACTCCCCATCACCACTCCACTCTGCACGCTGCCATCGCTAAAACCCACAGGCAAGGCACCTCCAGCTCCAAACAAACATGCACACACACAAACAGCACACACAAACACAGAGCAAAGCCCTAGGCACAAAGAACGATTCCCATGCATAAGACCCTGCTGGCCACAAAGCCCTACAACAGCACAACCGTGCACCTCAGAGGCTCAGGAGAAGCCTAAGAAAGAGTCAAATGCCACAAGCTCTGACAGCAAGGGGCCAGCAAAGCCAGGACTACGGAAGCACAAGAGGCTGGCCAAAAGGACCCAAGGCTGCGACCATGCAGGCAAGAAAACCCTGAAAGGATGCCGCAGAAGACGAGCGAAGAGCGGCCGCCGCAGAAGACGAGCGAAGAGCGGCCGCCGCAGAAGACGAGCGAAGAGCGGCCGCCGCAGAAGACGAGCGAAGAGCGGCCGCCGCAGAAGACGAGCGAAGAGCGGCCGCCGCAGAAGACGAGCGAAGAGCGGCCGCCGCAGAAGACGAGCGAAGAGCGGCCGCCGCGCGCTCAAACATCACCACAAAGATGGCCAGCCACAGACAGCTATGATGCTAATTCAGTGCAACACACCAGCCCTTCTCACAGGCAGCACACAAGGAGATATGATCCACTGGCACAATGCTGAGCACTCGGGCCACTCAAAAGCCTCCGGAGGCCTACCATGCTACCGATGCAACATCTGTGCCATGCTCCACGAGCACAAAGAACAAGAGCAACATCAACACCTGAGCAAAACACAAGACACCTACAACACACACAGAACACAGCACACAACAACACAGACACAGGCTGGAGCTGCCCGGACTACCACACCCCCCTCTCCCTCTACCTCACACACAGCACCCACCCTCAGGAGGCCTCCACACTGTAATGACTGGCAGCACACACACACACACACACACACCCACACACCCAAACCACCCAAGACACACCAACACCCTTGGCCCCCTCCACTTAGCTTGGGCACTGCCGTGCATCACCATCCATCCTCAAGAGCCAGCCTCGATGCCAGGCACCTCCTCTCTGACCTTCCTTCGCCCTCACCACCTGCCAAAACAGACCACAAACCATCACCTGCATGCCACACACCTCCAGCCTCTTCCCCAAAAAACACCCTCCTCCAAAACAACACGGTCCCTCCACTCACCTGAAACACGTCCCTTCCAAACTCAGACATCCTGCCCAGCACTAGGACGCCCACAGCACCTGGGAAAAACAACACAAAGTCACTCTTCCGCCAGGCAGCACCCAACAGCCCTACTACAAACAGCACACCGTGCCACTCACCTCAAATCCTCAGCCATCTGGGAAGACACCCCCCACAGCACCTGAAAAAAGCACAACAAAAGACATTACTGAGAGGCAGCCCGACACCACCCAACCAAATGATAAAGCTCTCAACAACAAGCTGCCCCCTCTTACGTGCTCAGCCTCCGCCTCAGCACTCCGCTTCTCCGCGACACAACTGCATCCTACACCGGCAGAACCAGAGAAAACACCACACCTTGAGGGGATGTTTGCAAAACCGCACCCCGTCCACACCCACCCACCGCTCCCACACTTTTACCTGTGCTGCTCACCCTTCCCCACTGTCATGCTACAGGAGGCCACGCCAAGCTCTGCCACGCACCTGCAAAACCAGAACACCACTGGGCAATAGGCACAGCACCAACAACACAACAGCCCCACTCCACGCTCTGCTCCATCTCTCACACCAACACTCACCTGGCCGGGCTCCTCCTAGGCACAAACAACCCACTTGCCTCACGGCTTCCCACCTACAAACACAAAACAAACATTGTTCAGGGAACCGCTGCCCAAGACACCCTCCTGCAAACAGCACTCACAAGCTCACCTCCTTAGTGCACATCTCGGTCTTCCTCCATCTCCCTCAAGTACCTGGAACACTGCTCTGCATCTGCAAAAGCAACACAAACTGCAGCACCCAAAGGCAGACCTATCCCCATTCCACTCCCCTTCACCACTCCACTCTGCACGCTGCCATCGCTAAAACCCACAGGCAAGGCACCTCCAGCTCCAAACAAACATGCACACACAAACACAGAGGAAAGCCCTAGGCACAAAAAACAGTTCTCACGCATAAGACCCTGCGGGCCACAAAGCCCTACAACACCACAACCCTGTGGCTTTCAGGCTCAGGAGAAGCCCAGGAAAGACTCAAATGCCATGGCCTGTGACAGAAAGGGGCCGGCAAAGCCAGGACTGTGGATGCACAAGAGGCTGGCCAGAAAAACCCAAGGCCACGATCACACAGGGAAGAAAACCCTGAAAGGGAGCCCCAAAGGCGAAGAAGCGCGGCCGCCGAAGAAGAGGCGAAGAAGCGCGGCCGCCGAAGAAGAGGCGAAGAAGCGCGGCCGCCGAAGAAGAGGCGAAGAAGCTGTGTTGCAAATCTGGCACGACACAATGCCCCTTTTCACGGGTGGCACAGGAGGAGATACAATCCCTTTGCACAACACTGAGCGCTGAGGCCAGTCCCAAAGCCTACAGATGACTACTGTGCTAGCCCTGCAAAGTCGTCCTTTGTGCTCCAGGAACACAAAGGACAAGAGCAACAGCAAGACCTAAGCAAAAGACAGGACACCTACAACACACAACATACAGCACACAACAACACAGACACAGGCTGGAGCTGCCCGGCCCCAAGCACAACCCCACAGCCTCGACCTCACCAAAAACAATCATCCTAAAGCACTACACTCATGGTCAGCAAACACACACACACCCCTACCCCCCGGACAAGCCAACACCCTTGGCCCCTCCACTTAGCTTGGGCACTGCTGTGCGTCACTGTCCATCCTCAACAGCCAGCCTCGATGCCAGGCACCTCCTCTCTGATCTTCCTTCAGTCACAAACCTTCATCCTCATCACCTGCCAAAACAGAGCACAAGCTGTCACCCGCACACCACGCAGCACCAGCCTCTTCCTCCAAAAACACCCTCCTCCCAAACACCACGGTCCCTCTGCTTACCTGTGCCCCATCCAAACTCCAACATCGTGGCCGGGCGGACACCCGCAGCACCTGGGAAAGGCAACACAACACAATTACTATTCTGCCAGGCAACGCCCAATAGCCCTACAACAAAGAACTCACCGTTCCACTCACCCCAAATCCTCTGGCAAAAGGCCCCCCCACAGCACCTGAAAAAAAGCACAACAGAAGACATCACCGAGAACCAGCCCAACACCCCTCAGTCACAGAATAAAGCGCTCAATGACAAGCTGCCCCTCACACCTGCTCAGCCTCCGTCTCGGCACTCAGCTTCTCTACGCCACAACTTCACGCAATGCCTGCAAAAACACAGAAAACACCACACCTTGAGGGCATGCCCACAAAACCAAAGTCCTTCGGCACCCACCCTTTCCTCCCACACCTTCACCTGTGCCGCTGCACGCTGCCATTGCTAATAATCCACAGGCAAGGCACCTCCAGCCCCAAACAAACATGCACACACAAACAGCAGACAAAAACACAGCGGAAAGCCCTAGACACAAAGAACAATTCTCACACATAAGACCCTGCCGGGCACAAAGCCCTATGAGACCACAACCGCGCAGCTTCGAGGCTCAGGAAAAGCCCACAAAAGAGTCAAACACCATGGCCTGTGACGGAAAGGGGCCAGCAAAGCCAGGACCATCACTGGACAAGAGGCCAGCCAGAAAGAAGCGCGGCCGCCCGAGGCAAAGAAGCGCGGCCGCCCGAGGCAAAGAAGCGCGGCCGCCCGAGGCAAAGAAGCGCGGCCGCCCGAGGCAAAGAAGCGCGGCCGCCCGAGGCAAAGAAGCGCGGCCGCCCGAGGCAAAGAAGCGCGGCCGCCCGAGGCAAAGAAGCGCGGCCGCCCGAGGCAAAGAAGCGCGGCCGCCCGAGGCCAGCCACAGATGCTACGATGCAAATCTGGCACGACACAACGCCCCTTTTCACAGGTGGCACAGGAGGAGATGCAAACCCTTCGCACAACACTGAGTGCTCAGGCCACTCCAAAAACCTGCAGACGCCTACCGTGCTAGCCCTGCAAAGTCTGCATCGTGCTCCATGAGCACAAAGCACAAGAGCAACATCGACACCTGAGCAAAACACAGGACACCTACAACACACACCGAACACAGCACACAACAACACAGATACAGGCTGGAGCTGCCCGGCCTAGCACACCCCCCTCTCCCTCTGCCTCACACACAGCACTCATCCTCAGGAGGACTCTACACTGTAATGACTGGCAGCACACGCACACACACACACCCCAAGACAAACCAACACCCTTGGCCCTCCCAACTTAGCTCGGGCACTGCTGCGCCATCCTCAAGAACCAGCCTCGATGCCAGGCACATCCGTTCTGCTCTTCCTGCAGTCACAAACCTTCACCACCTGCCAAAACACAAGACAAGCGGTCACCTGCACGCCAGATGCCTCCAGCCTCTTCACCAAAGACACCCTCCTCCCAAACACCACGGTCCCTCCCCTCACCTGCGTCCTGTACAAACTCCAACATTGGGGCTGGGCGGACACCTGCGGCACCTAGGAAAGGCAACACAGTTACTATTCTGCCAGGCAACACCCAACAGCCCTACAACAAAGGACACACCTTTCTACTGCAGCTCACACCCTCAGCCATCCCAGAAAAGGCCCACACAGCACCTGAAAAAGCACAACAAAAGACATCACTGAGAAGCAGCCCAGCACCAGCCCCACGGCACAGTAGAGCCCTGACCCAAACAGCTCCCCCTCTTACCTGCTCAGCCTCCATCTCAGCACTTGGCTTCACCACACCACAACTGCACCCAATGCAAAAAAACCTAGGGTACAAAACTAGGAAAAAATGTTTTCCCTGAACCCCTCCTGTCTCTTCTTTTCTGCAGTCCTGCAGAGCAACAAACAATTCCCCAACTGTCATCATCTCAGAAGAGCCCAGTGAGGAAGCTGCATCCCTTCCACAATAAACTCAAAAACACCAGAAAACAACAGTGACCGTCAACAAAAGATACAACAGGATATTCAGAAGCCTTTTTTCAGCCCAAACAACCCACACCGAGATGCTACCCAAGAAAAACCCTATCTCCTACAAACACTTTCCTCTCATAACCACAACTCCAGCTCAAGCTGTCTCATTGCTCTTCTATTGTTCAATGGCCTTCGCATCTCCAAGCGTACAAATAGGTCTTCCAGGATAGTTGGACATCCTCAAATGCTGTTATTTGCTAAGCCCATTACAAACTACCACTCCCACAGCAGATCAAAGGAAGAATGAACTCAGGGAAGAGACCCCCGCTTTATGTAACCCTAGGCCCCACCCACTGCCCTACCCAGAAACCCTTTGGAGGGGAGGGGCAAACAAACAGCAACCATAAATACATAGGGCTAGGCAGAAGCAATTCTTCTGCCACTCAGCATCTAGAACAGAGAGGACAGAAGGGATAAAGAGACCTCTTCTATGAAATAGAACATCTGTTTTTTACTGAGACTTCATATAGTATCTACATTATCAAGAGGTAGGTCATTAAACTCCTTTTTACCTTAACTAGCACAAGCCTTCATATTAAAAACTACAAATGAGTTCTGGTTATACTTAGGAAAAAAACTACAACATTCCACAGCGCCTACAAAGGGAATGCTATACCATAGTCCTCTAATGGGTTCAGGTCTGCCTAGAATACAGCTGCTCTGGCAGGGCAACATTTCCTGAAGGGCAAACCAGGATATCAAAATGAACTCTGGGAACAAGCCCTCTGCTGTAATAGGAGCACTTCCTAAGAGGAATGGGTCTTCTATAGTACCTAAAATGATGAGAAAAAAAGTCAGTGGCTGGAATGACTAGTTGTCCAGGAGAATACTATATCTGTATCACTAACTGGAGAACTGACACAAGGAGATCTCAGGATGGCTCCTGAGGGCACAACAGGGATGCTAAGAGGGCTGAAAGACCAATGCAGCATTCTGGGGCACAACAAAGAATAATCCAGAATAAAATAAAGCGGCTCCTCACAAGTCTGCAGGACCAATGGAAGTCTATGCAACACAGCAAAGCTCTACAGAGGACTCCAGATTGGATTACACATTTCCAATGGAGACTAGAGAGCAATAAAAAAAAAACCCAGTAGAGAATAACTAGAGTTTCCCCAAGGGGTCCAAGGGAAAACAAGGCTGCTAAGACCACTAGATGATGAACAGAGAGCACTGTTCAGAAAAGTTCTGAGGACACTACAACAATCTTAAAGGATTGACAGAGCCAAAAGACGGCTCTGGGAAAAAAGTAAAGCTGAAAGAGAACTCCAGAGTTCACTAGAGGGGTGCTAAAAAGCCTAGACGGCCAACAGAGCTCTGTGGGGGAAAGATAAAAGGCCAAAAAAGTGGGCGGGGGGGGGAGGGGAGAAAAATTGAGAGCTGCTGAAAGGGCTGGAGGGCCAACACAGAGCTCCATGTTGCGACAAAAGACTCCAGAAACATTTTGAGGCCATTACAGGGGTCCTAAATCAGTCTAGAGGATCAAGATACAGCTCTGGGAAATGAGGAAAGCCAAAAAGAGACTCCAGAGCACACTACAGGGGTTGTAAGGGGTCTACATGGCCAAAAAGAGAGTCTGAGGTGTAAGGAAGCCCTCAAGAGGAGTTCAGAAGTGACTACATGGCTCAAGACGGGTCTAGAGGGCCAGAAGACAGCTCTGGGGAACAAAGAAAGACAAAGAGAGGTCCCAAATACAAGAGCAACAAGCACAAAAAACTTCTAGAGCACAATTACAGCCAAAAGAGGGTTCCACAACAGACTGCAGAGCTGCAGGGCCAAATGAGGGCTCTATGATCCAACAAAGGCCTCCAGAGGGCTTTGGGAGGGACTACATGAGCTGGAAGTCCAAAACAAAGCTCTGTAGCACTAGGAAGGCTGGAAAAGGAGTGCATATCACACTAGAAAGGTACTAAGGGGCCCAGGAAGCCAATATACTTTTGCAGGGAAAGATAAAAGAGGAAAGGCCAGGCAAGAACAGAGGGCTGTCAACAGGGACAAAGAACTACCACATGGCTCTGGGAACCAAAAGGTCTCCAGACGGCTCCTGATGTGAACACAGGAGTTCTAAGAGCTCTGGGGAGCCCCAAAAGGGAAACCTTCCAGAGTAGTCCGGAGGGAACTAGACAGGTGGACCGAACCACAAAAAAGCCTCTGGGGAACACGAGGAACCTGCAGAGGGGTTCTGGAGCACCTACACAGTGCCAGAGGGGTCTGGAGGGCCGCAAGACTGCTCTGAGGTACAACAACTACAGCAAGAGTAGTTCAGAAGACACGAGAGGGCTTCAAAAGGCTCTACATAGCCAAAAAGAGACTCTGGTGAAGGAGGAGGAGCTCCGCAGGGATTCTGGGCCTGCTAGACAGTTTCAGAGGGCTCGGCACAACCAAAAGACAGCTCCGGGCAGCAACAAAGAGCCAAAGAGTGGTGCGGAGTGCTCTAGAGCAGTGCCAAGGGGCCTAGGGAGCTAAGATGCAGCTCTGGGGCAGAGGGAAAGCTGCCAGAGTAGTCCCAAGGGCACCAGAGGGGGCCCTCTAGGGTTTACATGGCCCAAAACCCCACTCTAGGGAAGGAGGAGGAGCTGAGGAGGGGGTCTGGGCCACCTAGACAGTGCCTAAGGGGTCTCAGGGGCCAAAAGAGTGCTCTGGGGCACCCCAAAGGTCTGCCCAGGGGCTCTGAGGTGCAGAGAGCAGTGCTAAGAGCTGTGGAGGGCCTGAAGACAGCTCTGGGGCACAGGGAAACCTGCCAGAGTAGTCCCGAGGGCACCAGAGGGGGCCCTCAAGGGTTTACATGGCCCAAAACCCCACTCTAGGGAAGGAGGAG
Organism: Struthio camelus; assembly: GCF_040807025.1. Taxonomy (NCBI): domain Eukaryota; kingdom Metazoa; phylum Chordata; class Aves; order Struthioniformes; family Struthionidae; genus Struthio; species Struthio camelus. The sequence continues at coordinate 173,650,801 of NC_090943.1, read as the reverse complement.
GAGCTGAGGAGGGGGTCTGGGCCACCTAGACAGTGCCTAAGGGGTCTGGGGGGCCAAAAGAGTGCTCCGGGGCACCCCAAAGGTCTGCCCAGGGGCTCTGAGGTGGAGAGAGCAGTGCTAAGAGCTGTGGGGGGCCCGAAGACAGCTCTGGGGCACAGGGAAACCTGCCAGAGTAGTCCCGAGGGCACCAGAGGGGGCCCTCAAGGCATGTGCCTAGCCAAAAGACAACTCTGTGGAAGGAGGAGGAGCTGAGGAGGGGGTCTGGGCCACCTAGACAGTGCCTAAGGGGTATGGGGGGCCAAAAGAGTGCTCTGGGGAACCCCAAAGGTCTGCCCAGGGGCACTGAAGTGGAGAGAGCAGTGCTAAGAGCTGTGGAGGGCCCGAAGACAGCTCTGGGGCACAGGGAAACCTGCCAGAGTAGTCACGAAGGCACCAGAGGGGGCCCTCAAGGGTTTACATGGCCCAAAAGACCACTCTAGGGAAGAAGGAGGAGCTGAGGAGGGGGTCTGGGCCACCTAGACAGTGCCTAAGGGGTCTGGGGGGCCAAAAGAGTGCTCTGGGGCACCCCAAAGGTCTGCCCAGGGGCTCTGAGGTGGATAGAGCAGTGCTAAGAGCTGTGGGGGGCCCAAAGACAGCTCTGGGGCACAGGGAAACCTGCCAGAGTAGTCGCAAGGGCACCAGAGGGGGCCCTCAAGGGTTTACATGACCCAAAACCCCACTCTAGGGAAGGAGGAGGAGCTGAGGAGGGGGTCTGGGCCACCTAGACAGTGCCTAAGGGGTCTGGGGGGCCGGAAGAGTGCTCTGGGGCACCCCAAAGGTCTGCCCAGGGGCTCTGAGGTGCAGAGAGCAGTGCTAAGAGCTGTGGGGGGCCCGAAGACAGCTCTGGGGCACAGGGAAACCTGCCAGAGTAGTCGCAAGGGCACCAGAGGGGGCCCTCAAGGCATGTGCCTAGCCAAAAGACAACTCTGGGGAAGGAGGAGGAGCTGAGGAGGGGGTCTGGGCCACCTAGACCGTTCCTGAGGGCTCGGCACGAGCAAGAGCCAGCTCTGGGCAGCAAGGAAGAGCCAAAGAGTGGTGCAGAGTGCTCTAGAGCGGTGCCTAGGGGTCTAGGGAGCTAAGATGCAGCTCTGGGGCAGAGGGAAAGCTGCCAGAGTAGTCCCAAGGGCACCAGAGGGGGCCCTCTAGGGTTTACACGGCCCAAAACCCCACTCTAGGGAAGGAGGAGGAGCTGAGGAGGGGGTCTGGGCCACCTAGACAGTGCCTAAGGGGTCTCAGGGGCCAAAAGAGTGCTCTGGGGCACCCCAAAGGTCTGCCCAGGGGCTCTGAGGTGCAGAGAGCAGTGCTAAGAGCTGTGGAGGGCCTGAAGACAGCTCTGGGGCACAGGGAAACCTGCCAGAGTAGTCCCGAGGGCACCAGAGGGGGCCCTCAAGGGTTTACATGGCCCAAAACCCCACTCTAGGGAAGGAGGAGGAGCTGAGGAGGGGGTCTGGGCCACCTAGACAGTGCCTAAGGGGTCCGGAGGGCCGGAAGACAGCTCTGGGGCACCCCAAAGGTCTGCCCAGGGGCTCTGAGGTGGATAGAGCAGTGCTAAGAGCTGTGGGGGGCCCGAAGACAGCTCTGGGGCACAGGGAAACCTGCCAGAGTAGTCACGAAGGCACCAGAGGGGGCCCTCAAGGGTTTACATGGCCCAAAAGACCACTCTGGGGAAGAAGGAGGAGCTGAGGAGGGGGTCTGGGCCACCTAGACAGTGCCTAAGGGGTCTGGGGGGCCAAAAGAGTGCTCTGGGGCACCCCAAAGGTCTGCCCAGGGGCTCTGAGGTGGATAGAGCAGTGCTAAGAGCTGTGGGGGGCCCAAAGACAGCTCTGGGGCACAGGGAAACCTGCCAGAGTAGTCGCAAGGGCACCAGAGGGGGCCCTCAAGGGTTTACATGGCCCAAAACCCCACTCTAGGGAAGGAGGAGGAGCTGAGGAGGGGGTCTGGGCCACCTACACAGTGCCTAAGGGGTCTCAGGGGCCAAAAGAGTGCTCTGGGGCACCCCAAAGGTCTGCCCAGGGGCACTGAGGTGGAGAGAGCAGTGCTAAGAGCTGTGGAGGGCCCAAAGACAGCTCTGGGGCACAGGGAAACCTGCCAGAGAGTCCCGAGGGCACCAGAGGGGGCCCTCAAGGCATGTGCCTAGCCAATAGACAAGTCTGGGGAAGGAGGAGGAGCTGAGGAGGGGGTCTGGGCCACCTAGACAGTGCCTAACGGGTCTGGGGGGCCGGAAGAGTGCTTTGGGGAACCCCAAAGGTCTCCCCAGGGGCTCTGAGGTGGATAGAGCAGTGCTACGAGCTGTGGGGGGCACCTACACAGCTCTGGGGCACAGGGAAACCTGCCAGAGTATTGCCGAGGGCACCAGAGGGGGCCCTCAAGGGTTTACATGGCCCAAAACCCCTCTCTAGGGAAGAAGGACGAGCTGAGGTGGGGGTCTGGGCCACCTAGACAGTGCCTAAGGGGTCTCGGGGGCCAAAGGAGTGCTCTGGGACACCCCAAAGGTCTCCCCAGGGGCACTGAAGTGGATAGAGCAGTGCTAAGAGCTGTGGGGGGCCCGAAGACAGCTCTGGAGCACAGGGAAACCTGCCAGAGTAGTCGCGAGGGCACCAGAGGGGGCCCTCAAGGCGCGTGTCTAGCCAAAAGACCTCTCTGGGGAAGAAGGTGGAGCTGAGTAGGGGGTGTGGGCCACCTAGACAGTGCCTAAGGGGTCCGGAGGGCCAAAAGAGTGCTGTGGGGCACCCCAAAGGTCTCCCCAGGGGCTCTGAGAGCAGTGCTAAGAGCTGTGGGGGGCCCGAAGACAGCTCTGGGGCACCCCAAAGGTCTGCCCAGGGGCTCTGAGGTGGATAGAACAGTGCTACGAGCTGTGGGGGGCACCTACACAGCTCTGGGGCACAGGGAAACCTGCAAGAGTAGTCCCGAGGGCACCAGAGGGGGCCCACAAGGGTTTACATGGCCCAAAACCCCACTCTAGGGAAGGAGGAGGAGCTGAGGAGGGGGTCTGGGCCACCTAGACAGTGCCTAAGGGGTCCGGAGAGCCAAAACACTACTCTGGGGCACCCCAAAGGTCTGCCCAGGGGCTCTGAGGTGGATAGAGCACTGCTAAGAGGTCTGGGGGGCCCGAAGACAGCTCTGGGGCACCCCAAAGGTCTCCCCAGGGGCTCTGAGGTGGATAGAGCAGTGCTAGGAGCTGTGGGGGGTACCTACACAGCTCTGGGGCACAGGGAAACCTGCCAGAGTAGTGCCGAGGACACCAGAGGGAGCCCTCAAGGCGTGTGCCTAGCCAAAAGACAACTCTGGGGAAGGAGGAGGAGCTGAGGAGGGGGCCTCTAGGCGAACAAGAACTGTCCCAAGGGGTCTAGAGGGCCTGAAGAGGACTCTGGGGCACAGGGAGACCTGCCAGAGTAGTCGCAAGGGCACCAGAGGGAGCCCTCAGGGCGTGTGCCTAGCCAAAAGACAACTCTGGGGAAGGAGGAGGAGCTGAGGAGGGGGCCTCTAGGCGAACAAGAACTGTACCAAGGGGTCTAGAGGGCCTGAAGAGGACTCTGGGGCACAGCGTTGGGCTCAAGTGGTGTCCTGAGCATACTAAAGGGCTGCTAGGAGGTCTGGAGGGCCAAAGGGGTCAAACCAAGGCCTCCCCACGGCTTCTGAAGGGACTAGAGGGAGGCTAAAGGGGCTGGACGTCCAAAAGACACCTTTGGGCCCAAAGGAGGCAGCAAGAGTAGGCCAGAGCACACTGGAGGGGGCCTTCAAGGGGTTTGTGGGGGCCAGCAGACGTCTGTGGTGGAAAGAAGGTGGCCTAAAGAGGGCTCCAGAGCAGAAGAGGGGGCTGCTGAGGGGACTGGAGGGCCAACCCAGGGCTCCAGAGGGCTTGTGAGTTGACTCCAGGGGGCCTAAGGGGTCTCGAGGGCCAACATACAGCCTCGGGGAAGAAGGTAGGCCAAAAGAGTAGCCCAGAACACACTAGAGGGATGCTGAGGAGACCCGATGGCCAACAAATTAAAACCTGGGGAACAAGGGTGACCTCAGGAGGGCTTCAGAGGCAACTAGACAGTTCCTGAGGGGTGCGGAGGGCTGGCAGACAGCTCTGGGCAGCAAGGAAGACACAAAGAGTGGTCCAGAGTGCCCTGGAGTGGTGATAAGGGGCCTGAGGAGCCAAGATACAGCTTTAGGGCTGACAGAATGTTGGAAGAGTAGGCTAGAGCGCACTAGAGGACCGCTTGGGCCTCCATGTCCCTGAAAAATGACTCTAGGGAACAAGGAAGACCTGAGGAGGGGTTCTGAGCAGATAAACGGGCTCCTGTAGGTGCTGGAGGGCCAGAAGACAGCTCTGGAGCACAACAAGCATCCGAGGACTGGTTCTGAGTAACAAATGCCTCTGGAAGGTTTCTGAAGGGACTAGAGGGCCAACAGAGGTCTGTGGGTCAAAATTCAAGGCCAAAGTGGAGAGTAGGGCAGCCTAGAGGGGTGCTAAGGGCTCCAGAGGGTTAACACAGAACTCTGGGGTACAACAAAATCCTACAGGGCAGTTCCAAGGGGACTACAGGGGTCCTAAGGGGTCCAAAGGGCCTGACTGTTCTGGGGCAGAAAGAAGTTTGGAAGAGTCATTCAGAGTGCACTAGAGGGATTCTCAGGGGTCTAACATTGCCAAAAAAAGACTCAGGGGTCAGGAGGGCCAAAAGACAGCTCTGTGGCATAATAAAGGCCTCTAGAGGGGTTCAGGGGTGACTGGAAAGGTTCTAGTGGGTCTAGAGGGCCAATAGAGCTCTCTGGGGCACAGGAAAGGCCAAAAGATGGGTACCGAGTTCACTAGAAGGGTCATAAGGGGGTTATATGATCAAAGGAAGCCTCTGGGAACAAAGGTCCTAAAGGATCCTGAGGGGGAAAAGAGAGGTCCTAAGGGATCTGGAGGGCTAAAAGAGGGCTCCGGGACACAATTTTGGCCAAAAGAGACACCTAGAGTAGACTAGGGAGGTTGTAAGTGGGCTAGAAAGAAAAAAAAAAAAAAAAAAAAAAGCAAGGGGGCACAATGAAGGCAAAAGGAGGGGTTCTGATGGGACTGGAGTGGTCCCCCTGAGAGCTAGAAGGCTAACAGAGGGCTCCTGCACAACGCAGGCCAAAAGAGGGGTACTGAAGGAATTAGGTCCTAAGAGAGCTACTGGACCCCAAGAGGGCTCTGGGGCACTACAAAGGCCTCAGGAGGGGTTCTGAGGGTACTAGAGGGCTCCTAAGGACTCTACACACCCAAGAGAGCCTCTGGTGCACAATGGAGGGCTTCTGAGAGGATTGGAGCAGGCCTAGGGGGACTAGACATCAAAGAGAGGCCTCTAGGGCACAGTGAAGGCTTTGGGAGCAGTTTTGAGGTAACTAGATTAGAAAATGGAAGAGTCTTGAGAAGATTAGAGGGCATTCATTGGGTTCTAGGATGGCATGTCAGAAGGATGTCTGCAGTTCAAATCAAGGGCTCAGGAAGGGGTTGTTAGGGAGCCCAAGGGCCAAAGGAGGCACTCTGTGGGGATTAGATGCCGGGGTCCTGAGGGGAAGAGACAGCACACACTGGGCACTGGGGCACCCCAAAATGGAAAAGGACTGGTTCTGATGGGACTAGGTTGCAAATGGCCCTGGAGCGCGACAGGAGAACACAGGGTTCTGGGGTGCTTTGAAGAACATACATGGGGGTTCTGAAGGGAGTAGAAGATAATTGAGAAGGCATAAGGCAGGCTGCAAGGAAATGGAGGGCTATAGTATGCACTAAGAGGCAAAGAAGGAGAACGGAAAGGGATCTGAGAGAAACAGAACTCCCAAGGAGGAGCTCAGGTGGGATTTGGGGGCATTTAGGCAATGCTGGAACACAGTGAAGGCCAGCAGTTTTGAGGCTACATGCCACATGGATTGATTTTGATCAGACTAGAGAACACAGAGAGCTCTGAGGTAAAAGAAAGGAAGATGGAGGAGTCTTGAGGGGACTGGAAGGAAAGGGGACCTGATGGGATAGAGGGCACACAGAACGGTCATAGGGATAGGGCATAGAGAGGACTCTGTGGTGCAATCAATAGAAAAGGAAGGCTTCAGGGCACACTGAAAGGGTGCCATGAGCGCCCAGGGTTCTGGAGTGCCCTCAAGGCAAACACAGGTGTCCTGAGGGGAGCGTGTGGCAATCAGAGGGCTGCTGATGGGACTAAGAGACAGTGAGGTGGGCCCTAAGGGGCTCAGAGGGCAAACAGGGGCATCCTGAGAGGACTAGAGGGAAAACCAAAGGCTCTGGGATGCACTAATGGCAAATGGAGGGGTTTTGAGGGACCCAGAAGAAAGAGAGAGGAGACTTAATAGGACAAAAGAACAAACATAGGAGTCTTGATGCTACCAGAAGACCCACAGACTCTAAATGGCAGAGTAATCATGCAGGAACTAGAAAGCAGCAAAGACTTCTGAGGGGACAGGAGAACAAATGGAGTCTCTTGGAGCACACCTGAAGGCAAATGGATAGGTCCTGAAGGAACTAGGGAGCAAACGGGTGAGTCCTGGGGTGATGAGGCAGAAAACTAAAGGTCCTGGGACATTAACTCACCTGCCATAATCCTTCCACTTGGACCCTGCCTCTTACCTCTGAGAAGCAGGCCTTTGCTTTCATTCCGCAGGCAGCTGTCAGCTGTTGTGTAGTCTTGGCAGACAACTTGAGGATCACTGCCCAGGCAGTCTTGACCTACAACACCATGTGCTCAGAACAGTTCTCAGGAAGTCATGCAGAGTCATAACCTGAAGGGCAAAAAGCAAATCTCTTCAGGACAGTTCTTATTTCGTCATAGGAGCATTTTTCCCCCCTCTCTTCTCCGCTGTACTGCCTCTAACAACACATCTTCCTCATCACCGTTTTCCCCTGCTACTTCTACTCCTGTCAGTTGCCCCTGCATCTTAGTCCTCTAAAGCACCTGTTTCTCATCGACATGTACTTTTATGTCCTGTTGCCCATTCCCCCTCCTATTTGTCCTATACCAGGCAGCTGAGACACCCTGGCCTAGCTCTTAGCTGCACACCCCTTTTGATCCGGCCAACAGCTCTAACAGAGCAGAGGGCAGCACAGAGGGTGGATGCGAACATAGCACACCTAGGCACTGAGCAACACAGAATCAGCAGCAAGGCATCCAAGAGATCCCATGTTTGTAAAGAAAATATGTAGAGGCAACTGGGGATTCTCTGCAGCTGTGCCCAGGGCTCCTGGAGGCTCTTTCCACCCAGTTAAAGGTAGCTGAACACAGTGACCTTGGGAGGCAGTGACACAGTCCCTGGGGCTGCTGTGGGGTGCCTGCGGCTGTTCCAGGGTCTCTCCGGCTCTTTTAGGGTCCTTGGACAGCAACAGTGCTGGTTGCGTTTCCTTGTGCTGCAAAACAGGACAGCTTTGCACCATTCCCTCCCAGCGCCACCACTCCTCCTAGTTGTTGCTGCCTACCTGGCCCCAAGCCTGAACAAAGCTATGACTATCAGGAGCCCCCACCGCCCCTCACACTCTCCCTGCCCTCCCCAGGGACAATAGGGACATCCCCAGGCCCTGGGGAGAACCCTGTCTGGGCACACCAGAGATGGAAAATACTTCCTGCCCTGTACCAGGGAAAGACAGGGAAATTCCACTGCCTCGGTGACCCATGGACACTCTCCTGGGAGCAGCAAATGTCCAGTGAGGAACAGCGACACTGGGCCAATGCTGCAGGGCTGAGAAGGCACAGACACCTGGAACTACAGCTCCTGGTATGCCACAGAACACAACGTGGCCAGCGGGTGGGAAACCCGCTGACAGCTGCACCTCCTGCCACCTCGAGAGACACAAGATGGTCTCCCAAAAGCCCAGCAGGGGAAGGTAACACATGCCAGCATGCCCTGCAGATTAAAATGGCCGCCGGGAAAGCTACTGCTGGAAGACTACTCCTCCCGGCATGCAGAGCGAAGCAACATGGCCGCCCGGAAGCTCAGTGCCGGAAGTTTACTACTCCCAGCATGCAGAGTGAAACAACATGGCCGCCCGGAAGCCCCGTGACGGAAGACGACTGCTCCCGGCAGGCAGAGCGAAACAAAATGGCCTCCCGGAAGCTCAGTGCCGGAAGTTTACTACTCCCGGCAGGCAGAGCGAAACAACATGGCCTCCCGGAAGTCCCGTGCCGGAAGACTACTGCTCCCGGCACACCGCGCAAAGCAACATGGCCTCCCGGAAGCCCCGTGCCGGAAGACGACTGCTCCCGGCATGCACGGCGAAACAACATGGCCTCCCGGAAGCTCCGTGCCGGAAGACTACTGCTCCCGGCACAACGCGCGAAACAACATGGCCTCCCGGAAGCTCCGTGCCGGAAGACTACTGCTCCCGGCATGCACGGCGAAACAACATGGCCTCCCGGAAGCCCCGTGCCGGAAGACTACTGCTCCCGGCATGCACGGTGAAACAACATGGCCTCCCGGAAGCCTCGTGCAGGAAGACTACTGCTCCCGGCATGGCCCGCAAAACAACATGGCCGCCCGGAAGCCCCGTGCCGGAAGACTACTGCTCCCGGCATTCCGCGGTCCTCAGCGCTCGGTGAGGTTTGGCCCTGCGGCGATTCCGTTCCTTTCCGTCCCACCCCCTTCCCCGCCCCCCGAGACCCGGACGCCGCCGAGCCCGGAGCGCGGCCCCGCGATCCCCAACCCCGGCCCGAGATTCCCCCGACGCCGCCGGACCGGCCCCGGGTCAGCTCCGACACTGCCCCTGCCCCCACTGCGACTCTCCCAGGCCTTCCTCTGGGATCTCTCCTTCCCCCGCCCCCCCCGACACGGTCCCGGTCTGACCCAGGACCCCCCGCGCCACTCCCACCGCGCAATAAACCAACCCCGCCAGCCCCGACGCCCCCCCGTCCTCCCTCCCCCCGCACCACTGCAGCCCCGACGCCCCTTTTCTTTCCTCCTCCAGCCCCGGTGCAACCCTTTCCTCGCTCCACCCTCGCCCTGGCGCCCCCCTTTTTTCTCCCCTCCTCGCCCCATCACAGCCCTGGTCCCCCCTCTTACCTCCCCCCCAGCCCCGGCGCACCCCCTTCCTGACCACTCCCCGTGGCCCCGGTGCTCCGCTCTTCCCCACCGCCCTGGTGCACCGCCATCCCCGGCGCAGTTTCCGCTGGCCCGAGATGCTCCCGTCTGCCGGGACGCGCGCACCCCCCGGCCCCGCTCACCTCCTCCGCGGTGCGGCCGCAGCGCCGGTCCCGGCGGGCGGTGCTCAGAGGCAGCTCCGTTGTCCCAGACCGGCCCCTGCACGAGCTTCCTCCCGACTGCGGCCCCAGCCCCGGCGCATGCCTGCCGTGGCCATCAGCCCCACCTGGGGCTTGTTCCAGCCCCAGGGCCCACAGCTGCAGCCCTCAGGAACCAGGGGAAGGGAATTACCCTCAGCCCCATCAGGGACAGCTGGGGCTGCCAGGGCAGCAGAGGCACCCCAGCGCCTGAGAGGTGCTTGCTAAAAGCTGAAGGGAGAGCCGTGAGCTGTACAGAGAGGAAAAGGGAGTATTCAGGGCACAAGAGAACAAATCGAGACCTCTGGGTGCAATAGAAGTTAAAAAAAAAATATTACCAGGTGATGATAGAGCAAACAGAGTGACTCTGGGGGCACCAAAAGGCAAAGGCAGGACCCTGGGGCACACCAAAAATCACCCAGAAAACTCTGGGACAGGGGATAAAGATCCTCTGGATCTTTCCAGGGATCCTTGTCCTGGATCCCTGGACAAGGAACTTTGCAGTGTGCTGCAAAACAAACATCGGGCCCCAGGGCACGCGGAAAAGCACACAGAGGGCTTGCCAGCAACCCAAAACGTGAATTGAGCTGTCCTGAGGACCACCAAAGGGCAAATGCAGGGCTCTTGGGCAAACCAAAATTCAAGTGAAGGGCCTTTGTGCACACTAAAGGGGCCACAAGGCATGTCACAGGGCTCAATGCAGCTGACAGCAAGGTGCCTGCAGGCTCCCCCTTTCCCCAGGAAAACTCTGTCTCCAGGCACACAGGCCCCCGCCACCGACACATGAGGGACGTTGCGGAGTGCTGAAAGCAAATCTGAGGGCAGTCTGGGGACTTCACACAGCCCTGGGGGGGCCCTGGCTGCCCCCAGAATAATGGGAATCTCCACCAAGAGCCCCAAGGGTCAAGGCAATGCAAGGGAAGTTACCCCAAGCCCTGTGAACAGCACTGGGGTCCCTGGGAACCGCAGGGACCCCCAAGTACAAAGGATGTGGGGACCAGCTCCCAATCCCAGACACAATGTGTAACCTCCTCCCCTGGGCATCATCTTCAGGCAAAGCAACAGCAGGAACCACAGACATGAGTGCAAAGAGTAAAGCAACTGTTTATTGTTTTACTGCACAGAAGCAACACTTGGGAGAGAGTCTGCCATGGACCTCGGTGCCAGCATGCTTCTCCTTACCCTGTGACACCTGAAGAGTCATCTCTGCACCAGCGTTCGTCGGTCCTTTGGGGAAGGGTCAGCTCCTGCTGCTGCCCTTGAGGTGGCAGGCGTCTGAGTAGCTGACAGCCTATCCCCTCTACTTTTTCCTTCAGGGATAGGATTCAGCTCTGACAGGTGAGAGGATCTTTGATCTCTGATCCTGCCTGTCTGCACTACTGCCCTACCCCAGACTAGAGCCCTGCAAGACACTTTCACAGCTCTCACCTCACCTGTCACATCACCACTCTCAGTGCGATGGGCCTGCGCCTTATCAAATCCAGACCTCAGGTCAGTGCACAAAGCTGAACGCTGGGAACAGGGGAAGGTTAGGAACCCCAAAGAAGGGTTTGCAGCCTGCTGCTTAGGCTTCGGGGCTTACAGTTTATTATCTAAGGATTCAGCCCTTGTCATTTATCAGTAAGGCGTAAACCCTGAACCCTAAGTGACAAACTGCAAATCTTGGAACCCAAGTGGTTGCTTTAAAATTTACGGATGAGGTTGGATTTTAAATCCTGCGCCCTGATCGCTAAGTCAGCAAACTGTAAACCCTGACTGATAAAGACAATCCCACAAAATAAAGTAATAAACCATAGCCCCTGAGTGACAGACCCTCAACAACAAACTAAACAATAAACCTTAAGTGAAAAACTCCAAACCCTCAGCTTTAAGCAAGAAACACCAAAGTACACATGAGCGTGCAAGTTTTGCCCACAGCTTAAGAAGTTTCCCCTTCATTTAGAAGTTCAGCAGAACAGGAAGATATGCATCAGAATCATGTTACAGTTGCTGTTTATAAGCTTGGTCTTAGCCACCATTCAAATGTGAGCACATGCAAGAATCGCTCCACAGGACTGCAGTAAGCTGCACTTCCACTGAACCTACCTGAAACATTGCAAGCGCTTATTCAACTCCATTACAGACAATTAATATTTTTGGTCCCCTCAGCTCCATGGGCAAACATCCACAGCCAGTGACTCCAGCAACCACCTAGGGGACAACCACCTTCCACCTCCCAGCCCTGCACACACACAGTGCAGCCCCAAGACTTAGCTGTGTCCACGCTGCAAGTCAGAGCTCGACCTTCATGGCCAGCCACAGATCTCCGCAGAGCTCCCAGCTGTGACACCGCTCCTTCGACTGCCAGACTATGCTTCAGCACCTGCAAAGAAGCCAGAACAGTTACTGAGAGGCCAGGCAACTGCACAGCCCTCCTAGAACTACTCCCTAGTCCAAGGCCCGTAACTATTCCCACAATTATGACTGACCCTCTACACTGCTCCAGTCACTCTCTCAGGCTCCGTTTTATCGCAAGGATGTCACAGCAGCCCTCACATACAGTCAGGCTCGCTCAGGCACTCGGCCACCTCCAGCCTTCGGTAGATGGTCCTCCTCAGGGAAACTGTGCCGCTGACGGACACTCTCAGAAAGCACTGTCCAGCCAAGGCAGGATAAAAACTAAGGCCTCCAAAAACTCCAAACTCTGGAGACTGAGCTGATGGGAAACTGACTCTGGCCTGGACAATGACAGAAGAAGGATTTTGCTTCACTCATTCAGGCTGCCTAGCATGTGGCCCAAGTTAGACAGACCGTGCTGGAAATCCCTGTGACGTGACAGCGTGTTGGAAAGCAGAGCTGAGCACAGGCTCCTGGAAGAGGAGCAGAGTAAGGCTGATGTAGGGAAGACAACAGTTTGCATAAAGTCAGAAAACAGGGCTCAATGCCAGCGACACAATCACGACTCCAACTGCACCGCGCAGCAGCCCTGTCTGCGCACAGGCAGACAAGACACAGTAACTGCAGACTGCGCTGACGTGTAAGACGGACAACAGCAGCTCCAGACTGCCCTAGCACACCCTGCCCTACCTGCACCTGTCCTAACACCCGAGTACTCTGAGCCTCTGCTAATCTCTACCACATGCTAATGTCTACCACATCCCCCACAGCATCTATGGCCCATTAGTGCTCCCCCACTGCACATCCACAGCCCCGTGCCCCCACACGTAGAGTCACTGCAGAGGTGTCTGACATGACCTGAACCAGGCAGATTGATGGGACCCTCTGGTTGCTACTGATCGTCTCTGCCGAGCACCAATTGCCTCTTGACACCTTCCACACCAGACAAAACACAAAGGAATGATGAACCTTCAGCTGGACAGAGGGACAGGGAGCAGAACAGAAGGAAAGAGGGATAGAGAGCTTGGCTGACGGATGGAAAAAGAAAGAGAAGGATAGAGACCTAGCCCCAGGGTCAGGGCCCTGGACAAAGGAAGAGAAAAAGAGGACAGAGGGCCAGACAGGTGGAGGGCTGGACAGAGGACCAGGGAGCAGAAGAGAGAAAAAGAGGGATGTAGAAGTGGACAGAAGAATAAAGAGAGGAAAGGAGGGAAGGGGAAGCAGACAGAGGGACGGGAAGCAAAAGAGAAGGGTGGAGAACCAGACAGAGGAACGGGGACTGGAAGAGAGGGAAAGGGAGCCAGTCAGAGCAATGGGAAGAGAGTGAGAAGGATGAAGAGCCAACCAGAAAGATGGAGAGAAAAAAAAGAGGGAGGGGAAGTCAGACAGAGAGATGAGATAGAAGAGGGGAAAAGAGGGATAGGGAGACAAATAGATGGATGGGGAGCTGAACAGAGGGACAGAAATAGAAAGAGAAGGCTGGAGAGGGGGACAGAAGGCTGGAAAGGTACAAAGAGACAGACAAGAGCAGCAGAGGGATGGGGAGCTGGACAGAGGAACAGCGGGCAGGTAGTGGGACAGAGAGGGGAAAAGGATGATGGAGAGCTGGATAGAGCGATAGGGAGCCAGTCGGAGGGAGGAAGATATTGACAGAGGGATGCAAAGAGTACCAGAGGGATGGGGAACTGGGCAGGGCACTGAGTAGCTAAACAAAGGGACAGGGTATCAGACAGAGCTACGGGGAAAGAAAGAAAAAGATGGAGCGCTGGACAGAGGGACAGCGAGTGGAACCAGATGGATCCAGACAGCCCGGAACAGCCCTCAACACGCTCCAGTTCCACTCACCTGCTGAGCTGCAGAGCTCTCTGTGTACCGCTGGGCCCAAAGTCCACTTGGGCACTGCTGTGTGGAAGACCCGCAGCCACACCGAAAGGCACGTGGAGGCCACTTGTGGGCCTGCTTGCCTGTATCCCTATACCTCCAGAGTGTCTGTGTCTGCAAGAGCGAGGGTGCACCCACGGGCCCACTATTCCCCTCTCTCCTTGGCTGGTCCATGAATTGTGGCTTATTACTCACAAGTCCAGTGAGGATGCAGCCAACCTTCCTACAGCTGAAGTTCTTCAGCAGGACCACGCAGAGAATCTTTCCACTGGCATTTGGATTCTCCTGGCCGCTTTTGACACGCTGTAACTTACAAAGGTCTGAGAGCGGTAGCCTGTAGTTCTTCATGGCAGCATGTAGTCGATCCCCGATGTTCTGAATACCTAAGATTAACACAATTTATAAACACAAAAATACTGCCGCTATAGGGTGTACAGTCAAGCTACAATTTCTGCCACCAAAGAAAACCCCTCCGTGTCTGCCAGAATGAGCCATATGCATCAGCGCCTATAGCTCAAGGCTAGCAACCCCTCCCAGGTGACGTTCTTCTGGCAGGCTGCGTGTCTGAACTCCTCCGTCTTGCCTAAGAGTCTCCGCTGGGACATTATAACTTTGTCAGCCAGCGCTTGTTGATGGAGGCACGGTAAAATCCATCATCCTCCGAAAGTATAAAGCAAAGCAAAAAAAAAAATCAGAGCTCTGCAGAAAATCATAAGACAAACCCATTTATATGCACAAAAGCAGATCTAATATACACACAAGCAAAGCAAACGAGCACAGGCAAGCCACAAATACCGCTTCCCCCAACTCCCCTTTTGGAAGCCATGAGGACACTTGGGTTGCTGTGAAAGGGAAGTTAGACTAAGTAGCCGCTAGAGCTTAATCTTTCAGAAGCCTTCTGTGTCCACATTTTTGGCACAACCGCGCTCTACCCCTCATTCAATTCAGATGCACAGAAGATGATTTGCTTCTTGGTACACTTGCACTGTAACTCCCCCCTTGTTAAGATCAGTGCCCACTGTCCCACTTAGACAGAGGATACTCTGCTGCCTATTTATTTCCCTGACGTGAGCTAGTTTAGAGGGAATTGAGCAGATTGGGCTGCATCTGGGCTGATAAAAGGTAAAAGTCTCAAAGACAGTTACAGCCCAGATTGCTTCTAAACAGTCTTTCTCACAGCCAGAGAGTTTCTGTTCGGGCCTCAAAGGGGATGTAAGGATGATGCCACTGGCACCCACTTTCCCTCTACTGCTCTTTTGCAGCAGCGCTGCTCCCACGAAATCAGTAGATGTGGGAATCCTTACTGAAAAAGGCTTGCCTTGTCCTGGGAATTTGAGGGCAGGAGATTTTACAGCCGCTTCTTTCAGTTTAGTGAAAGCAGCATCATGTTCCTTGTTCCAGCTCCATTCCTGACTCCTTTCCCGTAATTCCCACCGTGGTCTGCTGATACCACGCAAGTTATATTAACACTGCTGGAGGAAATTAAATCCTCCTAAAATTGCCCTAAAGTTGGAACTGACAAGAAAGAGTCTTAATTTCATAAGGCTTTAACCTTTTTTCTAGCTACTATATTCCTGTTTCCCCAAATACCATTGCCATATCAGGAACCTGGGGTTGCACCAATTGAGCCTTCCTGAAATTCACCTCTTAATTTTACAATTCAGATACTTCTCTCTCACTCTCACTTCCTCTTCGGGAACTCTGGTCACTTGACTATCATTCCCCTAAGATAATAAGTTGCTGTCTTGTAGCTCTTAAAATATGATGCTTCATAGATACATAAAGTCACATGCAAAGAAATATGTATGCAGCATACTTTTTGTAACACGTGCAGACCTTCTGTTATATGTTGGTGATCTGTTATCCTGATCACTATTCCTAGGGATCCTTCCTCAACAGGAGGAATGGGGTTTCCTTTTTGGGGAGATGGAGACAGCTTTCAGTTGGTTCCATTTGATTTTATTACTTCAGCTTGCTTACGTTTTCCTGGTCTGTTCAATTTCAGCCATGGCAATTACTCTAACAAGTATTATATCTTTTCCTTTTTGTATACGGATATAAGATAACAACCAAAGCAAAACTGAGGCAGATACAGTTAACAATATCCAAAAGGTAAGAATGGGTTACTTTAGTCCTCAGTGCCACCCCCGGGAGACAGAAATAACAGGGATTTGTTATTTGTTATAACAGTTACCTTAGTTACCCATGGTGGAACACCTCCTTCTGTAGCAGTTTCTGGTGATATTAAGGGTCCATTTTTGCTTCCTTGTTTCATCCAGTCCATTAGGTATTAATCACAAAAAACTGCTTGTCCATCTTTTCTCTTTGTCAGCATTTGCTATCGTTACTTCCATCTCTGTAACAAACAGATAAACTTGCATTTTACCTTCAATGAAATGCTTAAATTTGTGCATGTTCTTTTTCTCTTTACCATGTTCTTTTTCTCTTTTTTCTTTTCCTTAAAGGAAAGGTACTATAACAGCACTTGGCATCATACATTACAGGGTAAACAGTTTGGTAACAAAACATACAGCAACTAGGGCTAGGTTATTAGACAGGCAGGCACATCACCTAATACACACCTATGCCATCTTCCATGAAACCTTATTCTGGTTCACTGTTATTGTACCATTCAATATCCTTTCTCAAACCCTTGTATACACGTGCTTAACCAACAATTCTCTCAGTCTTTAACTACATGGAAGAATGACAGCACTTAATTTGCCTGCCTCTGTTTCAAACCTGTTACCTTTTTGATACATCTCCTAGATTATCCCTCCTGTACTTGGATGCTTACCTCAGAGGCGATGACCAAAATGAACAACTGCATCATGACGTCTAGCTGCTTCTCTTCAAGGTGTCCCCCTTCAGTGGGCCACCCTACCAAACAAACCCGAAAGACTGATGAGGCCATGAGGGTACCAGATTTTTGGACCACTTCTCAAAGGTTTTCAGGGTGACTGACTTAACCACTTCTCTTCACGTTACTCAAAGCTACATTCATCTATTACTTAGGACTAACGTGTTTCTATTTTAAGAGAAGATTGTTGTTTCAACTTTATAGTTCATAATCTGCTATGCATCATCTCTAGCCCCTTCTGCTTTTACAGAACTTTTGGTAATTACAGGTGGTAATTAATAGCACCCATTGCCTATGGGCTGGAGTAAGACATTGCTCCTTCTCTGAGAACGTGCCTAAAAGCCAGGCTGTTTTCTGTAGCGTCACTGGGGCTTCCCATAGCCCCTCACTGTTCTCCTAGCTTTTTCCTGAGCCTTTTAGTGTTTTAGGTTATCCCTTAGCCTGCAGTTCTATGTTAATATTCTCCTTAAGCATTGTGCACAGCACTATTATCTCAGACCAGCCACACTTAGAAAGTCCTCTTGCACACACAGAGGGCTCGGTGGTGAGGAAAAGAGAGAAAAATCCCTTTGTCATCTGTGCATCCACCCATCAACATTCTTCAGCAAGAAGCGCTGTAAATTCCCTCTTCTCTAAAGTGGGAAGGAGTCAAGGGGGAGACACAGATCACACCCGATATGTATTAGAACACCTTTTACAAATTAATCTGTTAATTCATAAATTAATAAATTAATTTAAATTATTAAAACCAAGGCACTATTTAGGGGCAGCTGTAGAGGAGGGAGGACTCAGCAAGGCTCAGTGGGGGTTTCCATCAGTTGGTGCCCGGGTTGGCTGGGGCCCACAGTCTGGGCCCGCAGCTGGGGGAGGCCTCAGGGTGCAGGTGCCTGGGAGTACTTTTCCCCTGTCCACCTTCTCGTTTCCCTAGCTACGACTCTCAAGTAAACGATCTCGGCGCTGCGCTAACTGCACCTGGCTCAAAGTGACCTTAAATCGGTTTGGTCCGGTAGCTTTAAGCTTCCTGGTGACTTACCAGCACCCTCGGGCAGGCCTGCACAGCGGGAGCCGTCCGCCCAGCGCCGCTCCGGGGCCCGCCAGCCTCGCCGCTCCTCCCGGCCGCCTCCGCAGGGGCGAGCGCCCGCCCCGGCCGCGCCGGGGAGGAACCGGGGCCCTGAGGGCGACACGCGGCAAACGGACGGTCAAACCCGCGCTCCCGGCAGACCCTGGGCCGCGCTGCCGGCGCGGCGCGGCGCCAGGCCCGAGCCCCCTCCGCAAACCTCGCCCCGCACCTCCGCCTCCACGCAGCGACGGCCCCAGCGGACAGGAGACCGCCTGACACCCGCGGCCACCCGAAGCGACGCGCTCGCCTCACCGAAGTCCCCGCATCCTCGACTCCGAGCGGCCTCGGCCCTCACCTGCCACCGCCCCAGCGAAAACTCCGTCCCCGCGCGCCGCCATGCTGCTCCCCGCCGCCGCGCATGCGCCGCCCGCGAACGGGGCGCGGCAGCGCCGGGGGCCCGGCTCTCGAGCACCGCGCATGCGCCGGCTCCACCCCGAGCGGGAGGGGAGGGGAGGGGGGAGGAGGGGAGCGGAGGGAGGCGAGGGAAGGGGAGGGGGGGAGGAGGGGAGCAGCGGAGGGAGGCCAGGCGGGGAAGAGCGCCCCCGCGTGCTCCCGGCGCGGGGCTGCAGCCGGCCGCTCCCGCACGCGCACTGCAGCCCGCCGCCCCCGCCGCGGCCCCGCGGGGCTCGCGCTCAGCGGCGGGCGCCCCGGGGCTGCTCGGTCCGTGCCCGAGAGCCCGGCGGGGATCAGCGAGCGGGCTCCGGTGCTGCACCGGTGCGAGGGCACCGCGGAGCAGCGCCGAGGCGGCACTGCCCGTCCCCGCGACAACAGGAAGGAAGCACCAGGACGGAAAAGCACTCTGCGCTACGGGTCTGTGAGCACGGGGAAGGGGCGAGGAGCACGGCCCCTTCGCTTACCCGTTACCCAAACACGGCGGAGTAGGGGCGAACACGGCGATCGGCACTGCGCGGGTGCGCGCCGGCTGGCTGCAGTATTCTCCGTATGCCGGCGAGGGCAGCGGCGGCTGCAGAACTGGCGTGTCGACACCGGAGGGCAGCAGTGAGCACAGGGAAACCAGTGCGCAGGCGGGCGCCTTACCGGTGCAGTACTGGTTCGTCGACACGCGAGGGCAGCAGGGAGCACGGCGGGATCACCGCGCATGCGCTCGCTCCCTCGGTGCAGTACTGCGCTGTCGACACGCGAGGGCAGCAGGGAGCACGGCGGGATCACCGCGCATGCGCTCGCTCCCTCGGTGCAGTACTGCGCTGTCGACAGGCGAGGGCAGCAGGGAGCACGGCGGGAGCACCGCGCATGCGCTCGCTCCCTGGCTGCAGTACTGCGCTGTCGACAGGCGAGGGCAGCAGGGAGCACGGCGGGATCACCGCGCATGCGCTCGCTCCCTGGCTGCAGTACTGCGCTGTCGACACGCGAGGGCAGCAGGGAGCACGGCGGGATCACCGCGCATGCGCTCGCTCCCTGGCTGCAGTACTGCGCTGTCGACAGGCGAGGGCAGCAGGGAGCACGGCGGGATCACCGCGCATGCGGTCGCTCCCTGGCTGCAGTACAGCGCTGTCGACACGCGAGGGCAGCAGGGAGCACGGCGGGAGCACCGCGCATGCGCTCGCTCCCTGGGTGCAGTACTGCGCTGTCGACACGCGAGGGCAGCAGGGAGCACGGCGGGATCAACGCGCATGCGCTCGCTCCCTGGGTGCAGTACTGCGCTGTCGACACGCGAGGGCAGCAGGGAGCACGGCGGGATCACCGCGCATGCGCTCGCTCCCTCGGTGCAGTACTGCGCTGTCGACACGCGAGGGCAGCAGGGAGCACGGCGGGATCACCGCGCATGCGCTCGCTCCCTGGCTGCAGTACTGCGCTGTCGACACGCGAGGGCAGCAGGGAGCACGGCGGGATCACCGCGCATGCGCTCGCTCCCTCGGTGCAGTACTGCGCTGTCGACACGCGAGGGCAGCAGGGAGCACGGCGGGATCACCGCGCATGCGCTCGCTCCCTGGGTGCAGTACTGCGCTGTCGACACCCGAGGGCAGCAGGGAGCACGGCGGGATCAACGCGCATGCGCTCGCTCCCTCGGTGCAGTACAGCGCTGTCGACACGCGAGGGCAGCAGGGAGCACGGCGGGAGCACCGCGCATGCGCTCGCTCCCTGGGTGCAGTACTGCGCTGTCGACACCCGAGGGCAGCAGGGAGCACGGCGGGATCACCGCGCATGCGCTCGCTCCCTGGGTGCAGTACTGCGCTGTCGACACCCGAGGGCAGCAGGGAGCACGCGGGATCACCGCGCATGCGCTCGCTCCCTCGGTGCAGTACTGCGCTGTCGACACCCGAGGGCAGCAGGGAGCACGGCGGGATCACCGCGCATGCGCTCGCTCCCTCGGTGCAGTACTGCGCTGTCGACACGCGAGGGCAGCAGGGAGCACGGCGGGATCACCGCGCATGCGCTCGCTCCCTGGCTGCAGTACTGCGCTGTCGACACGCGAGGGCAGCAGGGAGCACGGCGGGATCACCGCGCATGCGCTCGCTCCCTCGGTGCAGTACTGCGCTGTCGACACGCGAGGGCAGCAGGGAGCACGGCGGGATCAACGCGCATGCGGTCGCTCCCTCGGTGCAGTACTGCGCTGTCGACACGCGAGGGCAGCAGGGAGCACGGCGGGATCAACGCGCATGCGCTCGCTCCCTGGCTGCAGTACTGCGCTGTCGACACCCGAGGGCAGCAGGGAGCACGGCGGGATCACCGCGCATGCGCTCGCTCCCTGGGTGCAGTACTGCGCTGTCGACCCGCGAGGGCAGCAGGGAGCACGGCGGGATCAACGCGCATGCGCTCGCTCCCTGGCTGCAGTACTGCGCTGTCGACACGCGAGGGCAGCAGGGAGCACGGCGGGATCAACGCGCATGCGCTCGCTCCCTGGCTACAGTACTGCGCTGTCGACACGCGAGGGCAGCAGGGAGCACGGCGGGATCACCGCGCATGCGCTCGCTCCCTGGCTACAGTACTGCGCTGTCGACACCCGAGGGCAGCAGGGAGCACGGCGGGAGCACCGCGCATGCGGCCGCTCCCTGGCTGCAGTACTGCGCTGTCGACAGGCGAGGGCAGCAGGGAGCACGGCGGGAGCACCGCGCATGCGGCCGCTCCCTGGCTGCAGTACTGCGCTGTCGACACCCGAGGGCAGCAGGGAGCACGGCGGGAGCACCGCGCATGCGCTCGCTCCCTGGCTGCAGTACTGCGATGTCGACACGCGAGGGCAGCAGGGAGCACGGCGGGAGCACCGCGCATGCGCTCGCTCCCTGGCTGCAGTACTGCGATGTCGACACGCGAGGGCAGCAGGGAGCACGGCGGGAGCACCGCGCATGCGCTCGCTCCCTGGCTGCAGTACTGCGCTGTCGACACCCGAGGGCAGCAGGGAGCACGGCGGGATCACCGCGCATGCGCTCGCTCCCTCGGTGCAGTACTGCGCTGTCGACACGCGAGGGCAGCAGGGAGCACGGCGGGATCACCGCGCATGCGCTCGCTCCCTCGGTGCAGTACTGCGCTGTCGACACGCGAGGGCAGCAGGGAGCACGGCGGGATCACCGCGCATGCGCTCGCTCCCTGGGTGCAGTACTGCGCTGTCGACCCGCGAGGGCAGCAGGGAGCACGGCGGGATCAACGCGCATGCGCTCGCTCCCTGGCTGCAGTACTGCGCTGTCGACACGCGAGGGCAGCAGGGAGCACGGCGGGATCAACGCGCATGCGCTCGCTCCCTCGGTGCAGTACTGCGCTGTCGACACGCGAGGGCAGCAGGGAGCACGGCGGGATCACCGCGCATGCGCTCGCTCCCTGGCTACAGTACTGCGCTGTCGACACCCGAGGGCAGCAGGGAGCACGGCGGGAGCACCGCGCATGCGGCCGCTCCCTGGCTGCAGTACTGCGCTGTCGACAGGCGAGGGCAGCAGGGAGCACGGCGGGATCACCGCGCATGCGCTCGCTCCCTGGCTGCAGTACTGCGCTGTCGACACCCGAGGGCAGCAGGGAGCACGGCGGGATCACCGCGCATGCGCTCGCTCCCTGGCTGCAGTACTGCGCTGTCGACACGCGAGGGCAGCAGGGAGCACGGCGGGAGCACCGCGCATGCGCTCGCTCCCTGGCTGCAGTACTGCGCTGTCGACACGCGAGGGCAGCAGGGAGCACGGCGGGATCAACGCGCATGCGCTCGCTCCCTGGCTGCAGTACTGCGCTGTCGACACGCGAGGGCAGCAGGGAGCACGGCGGGATCACCGCGCATGCGCTCGCTCCCTGGCTACAGTACTGCGCTGTCGACACCCGAGGGCAGCAGGGAGCACGGCGGGATCACCGCGCATGCGCTCGCTCCCTGGCTGCAGTACTGCGCTGTCGACACGCGAGGGCAGCAGGGAGCACGGCGGGAGCACCGCGCATGCGCTCGCTCCCTCGGTGCAGTACTGCGCTGTCGACACGCGAGGGCAGCAGGGAGCACGGCGGGAGCACCGCGCATGCGCTCGCTCCCTGGCTGCAGTACTGCGCTGTCGACACGCGAGGGCAGCAGGGAGCACGGCGGGAGCACCGCGCATGCGCTCGCTCCCTGGCTGCAGTACTGCGCTGTCGACACCCGAGGGCAGCAGGGAGCACGGCGGGATCACCGCGCATGCGCTCGCTCCCTGGCTGCAGTACTGCGCTGTCGACACCCGAGGGCAGCAGGGAGCACGGCGGGAGCACCGCGCATGCGCTCGCTCCCTGGCTGCAGTACTGCACTGTCGACACCCGAGAGCAGCAGGGAGCACGGCGGGAGCACCGCGCATGCGGCCGCTTCCTCGGTGCAGTACTGCGCTGTCGACACCCGAGGGCAGCAGGGAGCACGGCGGGATCAACGCGCATGCGCTCGCTCCCTGGCTGCAGTACTGCGCTGTCGACACCCGAGGGCAGCAGGGAGCACGGCGGGATCACCGCGCATGCGCTCGCTCCCTCGCTGCAGTACTGCGCTGTCGACAGGCGAGGGCAGCAGGGAGCACGGCGGGATCACCGCGCATGCGCTCGCTCCCTGGCTGCAGTACTGCGCTGTCGACACCCGAGGGCAGCAGGGAGCACGGCGGGATCACCGCGCATGCGCTCGCTCCCTGGCTGCAGTACTGCGCTGTCGACACGCGAGGGCAGCAGGGAGCACGGCGGGATCACCGCGCATGCGCTCGCTCCCTCGGTGCAGTACTGCGCTGTCGACACCCGAGGGCAGCAGGGAGCACGGCGGGATCACCGCGCATGCGCTCGCTCCCTGGCTGCAGTACTGCGCTGTCGACACCCGAGGGCAGCAGGGAGCACGGCGGGAGCACCGCGCATGCGGCCGCTCCCTGGCTGCAGTACTGCGCTGTCGACACGCGAGGGCAGCAGGGAGCACGGCGGGATCACCGCGCATGCGCTCGCTCCCTGGCTGCAGTACTGCGCTGTCGACACCCGAGAGCAGCAGGGAGCACGGCGGGATCACCGCGCATGCGCTCGCTCCCTGGCTGCAGTACTGCGCTGTCGACACGCGAGGGCAGCAGGGAGCACGGCGGGATCACCGCGCATGCGCTCGCTCCCTGGCTGCAGTACTGCGCTGTCGACACCCGAGGGCAGCAGGGAGCACGGCGGGATCACCGCGCATGCGCTCGCTCCCTCGGTGCAGTACTGCGCTGTCGACACCCGAGGGCAGCAGGGAGCACGGCGGGATCACCGCGCATGCGCTCGCTCCCTCGGTGCAGTACTGCGCTGTCGACACCCGAGGGCAGCAGGGAGCACGGCGGGAGCACCGCGCATGCGGTCGCTCCCTGGCTGCAGTACTGCGCTGTCGACACGCGAGGGCAGCAGGGAGCACGGCGGGATCACCGCGCATGCGCTCGCTCCCTCGGAGCAGTACTGCACTGTCGACACCCGAGAGCAGCAGGGAGCACGGCGGGGTCAACGCGCATGCGCTCGCTCCCTGGCTGCAGTACTGCGCTGTCGACACCCGAGGGCAGCAGGGAGCACGGCGGGATCACCGCGCATGCGCTCGCTCCCTGGGTGCAGTACTGCGCTGTCGACACGCGAGGGCAGCAGGGAGCACGGCGGGATCACCGCGCATGCGCTCGCTCCCTCGGTGCAGTACTGCGCTGTCGACACGCGAGGGCAGCAGGGAGCACGGCGGGATCACCGCGCATGCGCTCGCTCCCTGGCTGCAGTACTGCGCTGTCGACACCCGAGGGCAGCAGGGAGCACGGCGGGAGCACCGCGCATGCGCTCGCTCCCTGGCTGCAGTACTGCGCTGTCGACACCCGAGGGCAGCAGGGAGCACGGCGGGAGCACCGCGCATGCGCTCGCTCCCTGGCTGCAGTACTGCGCTGTCGACACCCGAGGGCAGCAGGGAGCACGGCGGGAGCACCGCGCATGCGCTCGCTCCCTCGGTGCAGTACTGCGCTGTCGACACCCGAGGGCAGCAGGGAGCACGGCGGGAGCACCGCGCATGCGCTCGCTTCCTCGGTGCAGTACTGCGCTGTCGACACCCGAGGGCAGCAGGGAGCACGGCGGGATCACCGCGCATGCGCTCGCTCCCTGGCTGCAGTACTGCGCTGTCGACACGCGAGGGCAGCAGGGAGCACGGCGGGATCACCGCGCATGCGCTCGCTCCCTCGGTGCAGTACTGCGCTGTCGACACGCGAGGGCAGCAGGGAGCACGGCGGGATCACCGCGCATGCGCTCGCTCCCTCGGTGCAGTACTGCGCTGTCGACACCCGAGGGCAGCAGGGAGCACGGCGGGAGCACCGCGCATGCGCTCGCTCCCTGGCTGCAGTACTGCGCTGTCGACACCCGAGGGCAGCAGGGAGCACGGCGGGATCAACGCGCATGCGCTCGCTCCCTCGGTGCAGTACTGCGCTGTCGACACCCGAGGGCAGCAGGGAGCACGGCGGGAGCACCGCGCATGCGCTCGCTCCCTGGCTGCAGTACTGCGTTGTCGACCCCCGGGGGCAGCAGGGAGCACGGCGGGATCACCGCGCATGCGCTCGCTCCCTCGGTGCAGTACTGCGCTGTCGACACGCGAGGGCAGCAGGGAGCACGGCGGGATCACCGCGCATGCGCTCGCTCCCTGGCTGCAGTACTGCACTGTCGACACCCGAGGGCAGCAGGGAGCACGGCGGGATCACCGCGCATGCGCTCGCTCCCTGGCTGCAGTACTGCGCTGTCGACACCCGAGGGCAGCAGGGAGCACGGCGGGAGCACCGCGCATGCGCTCGCTCCCTGGCTGCAGTACTGCGCTGTCGACACCCGAGGGCAGCAGGGAGCACGGCGGGATCAACGCGCATGCGCTCGCTCCCTCGGTGCAGTACTGCGCTGTCGACACCCGAGGGCAGCAGGGAGCACGGCGGGATCACCGCGCATGCGCTCGCTCCCTGGCTGCAGTACTGCGTTGTCGACCCCCGGGGGCAGCAGGGAGCACGGCGGGATCAACGCGCATGCGCTCGCTCCCTCGGTGCAGTACTGCGCTGTCGACACCCGAGAGCAGCAGGGAGCACGGCGGGATCACCGCGCATGCGCTCGCTCCCTGGCTGCAGTACTGCGCTGTCGACACCCGAGGGCAGCAGGGAGCACGGCGGGATCACCGCGCATGCGCTCGCTCCCTCGGTGCAGTACTGCGCTGTCGACACGCGAGGGCAGCAGGGAGCACGGCGGGATCAACGCGCATGCGCTCGCTCCCTGGCTGCAGTACTGCGCTGTCGACACCCGAGGGCAGCAGGGAGCACGGCGGGATCAACGCGCATGCGCTCGCTCCCTGGCTGCAGTACTGCGCTGTCGACACCCGAGGGCAGCAGGGAGCACGGCGGGAGCACCGCGCATGCGCTCGCTCCCTCGGTGCAGTACTGCGCTGTCGACACCCGAGGGCAGCAGGGAGCACGGCGGGAGCACCGCGCATGCGCTCGCTCCCTGGCTGCAGTACTGCGTTGTCGACCCCCGGGGGCAGCAGGGAGCACGGCGGGATCACCGCGCATGCGCTCGCTCCCTCGGTGCAGTACTGCGCTGTCGACCCCCGAGAGCAGCAGGGAGCACGGCGGGATCACCGCGCATGCGCTCGCTCCCTGGCTGCAGTACTGCGCTGTCGACACCCGAGGGCAGCAGGGAGCACGGCGGGATCAACGCGCATGCGCTCGCTCCCTCGGTGCAGTACTGCGCTGTCGACACGCGAGGGCAGCAGGGAGCACGGCGGGATCACCGCGCATGCGCTCGCTCCCTGGCTGCAGTACTGCGCTGTCGACACCCGAGGGCAGCAGGGAGCACGGCGGGAGCACCGCGCATGCGCTCGCTCCCTGGCTGCAGTACTGCACTGTCGACACCCGAGAGCAGCAGGGAGCACGGCGGGAGCACCGCGCATGCGGCCGCTTCCTCGGTGCAGTACTGCGCTGTCGACACCCGAGGGCAGCAGGGAGCACGGCGGGATCAACGCGCATGCGCTCGCTCCCTGGCTGCAGTACTGCGCTGTCGACACCCGAGGGCAGCAGGGAGCACGGCGGGATCACCGCGCATGCGCTCGCTCCCTCGCTGCAGTACTGCGCTGTCGACAGGCGAGGGCAGCAGGGAGCACGGCGGGATCACCGCGCATGCGCTCGCTCCCTGGCTGCAGTACTGCGCTGTCGACACCCGAGGGCAGCAGGGAGCACGGCGGGATCACCGCGCATGCGCTCGCTCCCTGGCTGCAGTACTGCGCTGTCGACACGCGAGGGCAGCAGGGAGCACGGCGGGATCACCGCGCATGCGCTCGCTCCCTCGGTGCAGTACTGCGCTGTCGACACCCGAGGGCAGCAGGGAGCACGGCGGGATCACCGCGCATGCGCTCGCTCCCTGGCTGCAGTACTGCGCTGTCGACACCCGAGGGCAGCAGGGAGCACGGCGGGAGCACCGCGCATGCGGCCGCTCCCTGGCTGCAGTACTGCGCTGTCGACACGCGAGGGCAGCAGGGAGCACGGCGGGATCACCGCGCATGCGCTCGCTCCCTGGCTGCAGTACTGCGCTGTCGACACCCGAGAGCAGCAGGGAGCACGGCGGGATCACCGCGCATGCGCTCGCTCCCTGGCTGCAGTACTGCGCTGTCGACACGCGAGGGCAGCAGGGAGCACGGCGGGATCACCGCGCATGCGCTCGCTCCCTGGCTGCAGTACTGCGCTGTCGACACCCGAGGGCAGCAGGGAGCACGGCGGGATCACCGCGCATGCGCTCGCTCCCTCGGTGCAGTACTGCGCTGTCGACACCCGAGGGCAGCAGGGAGCACGGCGGGATCACCGCGCATGCGCTCGCTCCCTCGGTGCAGTACTGCGCTGTCGACACCCGAGGGCAGCAGGGAGCACGGCGGGAGCACCGCGCATGCGGTCGCTCCCTGGCTGCAGTACTGCGCTGTCGACACGCGAGGGCAGCAGGGAGCACGGCGGGATCACCGCGCATGCGCTCGCTCCCTCGGAGCAGTACTGCACTGTCGACACCCGAGAGCAGCAGGGAGCACGGCGGGGTCAACGCGCATGCGCTCGCTCCCTGGCTGCAGTACTGCGCTGTCGACACCCGAGGGCAGCAGGGAGCACGGCGGGATCACCGCGCATGCGCTCGCTCCCTGGGTGCAGTACTGCGCTGTCGACACGCGAGGGCAGCAGGGAGCACGGCGGGATCACCGCGCATGCGCTCGCTCCCTCGGTGCAGTACTGCGCTGTCGACACGCGAGGGCAGCAGGGAGCACGGCGGGATCACCGCGCATGCGCTCGCTCCCTGGCTGCAGTACTGCGCTGTCGACACCCGAGGGCAGCAGGGAGCACGGCGGGAGCACCGCGCATGCGCTCGCTCCCTGGCTGCAGTACTGCGCTGTCGACACCCGAGGGCAGCAGGGAGCACGGCGGGAGCACCGCGCATGCGCTCGCTCCCTGGCTGCAGTACTGCGCTGTCGACACCCGAGGGCAGCAGGGAGCACGGCGGGATCACCGCGCATGCGCTCGCTCCCTCGGTGCAGTACTGCGCTGTCGACACCCGAGGGCAGCAGGGAGCACGGCGGGAGCACCGCGCATGCGCTCGCTTCCTCGGTGCAGTACTGCGCTGTCGACACCCGAGGGCAGCAGGGAGCACGGCGGGATCACCGCGCATGCGCTCGCTCCCTGGCTGCAGTACTGCGCTGTCGACACGCGAGGGCAGCAGGGAGCACGGCGGGATCACCGCGCATGCGCTCGCTCCCTCGGTGCAGTACTGCGCTGTCGACACGCGAGGGCAGCAGGGAGCACGGCGGGAGCACCGCGCATGCGCTCGCTCCCTCGGTGCAGTACTGCGCTGTCGACACCCGAGGGCAGCAGGGAGCACGGCGGGAGCACCGCGCATGCGCTCGCTCCCTGGCTGCAGTACTGCGCTGTCGACACCCGAGGGCAGCAGGGAGCACGGCGGGATCAACGCGCATGCGCTCGCTCCCTCGGTGCAGTACTGCGCTGTCGACACCCGAGGGCAGCAGGGAGCACGGCGGGAGCACCGCGCATGCGCTCGCTCCCTGGCTGCAGTACTGCGTTGTCGACCCCCGGGGGCAGCAGGGAGCACGGCGGGATCACCGCGCATGCGCTCGCTCCCTCGGTGCAGTACTGCGCTGTCGACACGCGAGGGCAGCAGGGAGCACGGCGGGATCACCGCGCATGCGCTCGCTCCCTGGCTGCAGTACTGCACTGTCGACACCCGAGGGCAGCAGGGAGCACGGCGGGATCACCGCGCATGCGCTCGCTCCCTGGCTGCAGTACTGCGCTGTCGACACCCGAGGGCAGCAGGGAGCACGGCGGGAGCACCGCGCATGCGCTCGCTCCCTGGCTGCAGTACTGCGCTGTCGACACCCGAGGGCAGCAGGGAGCACGGCGGGATCAACGCGCATGCGCTCGCTCCCTCGGTGCAGTACTGCGCTGTCGACACCCGAGGGCAGCAGGGAGCACGGCGGGATCACCGCGCATGCGCTCGCTCCCTGGCTGCAGTACTGCGTTGTCGACCCCCGGGGGCAGCAGGGAGCACGGCGGGATCAACGCGCATGCGCTCGCTCCCTCGGTGCAGTACTGCGCTGTCGACACCCGAGAGCAGCAGGGAGCACGGCGGGATCACCGCGCATGCGCTCGCTCCCTGGCTGCAGTACTGCGCTGTCGACACCCGAGGGCAGCAGGGAGCACGGCGGGATCACCGCGCATGCGCTCGCTCCCTCGGTGCAGTACTGCGCTGTCGACACGCGAGGGCAGCAGGGAGCACGGCGGGATCAACGCGCATGCGCTCGCTCCCTGGCTGCAGTACTGCGCTGTCGACACCCGAGGGCAGCAGGGAGCACGGCGGGATCAACGCGCATGCGCTCGCTCCCTGGCTGCAGTACTGCGCTGTCGACACCCGAGGGCAGCAGGGAGCACGGCGGGAGCACCGCGCATGCGCTCGCTCCCTCGGTGCAGTACTGCGCTGTCGACACCCGAGGGCAGCAGGGAGCACGGCGGGAGCACCGCGCATGCGCTCGCTCCCTGGCTGCAGTACTGCGTTGTCGACCCCCGGGGGCAGCAGGGAGCACGGCGGGATCACCGCGCATGCGCTCGCTCCCTCGGTGCAGTACTGCGCTGTCGACCCCCGAGAGCAGCAGGGAGCACGGCGGGATCACCGCGCATGCGCTCGCTCCCTGGCTGCAGTACTGCGCTGTCGACACCCGAGGGCAGCAGGGAGCACGGCGGGATCAACGCGCATGCGCTCGCTCCCTCGGTGCAGTACTGCGCTGTCGACACGCGAGGGCAGCAGGGAGCACGGCGTGATCAACGCGCATGCGCTCGCTCCCTGGCTGCAGTACTGCGCTGTCGACACCCGAGGGCAGCAGGGAGCACGGCGGGATCAACGCGCATGCGCTCGCTCCCTGGCTGCAGTACTGCGCTGTCGACACGCGAGGGCAGCAGGGAGCACGGCGGGAGCACCGCGCATGCGCTCGCTCCCTCGGTGCAGTACTGCGCTGTCGACACCCGAGGGCAGCAGGGAGCACGGCGGGAGCACCGCGCATGCGCTCGCTCCCTGGCTGCAGTACTGCGCTGTCGACACCCGAGGGCAGCAGGGAGCACGGCGGGATCACCGCGCATGCGCTCGCTCCCTGGGTGCAGTACTGCGCTGTCGACACGCGAGGGCAGCAGGGAGCACAGGGAAGCCCAGTTCGCCCTCGCTGGCTGCGGTACTGCGTTGTCATCGCCCGAGGACTTCATGGGGCGAGTCGGGGGCAGTGCTCCTGCGTTTTCTGCCTGGCTGCAGTTCTGATCTGTAATCAGGTTATGGCAGCCGTGAGCAGTGCGGCGGCGCTGCGCTGGGCTGAGCCGTCCTGCTGCAGCGGTGGAATTCCTTCGCCCGAGATCAGCTCTGCGCAGATCCGCACCGGTCCGCAGTCGTTCCTCGGCTGGCTGCAGTACTGGGGTGTCACCACCCGAGGGCAGCACTGTGCCTGCGTTAATCACCGGGCTGCAGTACTGTTTGTCGTCACTTGGGGGCAGCAGGGAGTAGAGCGGTGCTGCTGCGCCCGCCTGAGCTGAGCGGCTGCAGTAGTGGGGTGTCACCGCCCGAGGGCAGCAAGGAGCTGGTCCGCCTCAGTGCGTATGCGTGCGGCCTTGGCTGGTGTACTGGCTTGTCACCCCGGGACAGCAATTCCGCCAGTGCGCATGCGCGGCCCGGCTGGCCTCAGTACGGGCAGCCCCCGCCCGAGGGCAGCCGGGAGCAGCTCCCGCCGCAGTGCGCGTGCGCGGCCCCGCTGGGGCATCACCTTCCGGTGACGGCAGCTCCCCGCGCCCTCGGCCCATCCGTTTGTGCCCCCCGACCCTTTCGTACCCTCTCTGGTAGGTACCTCTGTCCTGCAGGAGGAGACGGTGGTGGGGACGCCACGAGCACCCCGTGTCCCGGCGGCCCGTGTGGGGCCCAGCGCCCCGGCGGGCAGGCGGAGCAGGCCTCGGGCGGTGGAGTGCACCGGATGCCCGCAGTCAGGGCCCAGGGCAAGGGCCCCAGCAGGGGTGGGCCTCGTCCTCATCGTTTTATAGCAAGCGTGCTTACAGCCGCTTCTGTCTGGCTAGGGAAAAGAGCCTCATGCATTGTTCCAGCTCTGCTCCTGACTCCTTTCCAGAACCTCCCATTGTGGTGGTCTGCTGCTACCAGAATAGCTATGGATATGCTGCTATAAGAAATGCAACCCTCTTACTCAGGATTGATGGGAAGGACCCTTTATTTCACACAAAGGTTTAACTTTTTTTTTTTTTGTTAGTGTGCTGTTTCCCCAATTACAGTACCTGTACAGTGATCCTGGGGTTGCACTACTTGTGCACTGTACACAAACTGACCGTAAATCCTGTCCCGTCCAGTCCGTTTTAAGGCTCTGATACCTCACTCTTGCACCTCCTCTTCCGTAGTTCTGATCAGCACAGCATTAAGGTAACACCTTTTCTATATTCTCTGCAGGCAACTTGTCTAACACGTCTCTGACAACAACCATATGTTATTGCAGGTGCATTGTGAAACCCCAACTAGACCTAAGGAAAGGTCTCTACATGTGAAAGCCAATCTGGAAATTGATTTTTCTTTAGTATGGGGAATGGCAAAAAAACAGCTCTGTCACTGACAGCCACTTGTTATCATCTTGTCACTTACCGACACCCTTGGGCACACGAGGTACAAAGGAGCTATCCTGCCTAGGACACCACACAAAACTCCTGCTCGTGGGCCAGCCTGCCTCCCCACGCCTCCAGGCCATCTGCCTCTACATGAGTGAAGGCACACATACAAGCCTACTTTGGGGAGAAACCTCAGCCCTAAAGCCAAGGTTAAAAAAAAAAAAAGACGGGGAAAGTCAAATATGCATTCCAGGCAGATCTTACTCTGTGCACTCACGGTGCAGAGTACTGCCAGGCCCCTGAAACCCCCCCACCCTTTTTCCCCCACACCCATGCCTTGAGGTGGGCAGGAGAAATCCAGGCACCTACAGCTACCCCTGGGACACCCTCGCCTCTCTGGTACTGCTGAGCCCTCAGCACAAGGTGGTCCTGGCCCCTACCTGCTATGGGTGACGAGTGTTTCAGCCTACCCAGAGAAACGCATCACAAGGTAAAGCCTCCAGAATAGTTAGAGAGCACACAACCTCCCACTAGGATGCTTTTCCACCTTCTGCACTCTCGAGGGAAGCTCAATAACTAGTCCACTTCTTCCTGCCTTTGCAAGTCTAGAACACTGGCTTATTAACTGCTCTCAGCTGCCTCCTATGATGCTACATTAGTGTTAGAAGAAAATCCACCATGTTGTTTGGTATTGGCTCAGAAAGGCATTTGTTTAATAAAGTAAGATTACTCCTGGGAAGAACATATGTATAGGAACGTAAGCACCATATGAGGGATGCTAGAGAAGGGAATTGTAGCCAGCAGCTTCAGCTTAGCATAAGTCTGACTCCTGCTTAGCAGAAGTGCCTAAAGCAGGTGAAGCCTGCAGGCCGCAGGACTGAACTGTAACCCAAAGAACATTGCTGATGGCGCAACTGCAAAATCGGCTAGAACCAGCCCTCGAGGATACAGAACAGAGTGACCAGAATGAACAGAGGTAATGGCTGACCTTCAGATAAGATAAGGTACCGTGGAGCAGGAACATTGCAACCGTCTAGCAACCAGCCCAGGATGTAGACGTGAACCAATTAGAGGGAAAGAGACCACTGACTCAGTAAAGAAGATTGGAAGAGTTTCACTGGCAGGCAGGGAAATAAGACTGTAAAAAGTATAATTACTTAAGAATTCTTTTGTTCTGGGTCTCTCCCCGGAGGCACGCAGCTTGAGCTGTTACTCTGTCGTACTGTCATTTAATTAAATAATTAATTTTGCTGTTATACTTGCATGAGTCTCTGCTCCTTGGGAACCTAGGGTCAAACTGTTTCCATAACAAGAAAGGTTAAAGCCTTGTGGAAATAAGGCTCCTCCTTGTCAGTTCCAGCTTAGAACAATTTCAGGAGAATTTAATTTCTCATAGCAATGTTAACATAGCTTTGCTGGTATCAGCAGATCGTGGTGGAAATTACTGTCTCCCGACAAGTATAACACTGAAGCTAGATGCTTAGAGTGACTTTTTCCTACTCAGATCATATTTAGATCATATTTCTGTCCTTTTTCCTGGCTTAGAAACTTTTTAATAAAAGTGTTACGTTATTGAGAATATGTTTCTTGATGTAACATTTAGGCAGTGGACAGATCTGAAACTGCCCATTGCTGCTGTCTCTTTCATTTGACCACTCTTTCAGCTTTCAATATTTGGGAGCAGTATTTTTCATGTTCCTCAAGGCTAGCGCTAAGACCTTATTAGCGCATTTATTGTGCCAAATGGATGGAGCTATATCCATGCTCATTATTCTGCATGCTTTATTTTCAGCAGTATAGAGCACATTAATATATCTGCCATTCATTGGAACAAGAAAGATATGTCTAAATGCCATAAGCTCATTTATAAAACTCACAAGCTGATCATCATACATGAGAAATTTTATTTCCTTGAGTATATAAGGGTAGAAGAGACTGTTCTATTGTCAAACTTTGCTTCTGTGTGGCACAAGCATGGAATTTCACTAGCTTATCTGTTCATCAAATCTGGTGATTTGTGACTGAAGTACATTTTTCTAGAAAGAAATGTGAACTTGAGTACAGGA
Source organism: Struthio camelus (assembly GCF_040807025.1). Taxonomy (NCBI): domain Eukaryota; kingdom Metazoa; phylum Chordata; class Aves; order Struthioniformes; family Struthionidae; genus Struthio; species Struthio camelus. Next base: position 173,617,682 of record NC_090943.1, on the reverse strand, counting down.
ATAATGGAGAATCCATTACTTCCTTTGGCTGTTTATTGCAGTGGTTAATCATTTCATGTAAAAATGTGTGAAAATGATTTTTTTTTCTCATTTGAATTTTACACCTTGAGATTTTGTTGATTTGTAGGTGGTTTCCTGCAAAATTAGAATACCCTTTATTCTTTAGTCTTTTCTCTTAGTGCAGATTTTTACGTATTGAGTTTGTATGTCCCAGTCTTTTTGTGAAATGAGATTGAGTTGCTTTTCCCTCATTTTAAAGCATTTTCTCCAGCCCGTGAATAATTTTCCCTTTTGCATACAATCTCAGTCTATCAGGGTTTTTTTTTTAATGTGTTTATTCTTGTCCACATGTATCAGAACATAAAAAAACATGAGAAATGCAACAAGACACTGGTTAGTGTGCAGACTTGCAGCTAATCTCATCTGTTCTGAAAATAACTTAAGTGCATTAAACTACATTAAAAGGTGAATTAATGGACTGCTTCCTTGTAACGGAAACTACCAGCCAAACACATGAACAGGTAACTCCTTAAATGCAAACTGAGAACCTGCCCCAGCAGTGTGACTGTGAGGCACCCAAGGCCCTTCTTGCAGCATGACTTTGGTGCGCACCCCCCACCCCCGACCCCCATGTGGCTTTGGTGCTAGATGGAACCCCACTGTGTGGCTTCCCCCTCCTCCCCCCAACATACATACACCCCTTCCTAATTTTGTGGGATGTGGGACTGCTTGCCAACCTCATGGAAAGAAACTCCAAATATATGGACTAGAAATGCTTTAATAGATATTGGTACCTAATTCCCAAGGAGGACGAGGGCTTAAGTCATATGTTCTCCTTCAGCAAATCCTAATAGCTAGCTGAGGCTGTTTCCCACAAAATATAGTGGCCTCTATAAAACTTTTTCTTATAAGCCAAACTGCACTTAGTTTTCTATTTAACTGACAGCTCATCACTTGGTAGGTAACAAAGCATCTCACAGTCTGGCCTCACAACCAAGCTGGGAACTGAAATTGTTCTAAGAATCTTGCTGCAGGGCTTTGCTTGTGGTTGCAGTGTTTCATCACCATGGACACATAAAGCTTGTAAACAACGCCACTGTTCAGAAATCACCGTTCAGCTATCTTCAAATGCTGTCCTGTAAGCCAGGAGGAGCAAGCCAGAAGAAGCTGTCTTGAAAAGACCACAAGAGCAGGAAAGGTCAGTGGCTTTCTGAAAAAATACATTTTGTATGATAACAACTTTAGCAAAGCCTGTTTTTTCCATGCAAATTTAGCCATTCCCCTAACGTTCACACAGTTCTTCAATTGTCTTTCCCCCCGCCCCCCAAACCCTACCATGCCTTGCATCAGCTCATTTCTACTACTTCCATCCTGACACCCTTCTAGTCTTCAAGTGCATTTCCCAAAACACAGTTACACTGATTTCTCCCTCAGATTCTTATGTCTCCCTATATGCACTGTATTTCTGATGCAGCTGCCGTATTCCCAGCTTGGAACCTGTTCTGTTATTACTGCGATGAGAGCTTTTGTATACTTAATTCTGCTTTGGTCACCTATCTACTTGAATTTTGGACATTTTCTGAAAAGAGAGCCATCAGTTTTAGTAGGATACAGCAAGTTTTAGTTACAAATGTTACATTAATGTTACAAATGTTCATTAAAAACTACCTTAGACTTACCAGACTTCTCTCCAGCTGTGATTACATCCTTGATTGCCGTGTTCCTCCTTTGAAGAAGTAGTTTTAAAATTCAGCACACAAAGTACTATTCACTCTTATTTTCACAATTAAATCTGCAAGTCATTAATACTGATGCATTTCTCTTCCTTCAGTATTTGTTGTGGACCTAACTATGCCTCTTATATTGCAGCTATCTCACCAGCTTTAATACTGTTGCAAGAATTACACAGTTGCCACCTTTTACAGCAGGTATTATGCAGTTGCCATCTCCAACTGTTTTGGCTCCACCCTAGGCCTCCGCTTACTTTCCCAATTAAACACCGAATATTTTTCAAAACAAAAAAAAAAAAGGTTTATTACACATTATAAAGGTACAGCTTAAGCTGGGTGCCTCCAAGGAGGGATCCTGCCCACAGCTTCTTGGTTCTCTTCATCCCCTTAAGCAAACTCCCCCCACCATAGTCTGATCCCTATTAACCAATCTCGTGGCTTCTCTTATTCATTTTCTAGTGGTCCATTGGCGCTCCCTGTTGCTGGGAGGGGTTTCTTTAGGTTACCTCTTGTGAGGCTTATCAGCAATGGGGACAATATTCCTTGTTCTGTAAAAACAGGCTCCAGGTGGCCTTGACTGTGGCCTAAGGCTTCAACTACTTTAGTGACTAGTGCTAAATGTTATCGCTCTTGCTCTTTTCTTCTTACAGTACATAATGTTGCATGTAAAAAAATGAGACCTCTGCTAAAACGTCTGCTTCCAAAAAAATTAGCAACATCTTAATTTAGGATTGTAGGCATAGTGTTTACACTATTTGAATATATCTTAAAATTTAATTACATTACCACTTACTGTTATATCAGCAATTCCCTGCCTCATTCGCACCACAAAAATTATGTCTAATTACCAGACATTGTTACCTGTGATGAATTATCTTTTAATCATTTGATATGTACAGAAGAGGGCTTTTAAAAAGCGCTATTTAAGGCATTGTCCATTATTCCATCATCTTTCCCTGGTGGCTCACAAACATTACAAAACATGTTTTCTAACTTATTTCCCGGATTCAGGATGTGCTTAGTTATACTTAACCGTGTGAACCTTTGGCATACAGACATCAAGATCAACAGAAACATCATTCTGAAACTAAAGAAAAAAAACATACATTCCAGACATGTGCAGCTTCCTGCTTGCTACTGTGCTTGAGCATTAATTGTTCCGAAATGTTTGGCGCTTCTGGAAAAAAAACTGTATGCTCTAAAGGTGCATCTTACTGTGGCCATTTTTTCTAACAACACGATAATTCTTGCCATTATTTGCACTACACGTGTTTCTTCACTCTAGGCTCTAATCTGGTATGTTGTTTTCTGGCCATGGCAACCTGGGTGTACATCTAAGAATAATGAGCACTGGAACACAACTCTCCCCTCACTCAAGTGAGTGTATTTGGATTGAAACATTATAGTCATTCTTTCACTCTCTCTGCATGCATGAATATTTAAATACCTAAGAGTTGTATCTCAAATTATATTATAGCCTAATAGTTAAGATGATGTCCAAGAAGATGTCAGTTCATGTTACCTCAGGCAAAGGAAGGACAAGAACATAGTCACCCTTCAAAGTAACTAAATACCCTGATCAATCATTGAAGCCTTAGGTTTAAACTGGAAGCAACATTTCCTTCTCTGCTCCCATTTCATAAGACAATACTGACTTAAGTTTCTCATTCCAGAAAAATGGTGTGGCTGTGAATTCTGCCTCTCCAAATATAAACACAGGAGTCTAACTAACTTTGATGGAGGAATGGAACTTCTCCCATAACATAAATCTCTACAGAGTAATTCAGATAGCTTCTAGCCCTATGATTTTGCAGCCATATTTTATAATTTACTTCATAAATTTATGGATTTTAGTCATGCCTCTATCCAGCCTTCAGTACCAATTGTCTGGCTGAAGTTCTAGTCACAAGACCTACTGCCTACAGAGAGACAGTACACAACTTAAAGCTCTAATAATTCCCCAGGGAAATTTGACTCCATACGCCAAACTACAGAAAGAGTACAACATTAAACAACAGCAACAACAAAAATCTTACAACATACATATTTTTAGATTAGCAAAACTACTTATCAGTTAACTGTGACTATAAAAATACACATACACATACGTGCATATGTGTGCTTCAAGTCAAGACACAGGCGAGACATGAAGTATTTTAGGCCAGACATTTTAGCAGCCAATTATAAGCAGTTGAAAACAAGAGGACGTGACTGGAAAAAAAAAAGTAACCTTCATACATGTAACCAGAATACTCCCCTAGAATTCCTAATTTTTCATTCTGTTACATTTTGCCAGAATTTGATACATCAGTGTGAAGTATGCCATCCAAGAAAAAGAAGCTGAAACAAGACACCATAGGCGCAGGAAAAAATAAGGAAGGACTAAGAACCAAGAATGGAGAAATATCCAAAGGAAGAAGCCCCGCAGAAACACTTGTCAGAGAGAGGAAGCAGTATTTGCAGAAGGAATACAAAACCCTTACTGAACATATGAATACATATATGGGAAGAGTGGAACATTTCCTCCAGGAGAATGATATCCTAGAAAAGGAAGCTCAACAGAATCAGGAAGAGAGCAATGCTTACCTCTCCTACATAACAAAATACAGCCAGAAGTGCCAGAATTTGATAATAACATTAAATGACCAGAATCACACTGATATTTCTCAAATCTGGAAGCAGAAAGAGAAGCTAATCTCACACTATACAGAAAAAGAGAAGGAGGTAAGGAACTACCTCATGGATATGGAGACAAAGTATTCTCTTATGAACAAGGAGGTTGAAGAATTGCAGCCTTTCAAAGACCTGCAGCTGGAACAGATGAACAAGATTAAGGACCTGGAGAAGGAGTTGTTGGTCACAAAGATCCAGCATTCAGAACAAATGCACAAAATCAAGAGCAGATTTCTGCAGGCCAAGGCTGCTTGTGAGGTAGAGGCTCATCAGAAGATCCAGGTTCTGACCAAGAAAGCTGAAGAAGCAGCAGTACAAACTCTGATTCAGCATACCAAGCAAGTAAGAGCAGAGAACTGGCATCTGCGCCAGGAATTGCTCAACCTCATCCAATGCTCACACATTCTTAAAGCAATCAAGCTACAACTAAGGGAGCAGCAGCAGCAGCTTCTTCAGGAGAACCAGTACGGCCAGGACATGGCACGCCTGCGTCGTTGGTTTCCCCAGCATGAGGTACACGATGCAGATAGGCAAACCTACAGCTTTCAGAGCCCCTTCAGTTGTGTTCATTAGCCTAGAAGAAACACTTCTCTACTCCTCACTTGTACCAATTTATCACTAGACATAGCCAAACTGTCAACTGTTGCTACTACTAGTCAGGTAACAAAGTATGCAGAAGTAAGGTGAATGGCTGACATGTTCTGTGGGTGGCTGAATGGTTTGGTTTACATAGCTTGTGTTCAGAGCATAATCCAAACACATCTTAAAAGTAACCTCACATTTAAAAGTAACCACAACATCTATATTAAGCAGCTTTTGAAACTGCAATCCTTTCATTTCCCCAAATAAAATGAGATTTTCACTCTTTGAGAACAGACTTTGATATTTCATCAATTAGTAATTTTGCACCTGCAAATTATATTCTTAGACCTAGTGAAGCAACCTTTGTTACTTTTCACTGTAAATTACACCTAAGGATACCATAATTTGAACTGATGTAGGCCAGCTCCTACTTCCAGCAACATTCATTTTTCCAAAACTTCTAGAAGGCAAAGGCTTTAATTTATTTAACCTTTGATTAGTCTCCAAAGAAGGTAAAATAAATAAGCAAGCAACTGAATTCTTTAATTAATATATGTAGTCAAGATATTCAACCTTTGCTCAGAACTATCAATAAACTATATTCACCGAATATACTCATATCAAATTTGACTTTTTTTTTCTTTTGCTTGCTTTACTGTTTCACTTCAGAAACAACTGGCAATCAGTTCTGTTTCTGATAGCCTAGAGGTATATTCACTTTCCAAGCTGAACACTTCTGAATTTCAATTACCTCATCAATGCCAACACCAGAGGTCACCTTTCCTTCATGTTTGGATCTTCACACAGGGATATTTTATACAGAACCATAGAATAGTTGAGGTTGGAAGGGACCTCAAAGCAGGATCAATCAGAGGAGGTAGCTCGGGACCGTGTCCAGTGGCGTTTTGAGTATCTCCAAGGATGGAGACTTCACAATCTCTCTGGGCAACCTGTTCCAGTGTTTGATCACCGTCATGGTAAGAAAGGCTTTTTCTTATGCTTAAATAGAATTTCCCAATTATCAACTTGTGCCCATTGCCTCTCATCCAGTCTCTGGGTGCCACGGAGAAGAGTCTGGCTTTGTTGTCCTCACTGCCTCCCATCAGGCATTTATACACATTGGTAAGGCCTCCTGAGCTTTCTCTTCTCCAGGATAAACAATCCCAGTTCTCTCAGCCTCTCCTCGTATGTCAGATGCTCTAAGCCCTTAATCATCTTCATGACCCTTCACTGGACACACTCCAGTATGTCCATATTTCTCTTGTGCTGGGGACCACAGCACTGGACATAGTGCTCCAGATGTGGCCTCACCACTGCAGAGCAGAAGGGAAGGAGCACTCTTGACTCTTGACCTGCTGGCAACGCTCCTCCTAATGCAGCACAGGATGCTGTTGGCCTTTTTTGCCATGAGGACATGTTGCTGGCTCAGTGGTCAACTGGTTGTCCACCAGGACCCCCAGGTCCTCTTCTGCCAAGCTGCTTTCCAGCTGGTCTGCCTCCAGCCTGTATTGGTGCATGCAGTTATTCCTCCTCAGGTGCAGGACTTTGTGTATCCCTTTGATGAACTTCATGAGATTCCTGTTGGCCCATTTCTCCAGCCAGTTGATGTCCCTCTGAATGGCAGCACACCCATCTGATGTATTAGCCACTCCTGCCAGTTTTGTGTCATCAGCAAACCTGCTGAGGGTGTACTCTGTCCCATCATCCAGGTCACTACTGAAGAGGTTAATCAGTACTGGCCCCAGTATGGACCTTAGGGGACACCACTAGTCACTGGCCTCCAGCTGGACTTCCTGCAACTGATCACAACACGCTGAGACCCCAGTTCAGTCATCAGTTTTCAATCAACTTCACTGTTCTCTTATCCAGTCCACACTTCATCAGCTTATGAATGAGGATGTTACAGGAGATCGTGTCTCCCAGAGCATGCCACCCAAAGGGAAGACACGCACTGTAGGCATTTACATGAGAAGGTGCTAGATAAAAACATAGAAAAAAATTACTGTGTATCTGGAATAATATCGGATGCAGGTAGCAATGCTAGAGGTCTCCAGCTCTACTGGCACGCTTCCTTACAGTCTGTAAGATGAAAGCTCCTGATATCTCGGGAAAGTCTTATACCCCGCCGGCGCACGGCCCGCCGCGCCCGACACCGTGTTCGCGGCCCGCGGCCGCCTGAGAGCGCCGGCCGGCGGCGCGGGGCTTCTGCAGCAGCCGCCCCCTCGGCCAGGCCCACAGACGTGGATCGCGGCCAGGCCCACAGACGTGGATCGCGGCGGAGGCGGAGGCGGAGGCACGGGCAGGAGCGGCCGATGCGCCCTGCTCCGCACCTCAGGCCTCGCAGGGGGCGACCACAGCAACCGCCCCACCCATACGGCCTGAGGCAGGCCCTGCGCCTGCGCAGCCAGGAGGTGACCGGCGCATGCGCCTTGCGCCGCCGGCTGTTTCCATAGCAGCGGAGATCAACAGGGAGGGCGTCGAGCTCGTCTGCTCGCGGAGGGCGCCGCCTCCCGCCTCGGCCCGCCCGCCCGCCCGCCATGAGCGTGCCGGAGGTGGAGGCGCTCGTGTCCCAGAAGTACGAGATCAAGAGACGCCTGGGCAAGGGGGTGAGCGCGGCGGGGGGCCTCGGGAGCGCGGCGGGTGCCGTCGCCTGGAGCAGGCTGTCCTCGGGGGCGCGCGGCGCGGCGCGGCGCGGCGCGGCGCGGAGCCTCGGGCCGTCCCCGCGGCCGGCGGCCCCTTTCCGTTCCGGCCCGGCCCCGGGCCGGGTGCAGGGCTCTGACCAGGGCCGCGTCTAGTAGTAGAGCTCTGAGAGTTTATCAAAAAGTTGAAGAACTGGGCCCTGGATTACTCATTATGCCTGAGAGAGATAGAAAATCATAAACCATAGCCTGATTGCTTTATTTGCGTTTTTTGTTCTTGTTTCACGATTAAAAAAAAAAAAAAAGAGGAAGGTAAATGTGATGTTGTAGCACATAAAATGAAAAAGACCTTTAAATTCTCTGTTATTTTTTCCTATAATTTGGTGGAGAAGCCTTCCCACTTCCATGTTTTCTGCTATATGTTTGTGTTACTACACAAAGCAGTATTAGACCTTTCATGTACACCTACTTTGTAGTAAAATGAGTCTGAATTTCAAAAGGAGACTCAGATTGTGTCAGTCAGATTCTTTAACGTTTACTGTAACCGCATTGTTTCAAGTATAGTGCCACATCATGTAATTTTTCCTCATAAAGTATTTATATGTATTTTATATGTAGTTTTAAAGAGGCAAAGTTCACGTCTCAGCTCTTCTCCTCAGTTTCTAAGCTCTTCCTAATGAGCTACTTTTCTTTGATCTGGCAGCTGTTTGCCATTGCTTAGTTGCGTTGATACCAATAGTTAAGTGTTTCATGTGCAATTCCAGCTGGATATGTGAGAGGCACGCTTTCTCCTTTCTGCTAGAAGATGATGGTTTGTTTTTCTAATTTTGAAATCATGCCAGTCTTTTTTTATGGCTGTATTTCATTCGAAGTTTGTCTCTTTTTGCTGCCATCCTGTTACTACTTACCAGCTTGCTTTCTTTGACTAAATGTAGTATATTACATCTTTTAACATGCTGTGTTAGAACAGAACGACTTTATTCTCTCATCTGGAATACCAAATTGTTTGAGGGTTTTAATTGGTGGCTGTTTCACAAGCATAACCACATAGATCCAGGTCTTTAAAGGATATCAGTGGCCTTAGGTTCATCATCTAGGCATCACTGACATTATCAAAACTACTAGTGAAGCTCTTAACTTTGGTGGTGCCGGTCTCCTAAACATCTGTGTTTTCTGCCTCTTGCATGCAGAAAGTTCTGTATATATTGGCAAGGTTCCACAGCTAATGGTCTCACCAGAGCCTTTAAAAGACAGTTGAAGGCCCTGAAACTGGTGAAGACTGCCCGAAAAATAGAGCAGGGAAGACAGGCAGCAACAAGAGAGATGAGCAGTTCCTTTACAGTGCGGGCATTCAAATAGTTCATAATTTTTTCCAATTAAATCGTGTATTGCCTACTATGGGAACAGGAACCTTAACCCGAGTTTTTCCTATTCTAGAGGCATGTGTTAACTAGTGTGATATTTGCAAATGGTGATTGTGCAACCTCCCTTGTGGAACAACTCCAATTTTGTTATTTTTAGGTAACAAATCTGAATTTTAACTGTCCACATTCTAGAAAATGCCTTACCCCTGCACAACAGAGTAATTTCTCACTCTGTTGCCCAGTTAATGTTTAAATAACTGTACAAAGTAAAACAGCTCCACTATGAAAAATGAGTGATTTGAATACTTAAATACTCTGATATTGATGTTGAGGGAAACTTCCCAAGAACATTTATGATCCTGTAGTTTGGGTTCCAGACCTTTGCTGCACATCAGGCAGAGCAAGCAATTGGAGTAAACGTATCTCAGATAGGTGCTGAGTACTTTTAAAAATCAAGCTCATGGAGCCTTGTTTAATTTTACTGCATCATCCATCCTTATTCACAGAGCTTAGGTGCTAATGTGACAAATGCAGGAGATGAGATTTATTGTTATTGCTCTGTATGTATGTTGGTGATGTTTGCTGGAAGTGATGGGTTCCAAGGTTTAAGATGATTTCTTAACCAACAGAAGCTATTCCATAAGTTTCTACCTTGCTGTTGTTGTAGAATCACTGTGGTCAGCATTTCATGCCTTTGCTCAAAATCAAAACACTGAATTAGGAGGCTCCTACTAGTTTGATCTATGTCATGCTAGGATTTCTTTCTTAGAAAAGCAAACGTTCTTCTTGGAACAGCATGTTGCTGATGCTTCAACGTGTTGTTGAGAGGAAACTGGGCAAGTTAATAGAAGATAAAGCTATGGAGACTTTTTAAAAGACATTGAAACCATCTCTGGCTCATGTATGTCCTCAGCCAGAAATTAGTAGAGGCTAGGAAAGTGTTAAAGGGAAATATTATTATATATTTACTCTATTCATATACTTCTGCTATTGGCTGCTTTGGGACCCAGAATTCTGGGCCTTGTTGACTCTTTGTCTGAGACAGTATGGATGTTCTTAATCTTTCAGTCAATGAGTATTGTTCATTGGCCTAATTTTTCTGTCTCCTAGGTAGTTAGTGATTGTCTCTGAACTGAGTTGAAGATGTTATACTGCTCATCTATTCTTTTCCTCCCCTAGGCTTATGGCATTGTGTGGAAAGCAATTGATCGCAGGACAGGAGAAACAGTTGCTGTTAAAAAGATTTTTGATGCTTTCAGGAACAGAACAGATGCTCAGGTGAGAAATCATTGTATTGACACGTCCTGAAGGACGTGGTGGGAGTTCATAGGTATTTTTAGGACTTGTATGTCCTGAAAAATGTTAGCTATTGACAGTTGTGTGTAATAATATAGTCTACAATAATATTAGGATAAAAATAAGACAAAATGTCAGGCTCTGTATCATAGCATCTATAAGCTACTGACTGACGTCACTGAGGGGAAAGTGTCTTTATAGGCAGTGCAATTTAATTCTCCCTTATGTTGTTATTCAACGGCATCTAAGCACTGAGAGCATGCTTATGACTCTCTAGCCTGTCTGCCACATAACATTTTCTTCTACCTTATTGATTAGAATGGATGTATCCCTCCCCATTGGAAGTCCGTATTATTTTCTGTCCTTCTATTGTTGTGATAATAAATGTTTCTCTTTATTTCTAGAGAACTTTTCGAGAGATTATGTTCCTGCAGGTAAGGTCCGTTTTTCTCCCTCCTCTCTGATTTTTAATTACCCCTGGTGTCACTCACATATTTCCTTCTTGTTCTTTTTCAAAATGCAGTAGTCAGTGTTGCCATCTCTTTTCATTTCCTTTCTTCACTGTCTGTCATGGCAAACAATCTTTCCTTGACTGCACAAAAGCTCCTGAATTAAACAGAGAGTTGGACTTACATTTTCTTTCAGACATGCCTTGTTCTTTCGCCATTTTTAGTAATGTGCCTACTCTATAACCAGCATATGGATGTGCATTCTCTTTCACTTCTTCCTTCTTTATGGATGGAAAGATTTTTTCCTTGAAGTTTGAATGCTGTGATTCAGAGGTGGGGACAGGGGATGGAAGAGATTTACATGCTAAAATTTTCTTCCTCTCTCATGTAGGAAGAAACTTGACCACTTTAAGTAATTAAAGAATAACTAAAGGGGGAAATTCTATATGGAATTACTTAAGATTTCTCTTATTTTAATATTATTAACCACAGACTAGGCCTAATTACGGTATCAGTGGCAGCAGCATTAAAATCATCCATCCATTCCTCTATAGAGCTATCATGTAGAAACATTAATGTTTTGGAATAGTGGTAATGCTGTTCTAACCATGATCATCTAAGGACACAAGCAAGACGATGCTCATAGGAAGAGGTATTTCCTAAGACCATTAGTTTAGGTGAGAAAGATGTGAGGTTTTGGTCTCTCAAATCATTCTTCAAGCCTGAAATAGAAGCAACAGACTTAAGAGCTAATAACTTATGAGAACAGTTGCTTAGAGGCGAGTTAATTTAAGTTATAAGTTAGATAATCTCTGAAAGTGTAGAACTTTTGGAGTAGGTGGGTGGAGGTGGATTTGGGGGAAGAAAGAGACGTTCCTCCTAAAGGAAAGAACAAGACATGGGGGAGGGGGAAGGTTGTAATGTGCCATTAAGACATTACTTTCATGGCTTTGGGTGCTCAATAGACTTAAGAATTTTGGTTTCCACCTCTTCTTTTCGAATGTGTTTTGTAGCTCTTCCTCAAGGATCAGGACTGAGAGATAAGAAATGGAAAGATTATATAAGAAATATTCTTTCTTACATAACCGGATATTTTGTCTTACATTGCATGTCCGTGAGAGTTCCTTCCTGTGTGTAGTGATTGCTTAGTTTCATCTGTATATTTACCATAAGGATATTAAATGCACTGGATGAAGTTCGTTATACTTGAGAAGCGTGTATGTAGAATCCAGGCGTTTTGATGGTTTTCTTCTGGGTGATATATAGTATGTTTGTCATATTGCTGCTGGCAAGTTTATTGCTCAGCGTAAATCTAGATCTGTTTGGTGCCTTCTGGGCCACAGTTTAGGATGTGATTTTGGTAACGAGTTTAATGAGAGTATGGATCTTTAAGCAAAGATAAATAGGAGTGGCTCTGGCAAGATTTTTTTCAAGGTAGGATGTTTTTATAGTTTTGATTGAAACTTTTTCATAACTTTCCGTTATCAATTCCAGGGCAAGACAGTGTGAGACAGTGGAGGTTTTCCTTCAGTATTAAGTTCTTCAAGTTTATCTTTTGGATGAAAATTTCTTTAGATTATTAAAATAGTTATCGTGAACATTGTCCTCAGAATAAGCACAAGGATATTTGATGGCCTGGCTCTGCAATATAGCTTTGTAGTGTATTTTCACTGCTGCAGATGGGTGTGTTAGTTTGTGCATTTTTCTAGATGTACATTATAACCAATTTTTGTGTTGACTTCAGAGTCTAAGGGGATGATGCTATTCTAAGATTGTTCTGGAGATAGTACTAAAAATCATATTAAACTGTAACTGAATTTGTGATGGAAATAGATAAGGAGTCTGGGTTACTAGCACAAATAATGTTGATTTAATTTATATATTTTAGGAACAGCATAGGTTTCATGGTGCAGCTATTCATAATTTTCTACTCGGGATGGTTCATGAAAATGGCGTACTGTGAAGTGTTCACAGTGTCTCTAGCTTACAGTGTTAGCTATAGGAAATAAAAGTCATTATGACTGAATATGAAGTAAATGTTCTTGGCAGCATTATCAGTCTGCAAATGTGAGGGTGGGATTCACCTAATGTGAGGGTGGGATTCACCTTCGGATTAGAATATCTGTATTTAGGTATCTCTGTGTATGTTGGCTGTCTGATGTTAGATCTCCCATTAAAGTCAGTTCAATGCAACCTATAGAGTGTTTCAGCTTACCCTCAAATAGGCATTTTCTGGTTGGCCAGCTGAATTGTGTTGGTGAGTTTTTCAATTATGAATGTTGATGGCACCTTTATTGTCATATTTTCACTGCCACAATAACTATTTGTCCTCATTACGAAGTATAGGTGCATAATGTTGATTGGATTCTATTTGTACATGGTATAGAGGGATTTTTAGTACTAAAGTCTCAGACAATAGAGATTTGTTTAGATTAACTGGGCAGTTTCATACTATAGAGCAAGTTTAAAAAAAACCTATTTTGTATTTCTGTAGAAGCATAATGAAGGAAATAACGTTTTAATGTTTGCTTTAGAGCACAATACAAAATAAAATAAGCTATTGTTCTTTATTTGGTTCGCAAGCAAGGCTCTTGATTTCAACATCTGGGTCTCTCCTCCGCAGGAGTTTGGAGAACATCCAAATATCATCAAGCTGCTTGATGTTATCCGAGCTCAGAATGACAAGGATATCTACCTCATCTTTGAGTCCATGGGTGAGACTCAGCATTGTATCAGCCATTTAAATTCATCCTCTCTTACGGGTTATCTTTGTTCCCTACCTTGACAGTAGTGTGTTGACGACTAACTTGAATAACGATGGAGGTAGACAGATAGGTAGGAGCAGTACAGGTCTTTATATTTATGCCAGTTGTGATTAGATAGGAATAGCAGTGTGAAACTTAAGGGGAAATAAAATAATTATGAGAACTGGTTTGTCCGAGGAGGTGGAAGGAGGGCAGGGAGAAACAAATTAGAAGGCTCGTAGAAACATAAGAATTGCATGGGATGACTATATGCACTTTTATTATAACCAAATTATGCAATAATAGAACTCATACTACAGTAATTGTTCTATAGGTCAAAGTATACATGGGTATATATAATGCAGAATGTGAATAAGACAGTGGGTGTTATTCCAGTTTTGCAGTTAGTGCATTCTTGATCAGAGTTAAGGAGCATAAATGTTTTTCTCTGCCCATGTGAAACAGCTAACCTAGGACTCAAGGGTTGAAAGGTATGTTTATAATTCAGAAGTGGAACTGATAATACAGAGAGATCGTAGTACTATCAGTAACTGAAGTATTAACTTCTGTTTAGGATGCACTTGAAAGATTACAGTTTTGGGAATAGTCTTTGTGGCCTTTCTTTGAGGGACTTAATATTCACAACTTGTAATCCTTTACTGATCTGTATTACAGAGACAGATTTACACGCAGTGATTAAGAAGGGGAATTTGTTGAAAGATATCCACAAATGTTACATTCTCTACCAACTCTTGAAGGCCACTAAATTCATCCACTCAGGAAATGTTATTCACAGGGATCAGAAGGTACAGTTCAGTCACTAATCTTCCTTGAAACGGATGGTCACTCCTTCACTCAAGTTTTCTGTTAAACAGTAATGAGACAGTGTGGAAGGAATGAGGCTGGTATAAGAACCTTAATAGTAACCTTCTGCTATTCAGAGAGTAAAGAGCTTATTAATTTTTCTTTGTTCAATACAGCCTTCAAATATCCTGCTGGATGCAGACTGCTTCGTTAAACTTTGTGATTTTGGGCTGGCCCGTTCTCTGTGCCAGATGAACGAGGACCAAGGCAACCCAGCACTGACAGAATATGTGGCAACACGCTGGTACCGAGCCCCTGAGATCTTACTTTCCTCTCAGAGGTAACTGTAAGACTGGGCTACAGTCTGCTTGATATGAGAGAAAGGATGGGATTGTATAGTTTCTTCACTATTTGGAAAAATTACTGACTGAGAAGTCTTATAGCATTTTAGTTTAGATGTCAACGGATGCAATGTCATGTCACTAGGCTATCTTCTCAACGTGCATCTAAAATTCTGTTCTGCAACAGAAGAGTCTCTCATTACACTTATATTCCTTCCTGTCTTCTTAGATTGTCCATTTACGTCCATCCAGCTTATATGTTTGTCATCCATTCTCCCACCAAACTTATTCTTTCTCCCATTAAATCTGCATCTTTAAAACATTTTCTTGAGTATCTCAGTCCTCTTTTCCAAATTTTGCTTTAAGGACCTCTGGAGGCAGGTTTTCTCTTCATTCTCCTACTCCTTTTCAAGCACTTCTTCCCTTTTCTCTAGGGACAGAGCTGAAAGTTTGGACCTGTCATACTTTTGCCCGAAGAGGATCCTCAGTAGTAGCTGATATTTCTCTTTTGTATTATTTTTTGTGTGTTTCTGGTTTGTGTGGGGTTTTTTTTTGTCTTATATGTTTGTTTGCTTGCTTGCTTAAGGAACTCTTATCTTCTGCTCTTCTTTCTAAGCCAAGGGGAAGAAACCTAGAGTGAAAGGAAGCTTGGCTCAGCCATAGCAGCTAACATAGCAAGAAAGACACTGCAGATAATTTTTGTCCATTTCAAATGTGGGGGATACAAAACTAGCTGAGGGAAACTGGAATTACTAATTTTTCACTTTCATTCTAAATGTTTAAATTGGAATAATACAGCTCTCTCTCTGCTTGCTGCAGTGGTAACAGAAAGTGGAATAATTGTTAAGTGATTTGATGTTCCTGTTCTGTTACATGATGCATGTGCACTCAGCACAAACTCATTGAAGCATATTGTTCTCTCGCTGTAATATTAGATCCAATATTAGAACTTAGAAGAGAGGTTCATATCCCGTAGCTAGAGGTGTTATTTAGCCTTCCAGAACTTTTCATGGATGTCTCGATTTTGAGTGCACAGTCAGCCTCCGTCCAAATGTCTTCTTGAGTCTGGCTGATGTAAGCCGGCTGCTCTTCAGCAGCTCTCTATTTGAAAGAGCTCTTATCTGGTCATATTTCGGGACATTTGAAGCTTCTTACTTTAGGAAAGTGGTGAGCTACTTACCTTACAGGTAGGTAAGAATCTGTACATGGGCAGTTACTGGAGAGCAATTAATATGTGGTACCTTGTTGCCATGTGGTGTGTTAGCTTGTAGCTTGCATGCCTGGTCCACCTAAGGCAATATCAGATCTTGTGTTTCCAGATGAGGGTAGGTAGGTCAGTATGTAGTAGAAAAACAGAATAGATGGGAGTGGGAGCACAGAACAGGGAATCTGAAGTATGCAGGAGAGCATGGAGAAAATAGTCATCAGTTTTGAGTCCTTATTTGGAGAGATTGGGTGTACGAGGCCAGAAAGGAGTACGCTGAGAGACGGGGTTAGAGGAAGAAAGGTAGACCATGTGGAGATGCAATCTTGGGTCCGTAAACAGCTTGAAGCAAGTACTGTTGGGACATAAATCTAGCTAGTGGGAAAAAGGATAGGATCACTGCCTTAGGCAAATCAGCTTTCACCTTTCATTTTCTTAGTGATTTCTGTTCCAGAAATTTCCTCCTTTTCTTGCAAATCTATGTTTTGGACTGTATTTATGTATTATCTCCATCCAGGTCACAAATTTCACTTCACTGAAAAATCTTTCTTCTTCTGAATTTCCTCTGCCTCACTTTTATGTCCTGGCTAATGTAGAATAATTATTGATTCTTCCTGTTTAACTATGTCTTTTGAAATGACTTCATCAGTTATACAGGAGTCTGCATTTCATTAGTTTTTAAAGGAGATTGGGGAGGGATGATGATGTTGCTAGGTGTTACCCTCCAGTGTTCCCTTACCAACGGCAGGCAAGATGCACCAGGTCTCTCCTGACTGGGGAAGCAAGTCAGACACGTGTATGGTGGAAACAGCAGGGTTTTTGTCCTGCTCCAAACTATGGTGATCGGATGCAGGGCTGCTTGACAGGGACCCCCAAACAAACCAGATCACATTATTTGCTACCCCTTATATCATCATCATCTTCTCTTTTTTTCCCCTTCCCTGTTTTTTCCCCTTTACCACTCCCATCCCCTCCCAAATAAGCAACTCATCCATAATTAGTTCTTCCCCACTGACCCCCAAAAAAGATACCCCAAATCCTCCTCAGTTATCTGCAATGTTCCACTGTTACTTGTATAACTTTCCCTTAACCACCTCTGAAATCCAGCCAGTCTTCACAATGCTATATGTAACTTTGGTTAGCTTCTTATACTGCTACTTTTACATCCAGCAATTTCTCACATCGTGTTCAGCAGGGTCCCATGTCATCTTCAGTTAGTTTAACCTCAGGCAAGGCCCTAGTCAGTAGTCATGTCATCCTAACACTGGCCAGCGCTAAAAAGAGAGCTGTACTTCACTCCTGCCTGCCTCTCAGATTGTATATATACCCCTTTCTGATCAACTTTGAAATCCCACTGACAGTCTCTGTGACTTTCAAAATAGAAGTTTCATAACAGTCTGCTTTACAGTGATGATTTCAAGTAGACTGCATATTTGAGCCTACAGTAAAATAAAAAAGTTATATTCACTGCATTTCTTGAATCTGTTAATTTTTTAAATGTAACTAGAAGAATCTGTTATTTGAGTTAAGATTTGTTTTTGATAGACCTTCAGGAAATAATCTATAATGAAATGTTAAGCTAATTGCATGTTGGTTAGGTTTAGTCTTGCTTTTGACTTCAGTACACAAAATCAGAAAAGAAGATAAATATATGTGAAAATCCCAATTCTGAAATGTGGATATTTTGCAAACTGTCATATACCCACTGTTTGCCACTTACTCTGCTTAAGTATTTGTAATTACTTTCTGATACATTATGCCCTGAAAAGTCACAGCAGTTGCTTCCACACAGCAGCTTGTATCTTCATTATTGGTCATATCTAAAGTATATATTACCTTGTCCGGATATTCACCTTTAATATATTTGCTTTTCTGGTTTCCTAGATCAGGTTTCTAATAGGACAAATCTCCTTTTTGTTTTATTCTTGCCACATTCACAGACTCAGAGTGTAGTTGGGGTTGGAAGGGACCTCCGGAGATCATCTGATCCAACCCCCCCTGCTCAAGAAGGGTCAGCTAGAGCAGATTGCCCAGGACCATGTCCAGTTGAGTTTTTAATATCTCCAAGGATGGAAGCTCTACAACTTCTCTGGGCAACCTGTTGCAGTGTTCAACCACCCTTATAGTAAAGAAGTATTTTATTATGATCAAGTGGAATTTTCTGTGTTTCAGTTTGTGCCCATTGCCTCTTGTGCCCATGTCCTCTCACTGGGCACCCCTGAGAAGAGTCTGGCCTTGTCCTCTTTATAGCCTCCCATCAGATATTTATAAACATTGATAAGATTCACCTGGAGCCTTCTCTTCTCCAGGCTAAACAGTCCCAGCTCTCAGCCTCTTCGCATATGAGAGATGCTCCGGTCCCTTAATCATCTTTGTGGCCCTTTGCTGGTCTTGCTCCAGTAAATCCATCTCTTTCTTGCACTGGGGAGCCCAGGACTGGACGCAGTGTTCTGATTCATGATTTCCCTAATCTCGTTCACCTTGTAGTCAAAACCTGGCAAGATTCTTGTTCAAGCAGTAGATCAAGCTTGCTTTCCTATGAAAAGGAACTAACATAGAGGATGAAAATATCAGGTACAGAAAGATACTTGCTTGATCTGGTTCTAACACTGTTCTGTTCTTATTTGTAGCTATACTAAAGGGGTGGACATGTGGAGCATTGGCTGTATTCTGGGGGAGCTGCTACTTGGGAAGCCTCTTTTTCCTGGAACATCAACTGTGAATCAAATAGAGCAGATCTTGAGAGTCATTCCTGCCCCATCTGCAGAAGGTAGGACTCTTCTGTGGAGGAAGGTATTCAGAGAAGTGGTGAAAGAGTGAAAGGGAAGCAGTGCAGCTGCATCAGGGAAGAGGATATCGATATCGGTTGTGAATCATTCTTGCATCTTCCCAAGGAAATTAAAGACTTAACTGTGAAATGTTAGCATTAGAGGAAAATAGAACTGTGCTTGGTTAGATGAGGAAATAAGAACTAGGCCCTTCAAAACATGTTTTGAGTTTTATAAGAGGATAACAACTTAAAACAGAATATCATACTTCAGTGAGACTTGTATAGTAACAGTAAATTGGACTTTCTAGTCTGGTAATCTAAACACAGAAGTGAAAACTGGAGTACGTATATTTAATATACACAAGGGATTATTATTATTATAATCTTTTCTGACTTCCAATCCATAGAGTTTATTAATTTTTGTAACATGTTGATGTGTTCTAACTGAGCTGATGAATAGTTTTTGGAAAAATAACCACCTTTGATTTAACGACATCACAGTCTTGAAAAATTCTATTCTAGTTTACATTTATTTATATGCTTTATTAGAGATTTGTAACAGGTTGGTGTTTATAAAATGTGAATGGAAATGTGTGTGTGAAAACACCAGGAAAAAGAACAAAACGGGTTGAAGAACACCCTGCACTGGTAACAAAAAATGCTACTGTTCTCAGCAATAAAATTGAGGAATGTGTTGATTATGTCAAAATCAGACCTGATTTTGCACTCTGATAAGACAGCAGGACAAATGACTCTAGCAGAAGGTCCTGCATCCTAAACACAGGACCATGGCAGCAAAGTTGCAGCATAACACAGACACAATTTCTTGTTCTATTAGCCAAATAAGTAAAACCAGACATATAGTCAAAGCATTATTTCAAACAAGGAAAAACAAACGATGAGCAATCTTAGGCATCTTGCCTAAGATTTATGGACACCAAAGAAGCAAGATTCTGAAGCAAAAGACCATTCCAGAACAACTGGTTACTCTTAAAGAGTGTGAAAGATATTTGCAGAAAATAGTTAACCATCGCCAGGCAAGAAGAACCCCAGGAATGGGATGAGGAACTCGAAAGCTGATATCCCTTAATCACTGTATCAGACACAAGTGATCCTGGCCAGACCATTTGACTTCAGATGTCCTGGTGCTTCTGAGTATGTGGGTGTAAGAGGGTAAGTATATGCAATCTATGAGGATGAATAGGAATTGAGAAAATCAGCTTAGAACATTTGTAAATCAATATTGCATCCTCCTTCCGTAAGATCTCCCACTGAGTTTTGTTATCCTAATTTCCTATGTTAAAATCAAATATTCGCTTTCCTTCGTAAGCTGTATGGTTCCAGTAATCGTAATGTTGGTGTTAACTGTATCTTTTCTCTATTGCAGATATTTTGGCTATGCAGTCAGATTACAGGGCCTCAGTTATCAACCGCATGAGCTCCCGGTAAGCCTTGCATAGCTATGTCTCAGAAGTCAGCAATCCACTATGTCACATGGAGAGAAATGTCACCTGTTCATCTGACGTTCACCTTCCAGTGTTCACCACTGGAAATGATGCCTCCTCTCTGCGTATTCACCTACCTCTAAGGAAGGGATGTAAGGTTTTTTTTTAAAAAATAAAAAAATGAAACACTGATGAGAAGACCACTGACTGATTGTAATCTGGGAACAACAATAAGGTTTGCCTATGTTCCAAGCTATTGTTATGTGTATTTTCTCAAAATTACAATATTTTCCTATTGTGAGTTGTTTTGAGTCTAATGCTTGAAGCTATACAGGCTGACAGCCTCATTCCAGCTGCTTAATGATTCTCACTATGATTTTTTTTTTCTTGTATCCAATAGGAATTTCCATTGTTGTAATTTTTAGATGATGCTTCTTGTCTTTTTGCCATGCACCTCTGAGAAGAGTCTGGCTCTGTCTTCTCTATAACCCTCCTCTAAGTAGTGGAAGACAGCAATTGGAACTTTCCATTCATTCCTACCTGAAATGAACTTTTTTTTTTTTTTTTTTTTGGACAGCCCTACATTTTGGATGTTATCTTCCTTTTTTTTTCCTCTGATAATATGAGACTTGAATGGTTAAATTCTGATAGATGGCTCTAGCTAGGTAAAAGAACAAGTGAAATCTTTGTGCTCAAAACTGAAAAGAATTTTTTCTGAGCCACTCAGTTCAAATGGCATGTTGGATCATTTTTCTAAACTAAAAGAATGCTGTCATGGCATGAAAATGATTTAAAATCAAGATTAAAGGTAGTGTTTTAAAACTGTTTTTCAAATGTATTAGGTTTTCTCATGTTCATTATGTTAATAAATTATCTTTAGGATTTTAAAATGCAAAAAAGGATTTTTAAATTTCATCTTCTCATTGCAAATGATACAGAAATATATATATTTCTGTATCATATATATATATATATATATATATATATATATATATATATATATATATATATATTTCTGTATTCTAAGGGATGGATCATGGGATCTTCAGCAGTCTAATTGAAACATCTAAGTTAGGCGTTTGGACTTCTTTTGTTGTCAAAAGAAATATTCCAGAGATTGGTTATTCCTCTAGTAGGTTCTGGCATGCTCTGTCTGGTAGGTCTTGATTATGTCTGAAACAAGAGAAGGACTAGACTTCCAAATTAGAAACTTTGTGTAGGTTCCCAAGGCTAGGAGGCAAGCATCCAAACCTAATCAACAACGTGGGAGAGTTAGTTCTGTGAGTATGGTGGAGTGCTCCTGGATTATGGCAAGCTATCTTTGAGTGAATTCTGGGGCTAGTTGTCCTCTTGATGCGATTCCCAGAATTGTAATTCATGACTTCACTGTGAATTAAACATAGGGAACTTATGCCATTGTTTCTGGACTTTTAGGCAGCGAGTAACATTTGAGGAGATTTTGCCATCCTCTACTCCACTACATGCCTTGGATCTTCTGAAAAAACTCTTGGTATTTAACCCCGATAAAAGGCTGACAGCAGAGGAGGCACTGCAGCATCCTTATGTGAAAAGGTGAGAGTAGTATCAACATGCAGTTTCCCCTGCTGCCTTTTGAGCCGTGATAGAGCTGCTCTTGGCACACGCTTCCATTATGCACATGGTAGAAAAAAAGGCAAAGCTAATTCCTAATTCTCTCTAACTCTGTTTAGACTAGAGGTCACGTTAGGTGATTGAACAGTCTTTTCTAACATGGTATTCATCTGTGGTGCTATTTCTAGTCTTAGTGTGTTATATTATGTATTATCTTCTTCCTAGGTTTCACTGTCCTGCCAGGGAGCCCTCTCTGGGTTATGATGTGATTCTTCCTTTAGATGATGATATCCAGCTCTCTGTAGCAGAGTATCGAAATAAATTATATGAGGTAGTTTCTCTTGTCCTATTTCCCCAAACCCTGCTCCTCTAGATAAATGTTCTGTTCTTGCACACACTTACTGAATTGTGCCCCTTTCTTCTATTTGTCTTTCCCTAGGCTTTCCATGTATGTTTACAGTTACATTTTGGCATTTCTTATCATTCAGTTCCATATTGTCGTAACTTTTTAAAGAGAGCTTTAAATCTACATTCCTACTGTGAAGAGTCTGTAAAGCGTGATATCTGTAAAAGACTGGAGTTTGGTGCTAAAGAGTAGTCAAGTGCCAATTCATGCAATACCATGTACACAGAGTTATCAGATTCTAGAACAATTAAAATTAACAGAGGAGGAAGAGCAAGTGAAAAATTTAAAGTGTAGCTGATGTGCAAATATAATAATAAAGGACAGTGATTCTTTAGGAGCCACATTTTGAATGCATTAATGTAGGGAAATAGTAGCACTTGAAAAAACTGGAAATGGTACAATAATCAAGCAAGGAAATAAAAGCTGAAGTAAGACCTTTAGTTGTGCAAAGGAAAAAAGGAAAGATAGTATTTTAAATGCCGTTTGATATATAGGATAAAATCAAAAGGAAAATAAAAGCTGAACTTTCCTAGTAAGTTTAAGTAATAGGGAAAAGAGCCAATTTAAAAAAAATAAGGAAAATGAAAACTTCAGGTGGCAAGGCAGAAGGATCATGGAGTGAGAAAGTAAATGTTGATGTTAATTTTAAACTGACACAGAAAAACGTGGAACTGGAGAGGTAGGTCATCAGTGAAATAGTATGAGTAGATTAGATCTGCTTGAAAAAACAGAGAAAGAAAAGGTGAGAGAGAGTAGAGGAACTTCTGCAGAGAGCAGAACCAACTAAAGCTAACATTTCAGTAATGATTACAGAGGTGAGAAAAGAACAAAGATAAACACAAGTCAGAGCTAATTGCCCAGGAGACTGGGCTGATTTGGATGATGGTGTTGATGCGGTAGTAAGAAAATAGCTTCAGTTGAATGCTCTAACAATGAAGCATGAAGAGCAGCAAAGAGGGAAGTAAGTCAAGCCTTCAGGGGGAGCAATTGTTTCTGGGGGGTTTTGTTGCGAGGGGGGGGTGTTGGGTGAATGAGATTACATAAATGCTGTAATATGAGGGAAAGGAGCTGGGAGATGGTGAGATCAGCAGGGGCTGGAAAGTGAAACTAGTTAAAAAGAAGTTGAGAAGATTGGTTGTGGGAAGAGAAGACCAAAAAGGATGCTTGGAAGTCAGAAAATACGAGAGTGAGAAGTGATAAATGTGTGCACTTTCCCCGAGAGAGAGGAACAATGTTATTGCTTCTGTTAATAGCAGTTAAAATAAAAAAAAAAAAGAAAAAGTTAAATTAAAAAAAGTTGGAGCTATTTATAAAATTTCTTTTAAGTCTTCAGCAGGACTATAATAAACTTAATGTGAAAGGGTTTTGGGAGTCCTGAGCAGATAACTGAGTAAAGTAGACAGATAATGAGCACAGGTAGAAAAGATATAAAGGACAATAGATTGCTCACAGATAACCTAGATACAAGGCTAAGAAACGAATCGTTTTGAATAATAGTTTTGAATAAGTGATGTGTCGAATAAGTGTGTCAAACTGGAGAGGACTGTGATTAGAGGAAAGTGAGAGCAGGTTGCACCAAAACCTGAAAAGCTTGCCAAGGATTCTGATGCTAGATAATTGCCATGTATAGGTAGGTGAGAAAAGATTATGGAGTGATTGAAATGAATGTTATCTTGAATGTTATCTAGAAATAGACTTGGCAGAATTCTAGAAAGGGATGGTAAGAAACAACATTGTGCTAACCTTTTAGCATACAGATTTTTGTCTTTTCCAAGGCTATTGCCTATTTTATGTAGTGGTGTTCTCCCTCAGGATGTATTGGCATTGCCTATACACCCAAGTACTCCTTTTTCTTAATTCTTTAGCCTGTTCTTTCTTTCCACTGAGAATTTTATTTCTGTCTTCTTTCTGACTCTACATTAATTCTAAATTTGTAATTGTTACCTATCCTGTGAAATTAGTTATTTGCAAATATTTCTCTTTGTTTTTGTTTTATTCCTCTGCTCTGCTTGTAGCTGTTTGAAGTCTAATCAACTTTTCCTTCCTGCAGATGATCCTTGAAAAGAAGGTAAATAGCCATCTAAAGGAGCTAGTACCAAAAGAAAACGTTCAGCAAAGTCAATCTCTATCGAGGCCACTTCTTCCCCGTTCCAGTTCTGTGACTTTACCTACCAGGAAAGATCAGAGAGAACCAAGATCTCCTCTTCTAAAAAATTCACATATGCATGCTGGAACTACAACTAGCATCCAGCCAGAAGTATCCAACCAGAGTGAAGATTTAGCAAGAACTTTTTGTCAGAGATCAAAGATCAATGTGATATACAATCCCATAACACACACTGCTGTTCAAAGTAGGTACAACCCTCCTATACTGGGATGTAATCCACCATGAGGCATTATTGCAGGAGAAGAAAGGAGGAAGGAGATGGAACAGGGAAAGAGAAATAAGGGGAGTTTACATGGCAGGATGAGACAGTGAAAGAGTGGAAGGAAAATGACTTGAAGAATAAGACACTATTGAATGAGTTTTGTGTATATGACATCCTCTTTATTTCTTTGCTGTTATTTCTTTGCTGCTTCAGTTTTGACTCTGTTCCTTTCTCTTTTCTCTTTGTTTGTTCTTCTGTTGCTGTTATCTTTTCCCATATCCCTTTTAACTAGTTTTGTTTGTTTCTGCTTTCTAATTTGATTCTTAAGTATTTTTTCCTATTATAGGTGGTCCAAGTCTGTGAGAGGAAGCAAGGTGGCAGGGGCTGGCTCAGTTTTTATGTTCTGTCGTTGCCTCAGTCAGTATAATCTGTGTTTTGTGTCCTCATGATTTTCCTCCTATCTCTTCTTTACGTGTTATTTCTCCTACAGGTAATGGAAATTCTGGTGCTGTGGTCAGGAAGCATTCACCTTCTCAGCAGGAGAGAACCTCCAACAATCAGAAACTGGGTAGACAAATCACATGGACACATGCAAATGCTCGACCACCTCCTATTATACAGAATCTTTATAATGTGAGTAGCAGTCCTACAAAAAAAAAAAAAAAAAGCCTTACCTTTTCAGGGATCAAGATGAGATAAAAAATACTTTAACTTGCTACTTGGTAAAGATACTTACGTGAAAGGCAGCTCATATTGTTCTGAGAGTGACTAAACTGCTAAATCTCTATCAGTTAAAGTTACTAATGCCAAAGATACCATACTGTGATTGCATTGCCTATAGGTAGTGTCAGTCAGATAGTACTTTGATAAGGCAGTTGGGCTTGCACAGAATGTATTCCCTTTCTGAGAGAGCTGAAGAGTGTGCAAACTGTAGAGTTTCTGCTAGCAAGGGAAAGAACTGGCCATAACTTGCCCCTAGTATGGGGTAGATTCATGTAGGAACTTGCATATTTCAGTGTTTGATACATTTCCTACATTTCAGATGTTTTGTCAGCTAATGCAATTCACAACTCTGAATTAAGTTCTGTGCATGAGGCAGAGTGTTGAGAGGAGGACCGTCTAAACTAATCTCCAGAAAATGCCAAGGACACAGATGTGGCTTACACCTCATGTCTCTGACATACCTAATGCTCATCTTCAGCTAGTCTGGGTTCATAAACATGAACTTTCTCCTGGATTTTTGATTCTAACCCTAGTATTTCAAAAAACTCTACCACTCGTGATTTGAGCAGCAAGGGTATTTTGGTGCCTATAGGTTTATGCAGGAGTTCCACGAATGACTTTGGAACTTAGATACTGGAGTGAGGTGCTTTAAAGAACAGGTAGTAACACAGGCCTTTTGTAAATCTAGGCCTCTACCTCATTAGTATTATTTTTTCACAAAGGTTAGCTGCAATGGATCATATATATTAGCTGAGTGCAATCAGAAAGAAAAATAAAAACGTCTCTGCAGTTATTCTGCCTAAGCTTTTTTCCTATGTCGAGTTTTTAATACAGCTTCTTTTGAAATGTGCTGAGATATAGGACTCTCTGCTGTTTTTCTAGAGGACAGGTCAATTTTCAGCTTCATTCCACCTTCAATTTTATCACTTTGGACAAGTGAGAACTCAAACACCATTTCAAATGATTGCACTGTTCAGATTATTGGCAGCTCCAAAGACTCCCTTTGACTTTCAGAATTACAAATCAGTTGCTTTTAATTTCTCTCCAATGATGACATGTCTTGTCCAAAGTTTGTAGGTAGCAAATTATTTTTTAACCAGTTTCAGACTGTTGGCTCATTCTAGGCTTAGCTGCAGAATTCATGCTACCTCTGGAACCAACCTAATGGATTGCTGATGCTGAACAGTGGAGTTTTAATTTGTGTCCTCTCTGCTCCTCCCTCTTCGCTCTTCCTGGCCACCCTTCCTTGTGCAAGTTCTTGCACTCATTGGGGTCTTCAGTGACTTCCTTGCCTCCCCCCCCCCTTTTTTTCCCCTCTGGGCTAGTTGTCTGCTAACTCGCTCAAAGCGAGTCTACCCAACGCAGGGTAATCAGGGGGAGCTTTTGGTAGAGGAAGAAGATGAAGGAGACACCAAGAATTCCCTTCTTTGTCACAGTAAAAATTGCTTGCCATTTGTCATGGGACTTTGAGATCCCCACAAAAGAATCCTTGAATGTTTGTGTGCTCAGGCTCCAAACCATTCAAAATGTATGCTGAGCATCATTGTATCAAGGGACCTCCCATAAAAATTCTAACAGATATCACTACCAAACAAGAGTCGGGTGGAATCTCATGCTTTAGGTCAGTGTGCAATAGCACATCTATCTTAAAGCAGATTATTTCCCTGAACACGGCTCTGGATGATCTGAACCATTTCAGTCTAGTTGCAGATGCTTTTTCTTAAGGGTCAAGCCTGTTCCTACTAAATCTCTTCTTTCTGTTGTAATTGATGTGAATATACATACGAATAGTTCGTAAAAGGAGAGATGATTACCAGTAACTGAAAATTCTTCAAAGTATGTCCCCATGCACATCTGCAATCCATCTGTTTTCCCTTCTGCCTTGGAATCCCGTTAGAAATGTTTTGAAAATGAGAGGAACCATTTATTCCACAACTGTAGCATGGAATGCTGAAGGGGCTGTGAGATACTCTTTCCTTGGACTAGCAGCTGCATGTGCAGCTGCATATATGAACAATGCATCTTCAAGACTCTCCAGGTACTTATAATCAACTTTCCTTTACTAAAAGAGCATAATAGGGAGAGGATAGCTTTACACGTGGCCTGTGCTTTAGATTTGTTTCCTGAGAGGCTAATACTGACCAATGTCAGAGACAGGATATTGTGGTAAATGGTTATCAGCAGTGTAGCTGATCTTATGTTAAGTGAACCTTGACTTGTCTATCTTTCTCATTCTGCCTCAGCAGGAGCTGAAAGGTCCTTCGATTGCAGCTTGCTCAGCATTTAGTCTGCGTTTTGACTATCCATTCAGGCTCATGAAGCTGTTATTCACAGCCATTTGGCCAGGAAAGACTTTCCTATAATCGTTAGGGTGACAGCAGCCAGTGCCACAGTAATGAGTAGAATCTCTTGCCTTTCAGTTAACTAATAGAGGCTCACAAAGTAGAAGCTGCAGTGAAGCACCTTTCCTTTTGAACTGCAGGTTCCAGTCTGCTCTCATCTACTTAATATATTATTAACTTGTCCCCAGTGGGGCTGTTAAACACAGTATCTGTATGCAGGTTCCAATTTGGAAAGTCATCATCCCATTAGATTGGCAGAAGCCAGGGGAGTATACTGGGCAATGATGATGACGACCTCTCTTTTGTACATTTAACACATTCACAACTGTTGAAAACAAGATACTAGCCAAATAGGCCATTGGATCTTTGCTTCAGTGTAGGATTAATTTCTCATATCTTGCCCCAGTGCCCCTAATCTCATTTTCAATATACTCATTCTAAAGCCCTTTTCCCTCACCTCATTCTCACCACCCTACTCTTGATCCTACAGAACAGTCTAGTTTTTTTTTAATTTATTTAATATTCATGATCTGTCCTACCCCTCAGCTCAAGCAAATTCTGTGTTCCTTATCAGTATTTTAGAAAGCTGTTAAGAGTTCCTGAACTGTCTTGGCTTTTTTCTCGTACAGAATCCAAGAAATGCTCAGTTTCACAGCAAAGATATTCGTCCCCTTCTGAAGTCCAGTAAAAAGATGTTCCAGATTACTGCAAATATGGGAGCTGCTGGTGACCCGAAAGCATCAATGGGCAGTTACTCTCAGGCCTATGGAACCATATGTAAATCTGCATTGCAAAGTCTTCCTATATCAAATTCCTCGCAGCAGCCTGAATAGTGAATCTGTAAAAGCTCTAACCAAGTGAAGTACAGCTCGTCTCATCAGTCCCCTAGCTCTGCTGGTAACAGCAAATAAAAGTAAAATATAAGAGGCATTTGACAGTTACCCCAGCTGAAGAGATTTTTATTTACTTCACTTTATTCATCGCATGGAACAGTGTATCACTTTCCTCTGAGCGAAGCAACAGAGAAGACAGTCTGATCCCTTCGCCTCCCAGTCTTCCCAGACATGGGCACAGCACTGTTTGCTAACACCCCATGGGAACAGTGAATACTCTCAGTTCGTATTCCTCATTTGTATTATTGCAAAAAATTATAGCTGCAATATTCTGATGTTTGACTGTCTTTAGACATATTCAGACTTCTTTACAAGCTTAAGGTACACTGCCTGAATCTTTTTTTTTTTTTTTTTTTTTTGAGCAGAACAGGTAACTGATAAACTGTTCTCTGAAGACCAGAAAGGCTAAACTCTTCACAGATAATCTTAAAGCTCTTCACTTTATTTTCCACTAACTTCTGTATGACTCTTTTGGGGTAAATTAATAGAATTGATGGGGGCTTATCTTCATTAAAATCAAGTAAAAAAAGCATTGTAAGTAATGGGTGGGTTCTACTACACTATTTAACACTTTACCTACCATGTATGAATGTATTTTTTAAGTATTGTAATAATAAACTCTATATTGCACTGTGGAAAATCCTTGTCTTTTATTAAATGTTTGCTGTGTGTGAATGGGAGAAAAATTCAAGGGATATCTTGTTCAATTAATAATACGATAATTTTTTTTCCTTTCAGAAACAATGTTCCAAGCGATTCTGTTGCTGAAACATTGTGAAGTTGTTTTCAGGTAACAGTGGGACTACAGTAAAATTCAAAACTATTTTCCTGCTTTAATGCTAATTTTTGATAGATTCTCCTTTTTAACTCCAAAACTCTTATAAGGAGTCTCTGTCCCTGAAATTTTACTTCACCTATCATAATGATTGCTGTTGCTGAACTTTGGAACTATATTTACACAGGAGATTCAGGCACTGAACTTGAACATGTGAGTACCACTGCCATTGATGTAATTTCCATTCTATTTTTTAGTACCTAAAGACTAGTGAAGTAAGTAGTGCATTCGCTTCTGGCACCAGGTGTAGTCACCTAGGTCTGGTAATACTAGGGACCTAGGAATGTACTTCACATGAAGGTCCTGGTTTACTCTGGCCTATTCATAAAGCAGGCATTTCCTGTCCATGTCAGGTATAAGTCTAGATAGATGTAGGAAATACCAATGACTTGAGTGAACATGCTGCGTAGGCAACTCCCTCTGCAGTCTGTCGGCTCTTGTGAGTCTAAGGTGTCAGTTCTTATTCGCTGAAAAGGGAGCCTAACTGCTTAATTTAGGGCTGCGACTTCCACTAAATGCGTAGTGTCTAGCAGTTTGATGATGCAATGCAAGGTCTAAGATCTTCTTTGAACCTAATCTCAGACTGAGAAGTGATGGGCTGTAACACTAATTTTTTATTCTTAAAATGGCTTTTGTTATTACTATAAGTGAATTAGTTATTCTACAATATCTGTATGCACCGACAACATCTGGTAAGCAAAATCCCACTAAATAGATGAGTCATTCTAGTTCTAGTCAGGAACACACTTTTACACTGAACACACTATGCTGAGCAAGATAAAAGTCTAAACAAATAGAGCAAAATTCTAAAATGCTAATGTAATCCGTGACTATAGAAACAATTAAATTTCCAGCACGTCTGCTACAGAATGATTCTGGAAGGCTGGGGGCATAATGAATGATGTGAATATAAATTACAGGAAAATAAGGCAAGAAGGGTTCTCAGGACCTTATATGTATGTGTATGTATATATACCTATAGAGAGAGAGAGCGAGCCCATCTTCCTCTCTAGCATAGGATCAGCTTTATCTGTATCATCTAACAGTGAACACTGTTTTGATTATTACACTTCATTTTGGGACTTATAATGCTATCTGATTCAGTACTTTGCTAAGAGCAAAGGAAATAAGGATGCATACAGCATTCATATATAAATTTGTGTGTTTAACAGACCATGAGTGGTATCCTGAAATGGTGTTACTCAGCTTCGAGTGGTACTGCTGAAATGCCTGAAAGGATATCAGCGTACATCATCTGAAGATCTGGCCTGTATATATCTGATATCATTTTTGTGCTTTCACTGTTTGAATTTTGCTTGCGTATAAGCTTTCTGGAGATACAGTGTGGACACGATCCTTACTGAGATGTCTGCAGTGCTGTTAGTAAATCTAATTTGTTTATGAATGCAGAAAATAATTTTAATGGTGTAGAACTGGATATACAAACTCTAATTCTCCTCTGTTTTTTTTTAATGGAAGATATTGCTACATTTCAGTGAGATGAGTTTCTCTTTTCAAGTGTTAAAATTGATTGGAATCAGAGACAAAGAAAGTACACATATGCTAGTAAATCTGTGCCCACTCACTTCTGGTCCTGCCTCCTTAAGCTGCGTATTTACTGGTCTGTCCTTTGTGGTATCAACTTCTTTTTCATGAACATGGGCTCAATTTCATAAGGAGAATTCAGATCACTTTTGAGCTCTTCATGTCATGAGGGGTGTGTGTGTGAAAACTGAGTCTTTTTCAGCACTATAGTAAATTACTGTGTTTGTTTAATACATCACAATATTCATAACTACTTGGTTACTGTCCTAGAACACCAGCAAAAAAAAACAACCAACCAACCAACCAAAAAAAACTCATAGCGGACTTTCATCATCAAGTAAGTTGCTGCCTGTCCAAGACAGCAGTATATAGGCTTAAATAAACTCCATACTAACTCAGCTTAGCTGAAGTGCAGACCTAGATATACATCTTTCTCCCTGCATAGCATGTAAATTTCCTCTTTTATGGCCTTCCCGCTGCTTCTCTCAGCTCACCCTCTAAAGTAATAGTACTTCTGATCATAAATAAGGAAACAAAACAGTAACAAAGCATACCCAATAGATTTATAAAATTATAAATATGAAAGCTGGGCATTATTAATGGACAAGGCCATAACCATAGATAAGGAAAAAGCACTTCTTTCTGAGCAATGTTTTTTTCTCCTGCATGCTTTCAAAGATGTGCCTTCTGGTACTAGATATGAAGAAAAATTGTTTGCACCTGAGAAACAGTTGTTGTTTTTAAAAACAAAACAAAACAAAACACTTTTGCAATTAATATATCTGTATCTACAACTATTTTTTATTTTTTTCCTGGCTCAAACCCAAGTACTGAATTTTCTGTTTTCACTTCTGTCCCTACTGATAGTGGAACTGTGTTGTCAGCTGAAAAAGTTCCCTGAGCAGAAGATAAAGAGACTCTACTCTACTTCTTTTAAGCATTTTGGCAATTTAATATTTTTATTTGAAACATACTGCAATGAGATTGCCAGATACCACATGACTTTGGCAAATTGTTCCACAGGAAGCTAATGATGAACGTATTTCCACTCAGTAACTCGGAGAGTATCGCCTATGGTGCTTATATACATCATAAACGTTTTACCTCCTCATTCTCTTTTGACAGTCAGTGATTATATGGAATTAAATAGTATTTCTATGATCATTTTTTGACCTTGAAGGTCCCCAGGATTTTGGGCATGAATTTTCCCATCTTCTTGTCTTTGGCATCCGTGTCGTATTCCTCTTCACTCTGACTTGTATGATCATCCTTTTTGCAGAAGACCTCAAATCTACTGTAGACTCGCTTTTCCTTCCGCATATTCTCCATTTTTTTCAGAAGGGTGTCTCGATCCTCTGATGGTTGCCGCTGAAGAGTTCGTTTCTGGCTCCCAAAACTCTCAGATCTGTGGATGTTACAGCTTTTCTCCTTCTCACCTTTCCTTTCCAAGCTTGTAGTTGACTTAGAAAGATCAGGATTGCTAGTGGATGGTAGTTGCTTGGCCAGTTCAGCTCTGTTCTTCTGACTGTTTGCAGAAATTTGTTCCAGGATCACCTTGGTATCATCACGGAGGTTGCTGCTGTACAGGATGTTAGCTGTGGATGAAGGAAATCTCCCCTGAGTTGGCTGGCTGCTTTTGGGAGGAAGTGGTGTTGCAAATTTATGGGTTTTTTCTTCCTCCATCGTTTCCTGACAGTCCCCTATGGAAGATCGTTTGAGAACCACAGGCTGTTTGTCAGACTTTCCACTCTCAGAAATGGGTTCCTCCTCCAATTTCTTTTCACCTTTTGGGTTCAAAAGCTGCTTCAGCCGTAATGACCCTTTTCTGAAAAATTCCATTGGATTCTGTTCCTGTTTTGAACATTCTTCCTCAGACTTATTGAGAGAGCTGTCTGATCCTTGTCTTTTAGATAAGTTTTCAAGAACTGATGTGGTACTTGTCCTAATCTGTGGTTTCTTGAGTTCTGTATTAGCTGATTTTTGAGTGTCTTCTTTGAATGTCACTCTTTCCTTCTTCTCTGGAAGATTCAGTTTCTGAGTGTCCCCTACAAATATGAGACTCTCCTTCTCTGGAAGAGTAGGTTTATTCTCTATAGGGTAAAACCGAGATGATAATTTGTCTACTTTAGTGCTAATATGGGCTAGGGGGTCTTTACTCAATGGGTCAGTAAGCTGGAGGGTTGATGAAGCCATTCCAAATGGTCTGTCAGGCTCTCCATGTACTTTGTAAGTACTGCAGGAGTCTTTGGAGTCTAGTACCCTACTCTCTAGAATCTTATATTGCACAGATTTGGTACATTTCTTCTCTGTGTTCTGTGATTCTTCCTGGAGAAAACTGGAAATAGCTTTGGTGTGACTGACTGTCGCTCGCTCTGTGTCTTTGCCCACAGCTTTGTACTTCTCTAAGAGTTCTGCCACTTTGGATGAGGCAGCTGTCTTTATAGTTTCATTGTCTTTTGTCAACTCACTGGACATTTGTTCCTTTTGGATCATATGAACCTTTTCTATTGTTGTGTTTGGCTGATCCAACTTGGCAGCACTAAAAATCAGAGAGGACCTGAGTCTTGAGCTCCTCTGGATCAAGGGATTTATTCTGGACCTAAAGGCATCCTGTTTCATTATAGAGGTTTCTTCACCTGCTCTCTCAGGATCTGCAAACTCCTTGGCACTTTCAATTCCTAGTGACTTGTTATTGAATGACATAGGGGGTTTGAACACTGGGATGAGGTCACTGGAGTGCTTTGTGAGGGTATCCCCAAGAACATCATTGTATGCCTCCGATTCCATGGGCATTGGGAGACCTTCTTCTGGTTCAGACTGGTATGCACTAAGGTATGAGGAAATCCTCCAGTCACGTAACCCTGTTCTGTTTTCCTGGGTATTCTTGTCTTGATCTGGGTCCTCTTCTTTGTCTTGTAAAAACAGGCGTTGTTCCAGGCTTTGCTTCTGTGTAGGAGATGTCTGGCAAATGAATTTCTGTCCTATGTTTTGCCTTCTTAACATCATTCCCATTGGGCCATTGCCTGCAGGGTTCAGCTGATCAGATCCATGTCTCACTTCCCTGGAAGAATTTGAAGGTACGTAATCTAGCCTTAAGGGGAAACCCTCCTGTGGAAAATTGGATTCAAGTTCAGGGTATCTTGGTCCCTCTCCATAATCTTCCAGTTCATTGAATCCTGGCCTACCACCTCGTATTCTCTCAAACAGTCCCTGAGGCCTGCCATGGGGATGTTCAAACTGGTACTGGTAGAACTGATCCTTTTGAAAATGACTAGACTGGATTTTAAATTCATCCAGATTGTTCATGAACATCTGCCTGGCATACTGTTTGGAAGAAGCAAAATTTTCAAATGTTCCTTCTGCAAAACTGTGTCTCTTAAAAGCATCCAACTCTAACTGCTTGGAGCGGAGAAAACCCCTGACAGGGTCCATCTGAGAATTCTCCATTTCTACCTTTTTATACATTCGCATGGCTGACCCCTCCACAGTATGGCGCAGCATGTCATCCCGCCTGAAATTTGACAGGAAGTACCTGTCTGGATCAACTCTGTCCATAAAGGAGGGAAAAAGATTGTCCTCTCTCTGGAACAGCAGGGGTGCTTTTTTTGGAAAGAAAGGCATGTTATTGCCAAAAGAAGCCATGGCAAATGGGTTCTCTGCCTTTGCCAATACATTGGCTGGAGGAACAAGAGGTTCTGACTGTGCAAACAAAATTCGGAATTCTTCATCGAAGCTGGACACCAGCTCCCCCTGGAAGATGTGTGCAATGCTTCTGTGAATCTTCTCAAAAGACCACATAAAACTATAAAGAGAAACAGAAGCAATGATAGTGTTAGCATCAAGTAACTCAGCAGTACCAGTTCATGTTAAACCATTTGCTTGCCTGAAGAAAATTGTCCTGATATTATGTACTACTCAGGCAGCCATTCATTACACACTGGTGATCACAAGCCTAATAGTTAAGGATTTATTGGGCATCATTGCTTTGCAGAGGATTTTACAGAGCAATAAATGACCCATGTTCTAAATAAGCCAGTCACTAGTAACAGTAGACAAAGAGAGAGAACTGAGGCCAAGGATGATAATCCTTATCATTCATGTGAAGTAAATCTTCCTGCAATAACTTTGTGTTGTAATTGTTTTTATAATTAAAATGTCATGTCCATCTTCAAGAAGGGCAAAAAGAAGCAAGTAGAGAAGTACAGCCAGTCATCCTTACCTCAGTCTTAGGGAAGATTATGGAGCAAATCCTCCTGGAAGCCATTTCCAGGCACAAGAAGGACACAAAGACGATTGGGAACAGCCAGCAGAGATTTTACCCAAGGTAAATTGTGCCTGACCCACTGTGATTGCCTCCTATGATGAGATGGCTGGCTGTGTGGACAAGGGGAGAGCAGTGGATGTTGTTTTCCTTGACTTTAGCAGGCGTTTCCACAGGGCCTCTACATAGTATCTCTGTGTAGCTAAATTGGAGCACTATAGATAGCATGGGTGGGCCACACCATAAACAGAAAACTGCCTTGGCTGTCAGGATCAAATGATAGTGGTCAGTAGTTTGATTATAAGTGGTGTTTTTCAGGGGTCAGGGCTGTGGGCACTACTGTTTAAGATCCTCATTACGGTCCTGGACAAGGTTGGGGGGGGGGGGCATCCATCCTCAGCAAGCTCGCAGATGACACCAGCATGAGAGTTTGGGGGCGGGGAGAGGATAGCACAGTTGGTATGCTGGAAGGCAGGGCTGTCATTCATAGGTGTCTCAACAGGCTGGAGAAATGGGTAACAAGAACTGTATGAAGTTCAGCAAAAGCAAATGCAGAATCCCGCACCTGGGATTGAATAACCCATACACCAGTATAGGCTGAGGACAATGAGAAAACAGCTTGGCAGAAAATGACTTGTAACAAGTTGAGGAAAGACAGCAACAGTGAAGGCTAAACCATGTACAGAGATACATTAGTGAAAGATGTAGCCAACAGATGAATGAAAGTGATTATTCCCCTCTAGTCTGCCCTTCTGACACTGCAGCTGGAGTACTGAGTCCAGTTTTAGGCTTCCCAATACAAGAAATCTGTTGACAAACGAGCAAGTTCAGCAGAGGGCCACTGTAATGGTTAACAGGATGAAGTATGTTAGGTAGAAGGAGAAGCTGAAAGAGCTGGGTTTGTTCAGCCTGAAGAAAAGCATACTAAGGGAGGTGTGATGGGTGCAGGCGGGAGGGCAACAAGCTAATTGTTGTCCTCAGCAACTGAAAGGGTTGTTATAAGTAAAAATGGAGCCACCCTGTTCTTGGAGGTACACAGCAGAATGATGCAAGACAACAGACACAATTATGGCAAGAGAAATATGGATGAATTATTAAAAAAAAAAAAAAAAAACAATCTTTACAATGAGGGCAATCAAACATTGGAGCAGCTGCCCAGAGAGGTTGTGGAGTCCATGTCCTTGGAGGCAGTCACAACCCAACTGGACCTGAGCATGTCACAACCCATGGACCTGAGCAACCTGAAGTAATTTGGAAGATGGCGCCACTTGGAGCAAGGGAGGGTTTGGACTAGATGACCTCCAGAGGTACCTTCCAAGCTGAATTATTTTATGGTTCAATGATTGTAACATTTCAAATTTATAATACAGTTTATTTTGAAATAGTATACCCATCCAGAGCTATGCAGAACAACATGAATCTAAGGGACCATATGCCTGGCCCCATTCTTCCAGATCTACATGATGATATTCAGAAAAATTAATCTATTTAATCACTTGAAGTGGGCTAGTTAAATCAAATTACATCTTTATTTACATATAATTTAATTTACTTTATGAGTAAAGTGAAGCCATTTTAACTTTGGATATAACTGTTCGCAGAAGCACTTAATACGATTTAGCATCTTCACTTTAAACTTGTATTTCTGGTTAATTTGACCTAATTTTCTTTAATATGTTTTTGTTGAGACAGTCCTGTACACCACAGCTAACTTCCTCAATGAGATGATTTTAACATTCCTTTGCTGTTAAATCTCAATTATCCATGTGTGGTAAATTGTAGGTCAGTTCCATGAGAGATTCAGTCTGCTTCTGCTAACACTTTGGGACCCATAAAAAAGACTACTGAAAGATGCAGTGTTTAAGTGGAAATATAGGATAAAGCAAAACTTATTTACAAAAATAGCTCACATAAGACCAACCCACTTATGTGGGTTGTCTGTTTTTTTTTTTTCCTCGCTCTGAAGGTGAGGAGATATAAGTTCCAAACACAGTAGAAATTAGTTGCTAAAAATGGGTTCCCCCATGGGTAGTACTAGAAGTCTTGTAAGACTGGCAAAGGCACGGCTAAACAGGAGAGTAACTGTGCAGAAAGTAGCTAGCTGAAGGAAGGCAACTAGTGAAGTTCTTGAAGGATTAGATACAGGGCTGAACTCATCTTTTCAGTAGTGACACTGGCACAAAAAGTGAGCATGTGCTGTTGCTGCAGAAGCACAGGATTCTGATAATCTTTCATACTGATGATACACTATGTAGCAAGAATGAAATTTTGAAGACAGGGAAAAAAAAAAAACAGCCTGAAGTGGCAAAAAACAAACAAACAGAAACTCTAGAAAGATGAGGCAAGCATAAAATGATTACAGAACACCAGCAGTATAGTACAGCATTGAACTGTGTGCCTATGATTTATCAGGACAGATATTCTCAAACTAGGGAAATGTTAAATGTTATTGTAAAAGCCTCAGAATACTGTTTCTAACTGTTCACATGTTCAAGAAAATTAATTCAAATGGAAATGGAAGGTCCAGCTTCTACATCAAAACTAAAAGGGCTGATTGAGGCATAGGGAAGAGGAATGAGACCTTTAGGCCAAAGAGTGATGTCAGCACAAACACAGCTATGGCTAAACTGTATGTGAGTACCTTCAGACTGGTCTACAAAAGGTTCCTAATAGCGTAGTAAAGGTCTAAGTTTGCCTTCCTATGTGATATTATTTGAGTCTGTTTGTTTGCTTGGGGGGGCGGGGTGTTTTTTATGGAGGCTGCAGTGGGGGGAATGTTGGCAGAGTATATTTGGAGTAGATTTTGGTTATGAAGAAGGGTGTAAGATATGCTTCCCTCTAGCAATAGGGAAGGGGATACAATAGCATATATACTCAGGCATAACATGGGTATAGTATATTCATTAACAAAGAAGGCATCGGTAATTCCATGTTAGTGACTAGCTCTTGAAATTTAAGTGTCTACTCCTTAGTCTCTTTAACTATTTTACTTTGGAGGAGGTGGTTGGGTTAGGGTTCATTTGTTGTTGGGGAGGACTGGTGACATGTTTTTTTGAATCAGGTTTAAAATTTCCCCAAAATATATTCAGTTACATAACTTGTGCCAGACTGCATGTAAGTTTTTTGGACTTGTTAACCTTGACAATGCTATTGCCTAGCATTGCATTGGATTTTTAAAATACATTATAATAATTTTATCTTTTGTACAGATCATTTATACCTTTGATGTTAAACAAGCTCAGCTTTGGGTATTTGGGCTTCAGGTTCAATTGGTATATCTA
Organism: Struthio camelus; assembly: GCF_040807025.1. Lineage (NCBI taxonomy): Eukaryota > Metazoa > Chordata > Aves > Struthioniformes > Struthionidae > Struthio > Struthio camelus. The sequence goes on along the minus strand of NC_090943.1, from coordinate 173,579,396 downwards.
CCTCAGTTGCAAAATGGCATATTTTCTTTATAATTGCTGTTCACTATCCTTCAGTGAGAAAATCTTTGTCACTGATGTTCATTTGGAAAGCTGAAACACTGCTTTACCCAACAACCAGCCTCTCACTGAAATAGGGAAATGTAAAGCTGCAGAGCTTCTCACCTGTAGTTGCCACTCAGCACCACCATGCAGTCCACCAAGAGGAATTTCTCTTTCACATGGCCTTTGAAGGACATCCCTGTGCGGCAGTAGTAGGTTGGGCCAGAAACTGTCCTCACCCTTAGGAACTGCAAACCAGATAAGGCACTGACTCAACTGGATGCTGTTATTTCCCTTCTCCTGCCCCTAGTTCTTTCCCTTGCTCCTTTAATTTCCTTCCCTACCCACCATTTTTATACTTCAGCACTAGCTATTCTGCCTGCCTTCCCAATGGGTAGACAAACCCCTAATTAGCATGTCCTCAGCCTTCACCACTGTATTGTTGTGCCAGCTCTCCTGGCTTCCCTCATACTCCTATATTTCTAGGCTCTAGCCCAGCTTCCCATTTTCTCAGTTTTTTACTATATAATGGCAGACCTCTGTGTCCCAAGTAATACCCCTCTAAGGATAGGAAGCCAGGATAGGGGAGTTCTTCTGTTTGCTCACCTCCACATAGTTAAGATTGACTCTGCATTTAGCAGCTGTATCGAGGAAAAGCTGAGAGTTCATTTCATCCAGCAAGATGTACACAGGGACTCTGCGAGCAGCAGCATCCAACACCTCAAACAGCAAATCCACATCAGTGAAGATGTCCATCACTATGGCTACCACCTAGGAAAAGAACAAGGTCATCACTAGTCTGTGCTGGCTTATATCCTGACTGTGCATGTTCCCCAGCACTTGACATTCCGAAGCCGAAGTGCTGCACTGTCTCCAGTTCAATGTCTTTTTTTTTTTTTTTTTTAACATTGTGGGCCCCAGAACTGGAAAAAGAATTCCTATCTTATGTGTATATTCCATAGAGGAGGGTGACAAGTGAGGGGAAACCCCTCGCTGCTGTTGAACGTCCCCTTGCTAATTAATCCAATAATCATAGCAGGCATTTTTTGGTTGCAGAACCACACAGGGAGGTTGTATTGAGCTGCTTGGCCATCACAGGCCCTCACCCTCTGACACACACGCGCCATTTTTAGATAACTTCCTGGCTAGCATTCAGTCAGCCAGTATATAGCTATTTCTATATGCTGTTAAATGGGAAGTAACTTCAAACCTCTACAGGATTTCCATGTCCTTCCCCACTCTTCTCTTATCAATGCGTATAAATATCTGATGGCAGGGAGTAAAGAAAACAGAACAAGACTCTTCTCAGTGGTGCTCAGTGAAAAGACAAGAGGCAATGCACATAAATTGTCATACAGGAAATTCTGCTTAAACATAAGAAGAAACTTTTTTACTTTAAGGGTAATTGAACACTGGCACAGGTTGCCAGAAAGGTTGTGGAGCCTCCATCCTTGGAGATATTCAAGGACAGGCCCTGAGTAGCCTGCTGTAGTTGACCCTACTTTGAGCAGGACCAGATGATCTCCTTTCCAGCCTCAACCAGTCTGTGAACATTTCGTATATTTTAGCATTGCCTTACACGATTCTGCACAGGTTCAGACAGCAGAGGCTAGCTTTGATGCCATAAAAGGTAACTTAAAAAACATCCTTCCTCGCCATCAGATCCTGGGAGCAGAAGTTATGGGAATGAGCAGAGGGCCTGATGCATCCTGATTCATCTCTCACACACATGCACATGTTTATCTCTGATCCAGTCTGGCTCTTTACTATCTCACCTGTTGAGCTGCTCGAATCATTCTGCGAGCCTCCTCCTTAATGCTTGGATTGTCCGGCGGCGGTGGTTGCACAAGAGTTGTCACTTCAGTTCCCCTGAACCCAAAGACCATTGGCCAGCCCAGGTCAAGCTCAGGAACAGCAAGGTCTGAGTTCATGGGCCAGTATGTCCCAGAGGATCCATCCATGTCATTGTCACCTGTGGTGTCTGTGTTACTTTCCTGATTGGCATACTGGGGTTTCTGCAGATTCTGTATGATGTGATCCACCTCTGAGTTGCAAAGAAAATCAGGGGCTGCTTCCTCTGCCAGGAAGCGTTGGTAACTTTCTTTGCCTTCCTCAGTAAGCACATCCAGAGCCAAGCGGTAATACTCCTTGTAATGTGGTGGCAGATAGTTGGGGTCGAGGGGGTTGTCCCCCTGAGAGGAGCTTTGAGACCGACGAGCCATGAGGCAGTGGAGAGCTGCAAAAAAACCAATAAAAAGTAACGACAACAGCAACAGTCAGGCCAGCAGTCTCACTCCAGCGACACATCCATCCTCATAAATTGTGAGGGTTGGGATCACGATGGCAACATCAAAAGGGAAGAGATTCAAAGGGTGCAGAGTAATGGTGGAGAGAATTCATTCCTAATGGACGGGGAGTCTTGATTAGGCAAAGATGGCAAACACTCAGAACATTACTCTAACATAGTTAAGTGTTTTCAGGCAAAATAAGGAATGAATCAAATTGGGCAATATAGTGATGAATGAGGATTATGCATTTAACAGAATGCTCAACTTTCTCTTTTAGGCTACAGATTGCCAAGCTTAAATTTATTTTTTGTTTTAAAGCTACAGTTTTTTTTAAAATGAAGTATAATGCTGCTGGCTGTTAGCTGGACTGCATTAGAACTCATTTCTACATGCTATATAAGTTATTTACTGTGTGTAATATGGTAGTAAACCAGAAAGCACATGCATGTGTACAAATGCATCTACTGAATCCTTAAAGAGCTGAGTGTTATAATCACCTCAGCATATGACTAGAAGCAAGGGTAAGACTAGAATACAAGCAAGTATAAAGTATCTTGCTGCCGTAGTATGGTCAGAAGACACACAAGTGAAAAACTGCTGAGATCCGTGAAGGTCTAAAGACAAGGGCCGTGACTGGCAGAAACGGGGCAACAGGCAGAAACTGAACCACAGGAAGTTCCACCTAAACCTGAGAAAAACCTTCTTCACTGTGAGGGTGACAGAGCATTGGAACAGGTTGCCCAGAGAGGTAGTGGAGTCTCCTTCCCTGGAGATATTCAAAACCCGTCTGGATGTGATCCTGGGCAATATGCTCTAGGTGACCCTGCTTGAGCAGGGAGGTTGGACTAGATGATCTCCAGAGGTCCCTTCCAACCTAAACGATTCTGTGATTCTGTGACTGCTTCTTCAGTTTCCTGATGATTAAAGTTAGAAAAATTCTGTAGTGAAGGGGCTTATATTCACTATTTTAAGATTACTTACCTGTAGTGAACCTATTGTTTAAGTCTAAAGACAAAAGTGATTTTAACCACAGTTTTTGGAAGAAAAGCTTATCATGACACAGATACAACTCAAGTACTAATATATACCTGACCTGTGAAGAGCTTCAAAGCTTTTTGGCTCCTGGCCCTCAATTAATGTCAATGCTCAGACACACTTTTCCTGAGGCTCTGTCACTGACATGCCAACACAGGCTTCCTTATAGTCAAAACAAGAGGATGGCATGCTCTCATGACCACTCACACAAAATTTCCTCAATAGAGAGTCTGAGTAGAGGGTGGAAGTGGCTGCTACTGTCATTGCCATCCAACGCATAGGAGACTTCTGCTCCCAAAATAAAAGCGATTGTGAGGGATGTGAGAGGAAGAAAAGAGACTGCAGGCCCATACTGCAGGCTCTCATTTATCACTTTAAGAATAAAGCCAAAATAGTTTGGAGATGAAGCCTTAGTGGACTTCCCCTTCTGAATATCTGTATAACACAGCTCACAGAATATTACAAGTTACTCCACTTTCAAACTATAACTCCTGGTAGAGCTGCATCAGACAACAGAAAAAAATATGGCCTTAATATAAAGATAGCAGCTGAATCCAACAGGTCCCTGTGTGAAGTGTTGCAATGCATGATTGTCTTTGCAGTTTACATATGTTTCTTATTTGTAGTCTGAATTGTCTAGCTTTGTCTTCCCACTGCTAATTCTCATTCTGTTTTTTTTTTTCATCTTAGAAAAAAGAGCAGTCCAGTATATACCTTCATTTTTGGTGTGCTTAAGTCACCTTTGTACCTGTTAACTATTCTGTAAGTGTCTCTAGCCTTTCATTTTCAGGAAATGCTGCCAGAGTTCAAGTCATTCTTGGATATTTTCTGAGACCTTTCCTGGTTTAACAGTCTTCCTGAAGTGATATTACAGAAACAGGACACAACATTGAAGTAATGAGCTCATTAATACTTTATATACTAGCATCCCCAATTTTTTTCTCTTATCTCACATTCTCTACTTTACTAGAACAAAGTTCTTAGCCACAAAATCCCACTGGAATTTCATGCTTGATGTAATCTTTACCATGCCCCATAGAGTCCCACAGCTTCACAGGAGTCCCACAGGCTGCGCTCGAGCCTGTGTTGTTCAACATATTCAGATACGTCCTGTAAATGGGATGAATGGTCATGCAAGTGGCAAACTACTGATAAGGCTGGCTTGCTCAGAACAGTAAAGGTGAGAACCAACTACAAGAAAAAGCGGGGAGAGGAGAAGAAGCAGAATAACTTTATAATACCAACTGGACAGTTAAAAATGGCAGATGGAATTTAATGCAGATAAAAATAAAGTGAGCAAACAACCTTAATTTTATATTACATTAATATAATTATATTGAAACTATTATAAATCAAGACTGAGAAGATGGAGCTTTAAAGAAAAAAATGTCAGCTAATGGTAAGCATTATTAGGGAAGGAATAGAGAAAATTATACCACTGCATAAATTCAGGCAGAACTCACAACCTGAACATGTTGCGAATATGAAAGTCTGGTTCCTTACATCTCAAAAGGACTACTATAAATCTGAACTATGACTCTTTAGCCTGAAGAAGTCTATAAAACACGGCCAGGGAACAGTTGTCCATTTTCTCCTCCAATACAAGAACTAAAAGGCCATCAAATGAACCTAGCAGGTAGTAGGTTCAAATCGAACACCGGGAAATGCCTTTTCTCAGTTGTACTTAACACTGCTTGCTACAGGATGTTTTAGATATTAAAATTTTACAAGGAGTCAAAAAATAGCTAGATAGCTCCACAGGGCTGAGGAGGAGGTAATGGAGGCAAGTAGTAGTGGTGCCTGGGGCAAAGAGGACGTCAGCAGTGCCATGGCTGCGGTCAGGGAGGAGGAGAAAGAGTTCAGAAAGATGGCTCCAAGGAGAGAAGAAATATTGCCGGTTTTCTCAAGTGAGGCTCAGGTACAAAATGGCTGTATACTGCTGGTCTCAAGTGTTATTCCTCTGAAGGTTTTATGTGAAAGGAGTGCATGGATTCATAGTATGCATGTATTCAAACTTGAATACACAGCACTCTCTGTCCTGCAGACTGGATGCAAGGCGGCCTTTTAGGCTGAAAGGGAGCAGAACAGATCACTGTAGAACAGTCAGTATGGCTTTTGTAGAGGGAAGCCATGTCCTGTGAAGCTCTCACTGTGCACTGAAGGAATCAGAGAGTACCTAATTAAGAGTGATCTCATTTATAGTGTATATTTGATGTTACTTATAAGCAACAACAAAAAGATTTCAACAAGCTCTTCCCCAAAGCTTTTTGCACAAACTAGCTGATCATAAGACAAGGTAAGCATATGAGGAAAGAACTTGAGAATGGCCATACTGGTCAGCTCCAAAGTTTGCCTAGGCCTCTATCATATCTGTGAGAGTGGCCAACAGCAAGCGCTCAAGAAAGCCTGTATGAACAGGACTGGCATGCAGCAATACTTACCCAGAACACTTTTCCATTGTCCAAAAATGCGTGGCTGGAAAGGTAGACCAGGAAACAAGGGAGGGGTAAGTGGGTAGTTTTTACAATAGGGGGAGTCACTGATGTTCCCTAAGGATTTGTGGTAGTCAATATATTAATGAATAAGCAGGAAAACTATTATCAGTGAAGAAACAAATACGATGAAAAGGTAAAATATTCCTCATCCTTTTTCCTAAGCCACTGGCCACAAGCAGGAAACAAATACAGAGCTGGAAGACTCTTTGCCTGAGTATAGTGATCATAGGTGAAGAGGAACAGTCCCCGGAGGGACACTGGTCTGTGAGGGATGTCTGGAAAGGGGACTTGTGCTTCTCATGTAACACTGAGGCATTTGCACTTGACTGTGCTGCCTGAATAAAAACAGTCTCTCTGGAGGGCGTTGCCTCCATGTGTCTGTGTTGGAGGGTATCATTTTGCTGTGTGCGCATTAAGGAGTGTCAGCCTGAGCTGTGAAACACACGGGGTGACTGCTCCTCTGGGCTTTGCGCAGGCTGAACCAGGGTGTGACATGGCCACAGGGCAGGCAGGAAGCAGGTTTGTCAGCACCTAGCGTGGGACTTTTAGTGGGCCATCGGCCTTCTCGCTGCTCAGCCCTGACTATCCCCCACCTAACACTGTGCTGTGAGGAATCCAGCCTCTGAAGAATCAGCATAGAGATCGTTACCGACCGCAGGGAGCCAAGGCTCAGCCTGTGAGGCCAAACCTGGCAACCCTGGGAGCAGCAAGAGAGGCCAGGGCCAGGGCGGGGAAAACTGGTCTCCAGACGTCACCTTTACCTGTGAAAACAGATCGCAAGGGCTACAGCAAACACCTGAACTGGATTGCACTAAACATGGGAGCATGAACAGTCCTGTGGCTGATGAATAAGGTTAAAAAATCTGCACCGTCACCCTCTTTGGCTCACAAGGAGAGAACTAAGAAAGGAGATGCTGTGTCTTATTTCAGCCAGCTCATTTTTCTTAGTTCATGCTGAGAAAGCATCATCAAATGCAAGACGCCTAGCACCACCTAGCAAGAACCTGAAGCCTGCCGAATGTGCCGTTCCTCTATTTGCTCAGGCAAGGCTCTAGTGACTGAGCCTCCTCAATTTTAAGGAGCAGAATTCTCCCTCAGGTGGTTTTAAATTCTTCCACAATAGATACACGAATTTGAGAACTGTGAAATGAGAATTAGAAATGTTCCAGCAACCGTAAGCATAATTAACTGACGAATTGCACGGCCATAAAAACAAGTGGGCACAACACATTTAAGAACACCTACCACTAGTGTGTTTGACCTTTATGCTGTTCCCAAGGCCATGCAGGAAAGCTGCAAAAATGCATCCTTTTTTCCCCCAAGAAGTCCCTACATTACCCTGAGACTATGTGTGAGGAAATTCTGGAGTTTGCTCACGTTTAATGTATAGCTTTCATTTAGTTTGATTTCCCTGAATAGATCCCCTGATGAAGTTCAGGAAGGATCCGAAGATTTCTGACTTTTTTCTGGATTGTCTGACAACTTGTTTGGAGCAGCAGTTGTAAGCCTGGGTTGGCAGCTTGCTCTGCACACATAGATGAACCTTACGGTGTGTGCACAGAAGTTTGGTGCCCCCGGTAGTGCCAGATTAACAGCAGTAGTGCTACACAGAAAGTCTGTGCCTATGCAATGAGGCTGATATGTCAGGACATGTTGTGGCTGCATGGGTAGTATGTGTAAGCACGAGCAGCGATTTCAACACTACCTATACACACTGGGCTCACTGTGCACGCACTGGGCTTTAAGGGTATGCACATACTTCTCCTCATAGAATCCTGGATAGAAACGGCTTACATATAACTAAGTAGGACCTTCATTTTAAAAAATCTCTTAAATATTCTGCACCACTTTGGAGAAAAATAACTTACTGAATAGGATTCTGGGGAGTGAAAGCACTGGGGCAATTCTTCAGAATTATTTGGAATGCATTCAGAAAGATATGGTCATGTTGCACTTGTGATAGATCTGCTCGGTAAGTCAGAAACAGAACAAGTGTCTGTGCTTCATGTTTGCACAAGATGGAAAACTGATGGTCTACTGATACGGATTTAAAGTCTGAGGACTATAAAAAGGTCTCAAGAGCACATGGTTGTGTGTGTACCTGTAATGAAAGAGTACTTTAGCCCTTGACTCCAGCTAAAGAGCTGAAGAGGCTGAAGTTCCTGGATCTTAGGAGAAAAAGCTCCAGAAAACCAAGATCTGTTATCTGATGCTTCAGGCAAACGCATGGGTAGCTGATTTCCTATCCCAAAAGGACACTATAAGGTCAGGGTTTTGTTTATGGAAACAGGGAGGTGTCCTACAATGGTCAGCTTTATTCTATAGTGCAGTTTTCCTTAAAGGTACTGATCTAGAGTGCTTTCTACAAAGGCAGTAGCTGTTAGTATTTATACAGCTAGTAAAATGTTTAAATAATGAGTAAGGTGATGTGTTCTGTGTGTTTTCTTCATGCTGCAGAATTGGTTGGCATTCTTTAATTCCCTGATCTGCAGCAAGGACATAATAGGTTGATTAATTCTCAGCTTGCATTGAAGAATGCTGCTTTTTCTCGATCTGCATCACTGATATGGCTGCTTGTATGATCTGGTCCTACTGGTCTTAGGTCTATTTGCATTATGCCACTTTTAACCCGAAAAAGTTGGGGAAATTCCTGTGAAGAAAAATCCCAAGTATACTTAGCATTGGCACGATCCCAGTAATCTCCCTCTAGCTCCTCATGTGCTGCTACATACAATGAACATATTCCATGCTTGCACAACAAGAGATGCGCAAAATGATTGAGGCTCTTTCAGTAGTCTTTCAGACTACTTCCCTGACTGTCAATTTAAGCAGAAGGGGAGAAGCTAGCTGCAACCTCAAATATTATCTTCTGTCACTGTGGTAAGAGTGTGAGCACATCTCAGGTCAATGAATAAGTAAAACTTTGCAAAAGCAATCAAGGTAGCTGCTGGGCAGAAACGCTGCTAGGAATACCAATTCACTGTGATGTAAGGGAGTCACCTAAGCTTTTGGATTCCATTCACTTGCAATCTTTGCAAGTACACCTCTACTACTGTTCATCTTGCGGAGTTTATCATCTAGATTATTTCTGCATTTAGTTAATGTATTAGTTGTTTTTTCCGCTAAGTCACAACTCCTGGGAATAGTTATTTGAAACTGGCAAAACTCAGAGATACTAGTTCAAATTTGATGTTAAGCTGCAGAGTACAAGGCTGTGTCTCTAGTTCTAGGTCAAATAACCCACCATTTGATGACTAATTCCGCTACAAATTAGCTGAAAAATCTAACATACCATTTATGGCTAATAATTTGTTTGTCACATGGAAGTTTCTACAATGTAATTTTTTAACACTACTATCTCTTTACATCTATGCTAACCAGTTTTGATCCATTCAATATGTGTCAGTTATCACTGCAAAGCTAGATGTTGCGGAGTACATTCGCATGCCTTAGATTCGAAGACTCAATTTATTACCAAATATGCAGCACTGCCTTGTTACTGTTTGACTCCAGAATTGGGTATTCTGCTATTTGCTTCTGTAGGGCATTCAGAATCTGGAGTGCCAGGTAAGGGTAGCTAAGTATAAATAGTTTGTTATTCTCTCTTAAACCTGTGGTAGTTGTCATGTAGGAGGCCTGGTAAGAGCAAAATGAAGGAAATAGTTGGCAGAAGAAGCAAAGTTTGGGAGAGAGCTCTGTGAAATGGATAACCTATGTGGACCCTTACTTCCTTCGAGAGCTCAGCGGCAAAGGCTCTCCCTAAATTAGATGGTAATTCTTTGTTTCTATGCCTTGGCTCCTTTATTGGGAGTTCACTGAACACCTTGTCAGATCTCCTGAATCCAGTGACAGAAGATTTATTATTTATTGGTATTTTGCATGATGTCTGGATTTTCCTGCAAGATTACGGTGGCATCTACGACAGAAGAACAACTGCAAGAGGGGGTTGCCTCCTTTCTTGAAATTTACTTACAAGTCTGCTTTTTTGCAGCTTTCATTCACCCCAGAAAAAGACAGACCATGGTTTGTGGATATGTGAACTACTACACCAGTCAAAGAAACTGAGTCACAGACTAAGAATATACCACATGGCTATGGAAGCCTGCAACTGCTTTTGACAGAGAAGTTTATTTATTTACAGGTTTTAAAATTTAATTTAATGAATAATTTATTTTATTTGCTAGTCACAGTTTACAAATTTTAATGATACAAGCTATGGGGAATCTGGTGAAAAATGAAGACGCTAGAAAAGAATAATGTGTGGCACCACCACACATCTTGAAGTTCTTTATAAAGGGTAATGAGATATTCTGTACTCCAGTTATGATTCAGGAACTGAATCTCATAGGACTACAGGAGGAGAAGAGCCCATATAAATCATCTATTCCAGCTTCTGCAATTGTGAGCAACCATGTGACATATGTTCAGTTCAAAAGTATCCACCAAACACCTCTCCTTCCATTCACATGACAAGTACTGGAAAAAAAAAAAAAAGTCAAGACCTTTTGTACAAAAGCCCCAAAGCCATAAAACCTACACTGTACTACCAGAAGGAAACAGGAAAGATCAAGCTCATCACCAAAGTCCTTCACACCTTTGACAGCTGCAACTTCAGGAAAAGCATCCCAAGAAGAGCACTACCCCTATATTGTACAAGAAAGCAGAGGAATCCCATTAGACCCTGCCAGTATGACCTGGGAAAAACTTCTTTCCTGTCCTCAAATCCAGCAATTGTTTTAAGCCTGAATTTATGAACAGAACACACCAATAAGGGACCCGAGACATTCTCTAAGACCACTAAGCATGCTAGCATATGCCACTAATCATCCTATCACTAGAGCTGTCCAATTGTGTTGTTTCAGAGGAAGATGAAAGAAAAACCCCAGCAGCCAAATTAGATAGCAAGGGGAAAGTTTCTTCTAACCTCTTCCAGCACCTAGCCCTGAAGCCTTGGATAAATTAAATGTAAGTGAAGTGCAAATAAACCATAGGGGAGCAATTCAGGTGTCTACATGCAGGTGTTTAGTGTCATTTGGGATACCCTAAGGTATCTTGCCTGGCCTCCAGCTGCTGGTCCAGAACAATGTGAGTCTTTCATAGGGCTTGTGCCACATCTGCCATGTTTGCATTACCCTAAGGCACCTAAAATGACACTAGCGACCTAAGTTTAGGAACTGGATTGCTCCTCAAGAGTAAGATTCACTGACTAAATGCAGGTGTCTAAAACATCTACATGCAAAATAATTGCCCTGTGTTCCCCTCATTAGTTGATTGAGAACAAGTAAATAAAATCAATAGAGATGAGGATGGGATGAGAGTCATCTTCTAACACAGACACTTATATTTGGCCAAGTTTTCCCTCAGTCCTTCATCCTGGCGACACTAACACGTCCAAAGCTTCAGTGCTCAATCTTCAACTTTTAACTCCAAGATTACCTTTATCCTGTCATACATTCCCTTCTATCAAGATCTGCCTTGAAACTTTAAAGATCTTATACCAGAACCTGCCCGGGAGGTGGTTCCAGAATTTCACTCCTTTGACGGTACATAAAGTAAAGAAATTGGAGGAGTTTTTTTTTTTTTTTTAAATTTTCATTGTACTTTGAAACATGGCTTCCATAGTAGGGCAGATCAGTTGCACATAACTTTAGACATCTCCAGTACAGACACTCTCATGAACGTCTGGTTCCTATTACAACCACCAAAATCTAGTCAGCACAGTCAAGTGAGTAATTTGTCCTACACTAAAGTAGACACTTACATTAGGGATGGTGAATCCCACCATCTCTGTACAATGTTTTGCAAGCCATCAAATTGCTTTGATAACTTTTTTTGTACTCTGTTCAAGGCCCATCTTAAAACACAGCCAGCACAGCTGAACAGAAGATTCTGATGGTTTTCTTACCAATGCTGTATTTGAGACAAAACTGCCTCCCTAATCCTGTTTGCACATCTATGGATATTACTATGGCATTGCACTTCAACTCATTGACTGCTCTAACACCCATTACTTTCTGAAACAACGCTGGGATACCATCTCCTTTTGTAGGTATGAAATGGATTTTGTTACTAAGTGTAATAACTAATTGTGATGCACCCAGTTTATCAAGTGACCCAAGGTACTTTTTTATGCCTGCCCTATCTTTTATCTTAATTGACCTTCCCAATAATCAAGTATTTAAAAGCTTTATCATACGTGTTCTTACTTCTTTGATTAAAATAGTGAGGTAAAAGATAACACTGTACTTTGTGGAAATCTGCTAAAAACAAAACTATTTTTGAAACAAAAGTTTTTAAATTATTTAAAGTGCCTATTTTAATTCTGAACTGTTATCCAGTCTATATCACAACTGCTTTTTAAAAGAGTGAGTGTACCTCGGGAGGCTATTAAATCATCTGCTTTAATACTACAAAACATTAACTTAGCATTGAATAGAATATGCTAAGCCATTGAATATCTGCCTTAACTGTTGCTTCTCAGCAGTTCACTATCCCATTCTACTTGCAGCTTTGGTCATCTGGGTCAAAGGAAGATTAAAAGTCCTAACTACATTTATCCAGTTGTGCAACGAGGAAAGCCACTTCCTGACTCCTTCAGACATGTCCTACAATATGAGATTTGATTATCATTGTTATTTTACTACATAGATGGAAGAGCAATAGGCATGATTAGCATGCAGCAGGCAATCCTACTCAACACAAGATCTGACTGATAGAGTATAGCAAGGAAGGGAAGAGCAGATACAAAGGGCAAAAAAGAGCCAGTAAATCTTTCAGCCTGAACACTCCAGCACCTTGTACACACAGACGATAGCATTTCTCCCAGTAACTATATTTAAGCATATATTTTAGAAAGTTGCATTTTGTTTTAAAACACCAGACAGCTGTGAGTCAACTATTTTCCTAGTAAGCTATTTCAATGTTCATTTATCTTACTGCAGTGAAAATGCATCTTATTGCAAAGCCAATTTACTTTAACTTCAGGTATTAGCTGTGTTATAATTAGCCAGCTCTATTAGCCAAACAGGAACAAAAAACAATCAGATATTTTGTGTGTTCAAGCACAGTGTAAATCTCTTCTTAGCTTCCTCTATGATAAACTGAATGGATTTTTCTGTTTGTACGGCTTGTTTCTTGTCCCTGGACAATGTTTGTGGCATTCACTTAGGAATTCTCTGAACTTTCTCTGGTAATTTAATTCATCTTCACATCACGATACCAAAAGGAGAAACAGTATACTACTAGTGGCCTTATCTCACGCTGCATATCATGGTAAAACGACTGACTCGTCCGATCTGTAATTGCAACCTTCATTCATGATTTCTGTACAGTTTTCTATCTGACTGTATTAAAATACAATTCATCAGATTGTAACGTTGCATTATTTACTCCTGCATCAAACTTTATGTTATCTGTGAACTTTATCCGACTAATTAACAGTTGCCTAAATATTTTATCAAAATACTAAGCAGCACTGGACAAAGATTCAACTGCTGGTAAGTCTGATTAAAATGAACATTATTAATAGCTTCTCTTCAATAATTGATGCTAGGTCATTAACTACTAATGTAAGACTGTTAGTTTGGCATAATGTATGGTTTTTAACCACATTGCAGAAAGCAGTAATTTAGATGATTTGGAGAAGCCAAGGCTTACTATAGTAAACATACCTACACCTTCACTAGCCAAAACTATGATCGGGCCAAAGAAGGCTGGTGTGGTTTGACAAGATCTATCTTCCTGACATTTTTAGGCTGTAAAACCATGATTTCATCCTGTATATTGTTGCCTAACATGATGTGTACTATTATGGCAAATTCTACCTTTTCTGTGTTGTTAGGAGTGGTCTTTCTCTATCTAGAAACGCCCCCCCCCCCCCCCCATTCTAGATTTTGCTAGGATTTATTTTCTTCCTGATACTCTTCAAACAAATCTGATCTCAATACTGCCCTCAACCATGCCAGCCAGCCATTCTTCCCTGCAGTCTTTTGCATACCATAACAATTTTTTATACTTAAGAGTAATCAATATAAGTAAGATACCACCTGCTGCTTTTTTTTTAATTGATAAAAAGCGTTCAATACTTTCACCGTATTTTTGCAGAAACAAGATGACTGGCACAAGAATAAGAAGTGTGGCTTCCATTTAAAACTCAGATGGATAATATGGCTAACTATTTTACAGTTGGGGAAATTAAATACTAGAACAATTTTCTGAGGGAAATGTGATGCTTTCCTATCAAGACTGAGTGTCTTTTTAGCACAGGAAAAAAGCAGAGTTAAATGCTATAGTCTCTTTTAAATAATAGTCAGCTTAGATTATCTAACGATCTCTTCTGGCTTAACTCCCCAAATTATCTAATTCTTATTATAAGGATGCTGAATAGGCTTTTTAACCACACGCATATCTACTTTCTCGCAGGCTAGTGAGGATTTATTTTGGCATCACATAACTTCTGTAAAAGAATTAAGTGGTCTAAGTAGCTACTGAGTAGAAGCAGCTATTTTATCATTTTTCATGTTGTCTATGAATTGTATGTCTTGTTCTTCTATTGAGAAAATCAGAACATCTCAATTTACTGTATTCCTTGTTTTATCATGTCCCTTGTTCATCTTGTCCCTACTGTGACAATATCAATCATCTTTTCAATCTTACTGTGACAATACCAATCTTTTCAGTTTCTCTTCCTGAGCATTTTCCGACTGTGGCTAATAAATACTATTGTGCCTTTGTTTTTAAGTCAGCTTCCCTGTTACATTTGTAATTCTGCAATATCAACATCAAGATGATGTTGCACATTATTGCACATGATGCGAGAGACGAGTGCACACTTCTGAATTACACAATAAGCATTATTTTTCCAAACTCTTAACTACATTATTCTTAAGGTTAGAGCATCTTGTCTCCTTTTTGACCCCCTGCAGCAACGCCAATATAGTCTGCAACTTCACCCAGATCCCTTTTTCCCCTGATTTGTATAGTATTTACTCGAATCTCAGAAGGCATACAAGTAGGCCAGTATTTTCCTTTGCGTAAATTACTTTGCGCTGGCAGCACACAGTTTCATTTGCATTATGCTTGTCTTTCAGGTCGCTTGGTTAGTTTTTTTCCAAAATTCCCTACAGTTCTCTCTGGATTTAATAACTTAAATGATTATTACTACTTATTTTCAATACACTCTGTGAGAGATCTTGTCAAAGGCCTTTTGAAAGTAATGCACTTTTAGCCACTAACATGATTTTAACATATTCATCCGGCTAACAACTGGCTATTAGGAGATGGATTCATGATCAAATTAGCAAAGTACGCTAAGGGACACAAACACAGTGATCCACAGTAACTGCCCTGCACGTCCCTTGTCATAAATGAAAGGCAATTTCCTCTTCAACAACAGAGAACGATAATACCTTGCATTTACCATGGGAAACCACGCAGTAAGGGCAAACACATACAGTTGCTAAGAAATAGTTACTCTAAGCACACCTTAGCATACAACATTTTTGTGTGCACCTATGGCCTTCATCTGAAACTGCATTTAAAATAGCAAATTTCAAGCAGTTTTCTCTGTGTAAATTACTGATACAGCTTTTCCTCACATAAACCCTGCTGATTTAGATCAAAATCCTCCAGAAAGATTATAGTTTTTCCCAATTCCATTCCCTACTGTATACTACAGGAGCCTTTGTACTCCTGTGTATTATCTTCTGTACTAAATAACTATAATGGAAAAGCCCCTCTCAAGATCTTTGTGCTCCACCTGCCATTTACACCTATCAATTTAAGTGTTTGCTTTCTGGTGTCTTTAAAGGGTCCCAAAATTCTCTGTTTCTCCAGGCTTCATTCTCATTAACTGTGTCTGAAACCTCTCTTTGCTGTATGTTTCTGAAATGGTATGACCAAAAGAGATCAGAATATGAAATCAGCTGTACCGGGTCAGATCAAAGTTCCATCGAGCCCAGAATCCTGTCTCCACCAGGGACTGAGAGGAGATGATGTGGAAAACATACAGCAACAGGCTAAGTAGTTATGATGCTTCACCAGGTTCTCTAACCCAATTTTTAGGTACTTGAGGCTCAAGAACTTCCTGAGCCAGGTATGGTTTTAGAAGTGTAGATAGCTTCAGTGGATTTTGGTTTCATGAACTCATCCAGAGTTTCCCTAAACCCACATAAAATTTCAGTACAGCATTCACAGCATCTAGAGGCAAGGAGCTCCACAGCTCAGCTATACAGTAGAGGAAGCGCATTCTCCTTTTCTTTTGAATCTACCACTTGTTCCCTATTTTTTGCTTTGGATAGAAGAATCAATATCTATTGATCCTCATCATGCCACTGATTTTATACATCCCTGTCAAATCTCCGTTCAATTATCTCTTTTCTAGACGGAGGACCCTATCCGCCTCTGTTGTTTCTTATATGGAAACTGTTCTATGTCTTTGATGATCCTCTACTCTTATTCTCGCCTCTGAATTTGTTTCACTCCTACTATATCCTATTTCGAGATGGTGGGGCTGGAACTGCAAGATGAAGGTGAAACACGGATTAATATACAGTAGTATAATGTTTTATACTCGATTCCTTTCCTAATATTAGATTTGCTTTTTGATTACTATGGAACAATGAGCATCTTGCTGATTTACAAGATAGCGTTACTATGCTTTGTTTTTTGCTTTTAGCCCTGCTGTCACTGAACTGTCCCCAGTGACAACCAATTAATTTTGCTGAAACCTGAGAGTTAGGCTACAGGCAAGCAGCCTTGCTGGTTTGGTTACAGTTACAGTAAGAGACTCTAATCAAGAGTCATGATACCATTGTGTCAGATGAGGTACCAGCAATTATTAAATTGAGGTCTCATAATGAAGGCTGCATTAGAAATGCTGAATGAATGAAAGAGAAAAATGAGCTGAGGGGTGAAAAGGAACAACTGGGAGATGTGCAAATTTAGCATTGTGCATATGATCAGTTGTGCAATTAAGCGGACTATAGGCACTGTACTACAACTACCTTCTAAAGGGAGATGTGAAGAACAAATTTTTGATAGAGTTTCCCAACATAATGAGAAGCATAAGAGAAATATCACCTGAAATACAGCTGAAGTAACTGGCATTAGGCAGAGAGAGAGTAGGTCTGATAAGGCATATCATGCTCTACCATGAAGAGCAGCACATAGAACAAGACAAACATTTGTGAGCCTATTTTTTCAGGGATTCCAGACCACCCTTCATTTACCATTTCAGATCAGTTACCACACTGGCTCACATCTCTGCCATACAAGTGCTACAGTATTTCGCATTTACTATCCCTCTGATTTTGCAGTCATTCAGAATTGGCATTTCCTAGAGGGCAAAAAAAAATATTGATTCACCGTGCCCTCTCTCCACTTCTCCTAGAAGGCGGTTAGAATTATGTGTCATTTCATGCAGTTCTCTGCTATCCTAAACAATCATTTCATGAAATCAGGCTCATAAATTTGTAAGTACCAAAAGCACCAGACATAAATCAGAATCTTATCGTATTAGGAAATGAACAAGCCAAAACTACAAAATTTAGTTCCTCCCCAAGAAATCTGTCCTCTAAGTATAATATAAGGGACAACAGTGAACACAGGTATAGGGAGGGCTGTATAAAGAAACAAGCATTCAGTACATTTGCTTCTTAGAAGTTATTTGTTAGCATGCTAATATGAGACAGCTGTTTTTGTTCAGGGGGAAGCTGAAGAAGAACAATAAGAAGGCAGGCTTTGTAGCTGTTTATGAGTAACTCCTCCCATGCTTAGGGGCAGTGGATAAAGGAGAGCACGAAGGAGCTTGTTGAAAACTTAACAAGTAGGAGACGAAGGCTGATATACTGGGCTGATGAAAAGCGGGATTCAACCTCTCAGCAGTGAAGGCCTCCCTCACCCATCTGCTTGGGCTTTCCCAAAGAAACTGGGTTGGCTGCTACTGTGCCAGTGTGCCTCTGTACAAGGACTACTAACGCAATCACTCCTCTACTCAGGCAAAAAAAGGTTGGCAGGGGAGAAACAGGAGAGAAAAGAGCATGAAGCTATCACTGTGCAATTACCAAGAGCTTTTTTTGAGCAGGGAGTCTCCCAAGGAAATTTCCCTTTGGCTTGGCTTGAGGCCTGGTTCTGTTCACATTGGTGTAATTGAGAGTGACTTTATTAGGTTGGATACTTATCTCAAGCATTCAGTTTTGTGGTCGACAAAAGCTATCAGACCAGAGACCGTTGCTCTCTTAATGCTAAAAAGAGTAAGAGGCGATGTGATCACCATCTACAAATATCTGTGCGCATAAAAATGTTCAATTGTTAGGAATTTTTTTATCTAGGTGGAGCAAAGCAAAGTAACTGACAGATGACTCTAGATGTAAAAATTCTCCCTCTATCTCTAGACTAACAATAAGAGCAGATTTCAGAATAAATTAGGGACCTGTTCGATTGTGCATCATTTGCTGCCTTTTCATATTATGCTCCATTTCAGTGGAGCTTAACTGTTTTGTTTTTTTTTAGAAAGAGTTACATGAAATTCTAGTCTAAGCCATGCTGACTGGATGATTTTCATGTTCCCACAAAGCCCTATAGATTTAAAAAAATAGGGCCTGCGTTTCTCTTAAGTCTCCTCTGTCCCAGGTGTGAATCAAGTGTGATCTTTCTTCAAGTTGATGGACTATATTTCTCCAGACTAAGCAAAAGGTAAACGAGATCAATGCTTCCTTCCTCTCTCATCTGCTGCTGCTTGATGTCAGCCCCTGCTGATGTCTCAGCACCTCAGGCTGGCTCTATCTTCCTGCCCAATGCTGACTGCGGTGCTTGTTGTTACGTGTTTTGCTGGCACAGCGAGTTCCCAGCCTGCCTCTCTCAACTGATCACTTCCCTGGCTGGACCTGCTTCTCTGCTTCAAGACACTCCCAAAAACTGAGGCCTTCACAGTGCTATATGCATCAGCAGAGGGAACTGCCTGAGAGGCAGCAATGGTTGTAAAAACCCCCCCTCCCCGGAAAGGGATAGTCAGATATGATCTCTGCCTGAGACCCCATGCTCATATGCTAGTATACGCACAATTTGCTGGGCTTAAGCATTTTGTCTTTTCGTTGCCCTGGATACCAGCAAGAAGAGAAAGGCAGCAGACAGAAGAATTAACTTAGCCTGCTGTACTCCACACACAGCCCCAAAAGCCCTCCGTGCTGTGAACGTGTGTGGGTCTGCCAAACTCCTAGTGAAGAAATGAATCAAAGTGGTTTGACAGTCAGAAAGAGAAGCAGAAAAAGGTAAGCCCTGGAGAAAAACGTAAAGCAGCGATTTCCAATCTGTGGTCCAGCAGGAAGGAGGGAATGAGCCACAGGTCAATATCACAGAATCACAGAATCACAGAATCGTTTAGGTTGGAAGGGACCTCTGGAGATCATCTAGTCCAACCTCCCTGCTCAAGCAGGGTCACCTAGAGCATATTGCCCAGGATCACATCCAGACGGGTTTTGAATATCTCCAGCGAAGGAGACTCCACTACCTCTCTGGGCAACCTGTTCCAAAGCTCTGTCACCCTCACAGTGACAGAAGTTTTTTCTCAGGTTCAGATGGAACTTCCTGTGGTTCAGTTTCAATATCCCTTACATTTCTTTATGGTGGGCTGTGAAAAATTTTCAGGTTTCCAAAATTTCTGGAATGACCAAAGGTTGGAAACTAACGATTTAAAAAAATTACATTTGATCAAGTAGAAAAGTTGGTATGAGAACAGCTTGCTAATATTCTGGAAGTGTCGACTTTAGGAGACAACAGTAATGCCTAAGGTAAAACTACTTGGATAGACATTATGAGGATAAGACATGGAAAATGTGGGATGGGAAATGTGGGTTGCTCTCAAGAAAATGCTGTATGAGGGTTTAAGGTGGGCTTTTAAACTCTGCTTTGTGTGATAGAGGGCCTGCAACTGCTTTCTAATCCTGCTTGCTGCAGCAGGCTGAATAACCTATATTAATTATGACAGCTGTGCTCGTCTTTTCCAGAACCTATCCTACAGGTGCTAGTTTTCTCTATTAAGGATTTAACTGCTACTGACAGAAGATCTCTCAATTTAAGGCCTCTTACTTGCCAGTCTCACAGTTATGTATGTAGCACTTTTAGCTCTCAAGCATACCCCAGAATTTCCTGATCAGCCATAATACATTGCCATGGAGATTCTACAAGAGCTACGGCAAAGGATGCTGGACCACACTGGAGACTCAAATACCTTCCTATTAGATGCTGTTCTAAGTAAGGCTCAGACATGTTCCCCAGAACAGTCTGGTGAGATGTGGGCGCTATTCTGAATTAGACTCTTTCTCAGCCACAACTGTGTCTGCTAAGTCCTCATGGCAATTACTTTTCCCCTTTCAATCTTCCTTTCTGTACTTTCTGCTCCAGTCTGTGCTCTCTGTTCTTGAACTGGATCTAGGCTCAAAACCTTCCTGGATTACCATTAAAATTTCTGTTTGAAAGATGAAAATATTGCAATTGGTTTTTCCTGTTAAAATGTCACATAAACAACCCAAAGCCTTCTCTTCTGGTCATCTGATCAGCCTCTACTGATCACCCTAAGTTAGAGCATCTGAGTGAAGGCTGTCCCATTCTTCACTCTAGATGGTTTTGCACGAATCACAGCCATCATTTAAAAAAAGGATATATCTGCCTGCTGTAGTCTAGGAGTTTCATTCTATCTGAAGTCATGGTCATCAGATGAGAAATTACTTGAATTCATGTAATCACGTCAATCACTGAGCATCCAACAGATTACCATTTTATCTTCCATATTACGTGCATTTGCCAGCTAACCCTATGGACTGGTATAATAAACTCTTTCAGGGTCCAAGGGGAGCAGTGAATGTACTGAATACTATAGGCATGCAGCAGAGCAGAACTGGGAGCCTAGTCAGCACATCAGAACCCCTGCTGGACTCCCACTTACGTCTGCTTTTTAGTCAGTGCAAAGGATCCCGCAAAATGTTATTTGCTGGAGAATCAGGAAATTACCCAGATATTTAGAATGTCCAGGGATCTACCTACAGGCCAGAGGAAGAGAAAAGTAGCAGAAAAATTACATGTCGTAATTTTCCTTTTGAAGTGGTTGTTGAGACAGCATGTCAATCCTAACTGTCTTATGCAATAAAGAGTATGCAGTGGCATGCGCAAATCCAGGAGGCAGACAGCCACTAGGGCAAAACCTGATGTTTACAGCTAGTTACTTTCTGCACACTGAAAACTGGGGAAATTAGATTCTGCATGCAAAAGGGGCCTCTACAGAAAGCAGATTACCTAAAGAGATAACAACACTCATGCAAAGCTTACCCTATTTCAATCAATCCCCTTCATTGGATTTATATCTACTAAAGAGGAGGTATAAGGAAGTCCATAAGAGAACTGCAAGAAAAGGTCCACCAATGTAAGGTATAGTTTGCAGAAGGAAATTCCCCACTGCGTGCTGCCCTTGGCCTTTTACCCTCCGCCCCCATCCCCAATTACATTGTAGAAAGCCACTCATGGAACTCCTTCATTAGGGCTATGATAATCCTGCCAAATGGGGTCTGATAAGCAGTTGAAAAGTGTTCCATTTACCCATAAAATACAAAGAAGTCCAATCCTGCAAGATTTTGACGTGGATTTTAGTTGCTTAGAAAGTTGTGACTACGTGAAAAATGAGGTAGAGAACATAGATGCCTCTGTCCTGAGCCATGACAATGCCCTGGCACAATCAGACCAGACTGCGGTGCGTGGCATTTTCATTTTTTACTTTGATATGCGATTTTCTCTACAACCACACAGTTATTGTAACTTTTGTTCCCCACCGAATATCACCATTTCCCCTGCCAGGTGACAGCAAATACAGCTCTTGGTCTCTCAAATACAATTTTCTAAAGCCCCTCAGATAAAGGGGAGCACACGGGAAAAAAATCTTTCTTCCCCCACCCTGAAGTCCTGTAGACCTGTAACATGGTGAAGGCATGCTATGGTTTTTCTGTCTGCTTGCTATTTTACTCCTTGTCCAATGAATACACATATTATTGTAGGCTATGCCAAGAAATCTGGGGCCACCAGTGTTCTGCACTGTATTTGTCACTACTCTGCTTTGGAGCTAGTTTGTTGCTTAAAGCAGTTACTCATTTATCTTTGGCCTCTATCACAGCTGAGCTTATTGCAGCTTTCATGAATTAAATGTTTTCAGCAGAAGAATGTCACTGTAAATACTGCTGTTCCTCTCCAAGCACCTCCTCTCCCTCTAACTGTTTCAGAAAATTGAGAAGCTTGGTCCTCGGGCCAGGCAAAAGCCACAGTTGAACTCCATTGACCTTAATCAATTTAGAGTGCCAGGAACACAAGACCTTCCCCTTCCTCTCTGTGCACATAGAAAACCTAAGCTCTATCAGACAGGCTCATATCTGTGGAAAAAAGGTAGTGAGTATATGCGTGTGTGCCTGTGCATGCATGTGTCCATGCGCATCTGTCTGTGCTTTTGCATGTACGCACACGAATGTCTGTGTCGCTGCTTGCAGGCCATGTCAGCAGGCAACTACACACCCATGCATGTGGAGCGAGGTCAATGCAAGTAAACGAGCAGTGGGCCTCAGTAGCTGTTTCCTGTCTCCTTGCCTACCTCATGCCTTGGCCTTTCCAGCCCTACCACCAGTGAAGTCCTCTTTGTCCCAACCTCCTGAGCAGATGTCCCTACAGTGTTTCCTACTCAAGGAGAAGGCCAGCTCCGACTCTAACTTGGGATGCAGAGTCAGGCTGTCTGATCTCCTCCCAAGGACAGGGATAAGTTAGGAAATAGCCACTCCTCGGGGCTTTTTCAAAGGACATGGACACAGGTTTGGTGAAGTGCTCACTGAGCGGTTCTGCTCAGGCTACCTGAAGGCTGACAGGTCTCTTCCCTCGCCAGCCACGATGCCTGCCATCTCTGCTATGACATGCTCCCTCCGCCCTTGCCTCTGCCATCTCCTCCTGGGACTCACCCTGTCACACCAGGGCAGTCAAGGCATGGCTGGCAGCTCCTGCTGCCAGAGCTTTTCCCCCTTGCAGCAGCAGCCATCTCGCCATCTCCTGTCCCAGACCGCTTGCAGAGTCCCAGCCCCAGATCCCGAGCGCCCAGACCTGTGCAGAGGGGTCAGGACAAGGCCTCCCCAGCCCCTGCCTGCTGCCCCATGTGGCCACTCACGTACCCCAGGGGGTGCCTGCACTTCTCCTACCTTCCCAGGTGAGCCAGGGCAGGTGGTGGGTCGTGCTCTCGGCTCTCCGCTCCCCTGGACGTGCTGCCTGATTCACAGGCACCTCCTAGCCAGCGAGACTCAAGCTCCACCCAGGGCAGAGGGTGAGTAAGAGCGAGAGAAAGGCAAACTCTGGAGAGTTGTTCCCTCCCCAGGATTGCAGGGGAGCGAGAGATAAGGGCTGCACATTCCTGAGCCGCAGGCTGCCTCTCCCCTTCCGTCTGCGCTGAGCCTGTCAGACCAGCTCGGGCCTGGCTCGCGGAGCAGGCCGGGGAGCGCGGCCCAGCACTGGCGACGGGGCGCAGACCCTGTCGCCTCCTTGGCCCAGGCGCCGCGCAGCCCAGCAGCCACCTTGGGAAGGAGGAGTGGGCTCGGCAGGGACTCTAGGGTCTGCTCTGCCTGCGGTTTGGCCTGGCTAACTGGGCAGTGGCAGCATGGCAGCAGGAGCGCCTGGGGGCGCAGGGCCCACGGCCTCCCTCTGCCGGGGGGCGAGGTGGCCGAAGGGCATCTCAGGGTGTAGCACCCCAGTCCCTCCGTCTCCCTGCTCCCCACCATGGCCCGTCGCTCACACCCTGGCCTCACTGACAGAGGAGCAGCCGGGCTGGCACGGCGGCCTGCTGGCATGGGGAGGGAGCAGGCCTCGCCCTGAGCCCAAGGGGGCCGGGGCCGGCTGCTGGCACAGGCAGAGAAGGGTTAAGCGAGATTCCCCGCAGCCCCGGGCGCGGCAACGCCTGTTACTTTGCCTTTCATGTTCTATCTTATTCAGCCTGGCAGCCGGGGCGCTGCTGGTGTGCCGGGCGGTGCCCGACCGATGGCGGCTGCGAGGGCGGCGGCGGTGACTCAGGCCCGGGCAGCCCGGTTCTGGCGGGCCCGGGCACTGCAGCGCGGGGCGGGCCGGCGCGGGCGCCATGTCATGGGCGCAGCGGGGGCCACGCTGCTGCCTGCCGGGCCACGGCGGCCCTGCCTCCCTCGGCCTCACAGAGCTCATCCTGCCGGTAGCACCTGATTGCCTGCAGCTGAAAGTTGCACAGACAACCAGAAGAGACCCTACAGCAGGAGACAGCGGAGGAGGGGGTCTAGGTGTTTGGTGGCTGAGGGACAAGCACTGCAGAAAGACCTGCCGCACGCGTGGTATTGTCAGCGTGTAGCGAATACGCACATGCAGAACAGCTAGTGCATACCCTCACATCCCATGAGCTGCACTCCCAAGTGGTGCTTCCTACCATCTATTCATGTACCTGTATGATAGGTTAATATATGTATTATAAAACGTAGTTTAATATTAAGGTGCCATGGTGGGGGTTCCTCAGAATTTGGAAAATAATCTAGATTAAGGTTGTCTAAGGGTCATGAATCTGTTGTCTCTCATTTCTGCCCAAAAGTATGTGCATCATGTCACAGCTTTCAATCGTCCTTTACTGTGTTGCCCTGGGCATTATTCACCACATGCATTTAAACACCACATTGAACAGAGTTATTAACTTCCATGTAGGTGTTGCCATGCTGTTCATCAGTATGCTACTGGAATGCTTCGCAAATATTAATTAACTTCTCAGTACTCAATTGGACTGTGATGGTGTGATTATCCCTATTTTGAAGGAAAGGAACTGGAGCAGGAATATTAAATTTAAAATGGCCCACTCGCTTTCAGTGCTTAGTTCAAGATTTCAGGAATCACACCTTTTAGAGTCTCTAGCAAGTGGGGATATAAGGAATGCAAAGTGGATGGCCATCTATACAGATAGACCATCTTAATTCCGTCATTTCCTAATCTTTCAGTGATTTCAGCTTCAAGTATCTGCTTTCCAGTAGCACATTATCGTGTGAATGAATTCTCTACTGTGTCTTATTCTTTTCTCTTCCTCTGCTCATGGCTATAATTGTGTATATCCTAGAATATTTTCTTTGATAGGGCTTTTATGTTCTGTTCTTGTTTACAATCTGGAGGTTGCTAACTTTGTTAGAAAAGGCAAGATCAAAGAAGTGTGTTTTGAAATATAAGTAGGAATAAGCAAATTTGTGCTCTGATAGAAAGTGCTGCTGTGCCACTGGGATGGTTATGACAGTCTCTATCACAACCTAGAATATCAGGTGATTTTTGTATGTTCTGTGTGCACACCTTGAAGGTAAGGAACACAGCTTAGAATTTGGTGTTTATCCAAGAGAAGACAGTGCAAAGAGTACTTGGCCAGTTTGATGTTCTTGTGGTTAACACATTGCTAAGGAAATATTCTGTTGTATTCTGTGAAGTTAGTCTCTAAGGCCTGATTGGTTCGTGCAGTTGTTCAAAAGCCTGAATAATTGTGGTCAAGTCATCATCCACTGGGATGGGATGGAATCCTCTAGATAATCAAACACAGGAAAAAGTATTAGTCATTGTTGCTATTACCTGAGAGTTTAACTTCAGAAAGAAATCACAGAATACAGTCATAGAATAACTTAGATTGGAAGGGACTTCTGGGAGTCATCTAATCCAGTGCCCCCATTCAATGTGACCAGATAGGTCAAGTTGCCCAAGGCCTTGTCTGGTTGGGTTTTTGAGTATATCTGAGGATGGAGATCCCACAGCCTCTTTGGGCTCCTATTCCACTGCTTGACCACCCTCATGGTGAATTTTTTTTCTAAGCTCTAACTGGAATTTCCTTTATTGCAGCTTATGTCTGAGAGTGTGATAATATATCTAAACTACCCTGATTGCTCCAGTTGTAGGTGTGTACCTTCAGCCAAGGAAGTGTACAGCTCCCTCAGCACTCGTGGGTGTATCCCCATCCGGGCCCATGGACTTGTGGGTGTCAAGTTCGCCTAAATGATCTCTAGCCCAATCCTCCTCGACCAAGGGAAAGTCTTCCTTTCTCCAGAC
Source organism: Struthio camelus (assembly GCF_040807025.1). Classification (NCBI taxonomy): domain Eukaryota; kingdom Metazoa; phylum Chordata; class Aves; order Struthioniformes; family Struthionidae; genus Struthio; species Struthio camelus. Next base: position 173,553,445 of record NC_090943.1, on the reverse strand, counting down.
TTTCTCCCTGGTCTCTAGGGTCTGAGATTCCTGAGGGCTGGTCTTAGCGATAAAGACTGAAGCAAAGAAGGCGTTCAGTATCTCTGCCTTCTCTGTATCCTTCATCACCGCGGACTCTGACTCACTCAGTAGCGAGCCCACATTTTTCCCTAGTCTTCCTTTTGTTCCTGATGTAATTGAAGCAGCCCTTCTTGTTGTCCTTGACATCCCTTGCCAGATCTAATTCCAAATGGGCCTTGGCCTTCCTAGTTGCATCCCTGCATACTTGGACGACGTGCCTGTATTCATCCCACGTGGCCTGCCCCTGTTTCCCCCTCTTGTACGCTTCCTTCTTCTGTTTGGGGTTTGCCAGGAGCTCCTTGTTCATCCATGCAGGTCTCCTGCCCACTTTGCTGGACTTCTTGCTCATTGGGATGCACCGTTCTTGAGCTTGGAGGAGATGATCCTTGAATATGAACCAGCTCTCTTGGACCCCTCTTCCTTCTAGGGCCCGATCCCATGGGATTCTTCCAAGAAGGTCCCTGAAGAGGCCAGAGGTGGCTCTCCTGAAGTCCAGGGTTGTGATCCTACTTGCTGCCCTGCTCCCTCCTCACAGGATCCTAAACTCCACCATCTCCTGGTCACTGCAGCCAAGGCTGCCCCCAACCTTCACATTTCCAACCAGCCCTTCCTTGTCTGTTAGTATAAGGTCCAGCAGCACGCCTCTCCTCATTGGCTCCTCCATTGTCTGTGTCAGAAAGTTATCATGAATGGTCTCCAGGAACCTCCTGGATTGCTTGTGCCTTGCTGTGTTGTTCCTCCAGCAGATATCAGTGTGGTTAAAGTCCCCCATGAGAACCAGGGCCTGTGATCGTGAGGCTACTTCCAGCTGTCTGTAGAAGGCCTCATCTACTTCCACTTCCTGATCAGGTGGCCTGTAGCCAACACAACAGTGTCACCCATGTTAGTCTGATCCTTAATCCTTACCCATAAGCTCTCAACCCATAAGCTCATCGCCCATCCCTAGGCAGAGCTCAATACATTCCAGGTGCTCTCTCACGTAAAAGGCGACTCCCCCTCCTCTCCTTCCTGGCCTGTCCTTCCTAAAGAGCATGTAGCCATTCTTGACAACATTCCAGTCATGCGAGCTATCCCACCGTGTCTCTGTAATCGCACTGAGATCATAGCCCTGCGACTGCACACAGATCTCTCATTCTTCCTGTTTATTCTCCATGCTGCATGCATTGGTGTACAGGCACTTCAGAGAGATATTTGAGCATGCTGATTTTCCAGAAGGGGTGCAAGAGGTTTCCCCATAGTCTTGTCTTGTAGGCACTTCCTTGTGTGCCTCAAACGCTTGAGGTATCCCCACATGAGCCCTGTTTTGCTGACTGCATGGTCTCTATAACTCTCCCCTTTCCCTGTCTTTCCTAGTTTAAAGCCCTCCTTACCAGGTCGGCCAGCCTGTTGGCAAAGATGCATGTGCCCTGTTTAGTGAGGTGGACCCCCATCTCTCCCAGTCAGTTGTAGATCATCAAACAGGGTCCGGTAGTCACAGAAACCAAAACCCTGTTGCCGACACCAGCCAGTTGTTTACTTGCCATCAGTATCCATCTACTCCTCCTCCCATCCTTTCCCCTCACTGGCATGATTGTGGAGAAAACGACCTGGGCCCCCACACCCCTGACCACTGTCTCCAGAGCTCTGTAATCCTGTTTGATACTTTCCAAGTTGCTTTTGGCAGTATCGTTGGTTTTTATTTATCTAACATCATAACCTTCATTTGAATGTTGATTCAGTTTCAATTAAATGTAAAGACAAATAAAAACAGGTCTGTATCTAAAATGCTCACTTTAAAAAAAAGGAGAAATCCTGACAAATTAAGAGAGAGTGCAACTAGTCAGATTCAGGATTTCAAGGACTTGAATATGAAAGGATCCTGGAATTTCTTTAAGACAAAATTGCTAAAACTGTTGTTCAGCGCTGGCAGCAGAGAACTGAACTTAATTCAAAGGAAGGTTTTTTTTTTTTATGATCAGACATAGAATAAAGTCTCCTTTACTTAGCAAAACAAAATTTAAAATTGCATCTTTTCACTGGTTCTGAGATTATTCAGGAAAAATATTGTTGGTTATCTCCTGTGTGACCGCTTAGGCCCATTAGCCTATTATGCCATTATTGCTTAACTGTTATTACTACCATCTGTTTTCCAGGCTGTGTTTGGGAAGTTAAATATTTCCATAATTCCCAATGGCATTTTTCTCTCTTAATACCTCCTAATAATGTACATACAGATATAAACCTTTTGATGCTCTTTGCAGACTCCCAGTAGACTCCTTTTTATTATCTTTTCTCAGTCTTCTCTGAGGAGTGCATCTATTTTATCCATTATTTTCTTTCTTTACATTATATGTTTGCATGTCCAATTGCTGACCTATGATCTTTACCTTTATTTCTGTTTCCTAAGCAGAAAATATCTTTCAAAGTCATGTTCCAGTGATGATTACAGTTATGTTTTTGGTCACTCTTATAATGTTGAGTTTCATGTTTAAAGTTTGGCCTTTGACTACTTTTTGTGGTTCTTGGAACTTCCAGATGACTGAATAGACAATTCCACACTTGGGTTTGGGATACTCATCTCCTTATTTCATTTTAGAGTACTTGAAAGCAAAATGGAAGGTTTCAGGACTGCAGTACAGCCTCTGCATGGATTTCTTTTGTTTTGTTTGGTCATTGTTTCTTCAATTTCTTCTCCTTTGTATTGAATCTGCTCCCGGTACTGCAGAGATGCATAGACAGAGGGGAAGCAAGGAACTGTCTGAAGGCTAACACTGGTGTATGAGGCAGATATGTTGTGGTGATGATTCACCAGCTCCTTTACTTTTCTCCCTGTGGACAGAGCTTACATTCTCTAACAGAATGTAGAATTTCATTATATGAGCCTTTGAGATTGAGTCAAGATAATATATCTTTCCTCTTGTCAGAGAAAAGATACTTGGGCCCAAAAAAGTGATGATATTGCAGCTAGCGTCTTGGATATGATATGGGCATTTAAGACAGAATTTATCTGACTGAACATGGGAGACTGGTACATAGGTGTCTACATCACGGCAAGTCATCCAATGCTCCTTTTACAGTCTATGAAGGGCTAGTCAGTACAGTCAATAGAGTCTAGGATACAATTCAAACCTTCAAAAATAGAAAAACGAACTCCACCTAAACCCCACTGAGTATACACAGAGCCAAACCAGCCATCTCAGATACAGTCACCTGAATTTAGGTGGGATAAATCCCACTCCTAACTGAAGGTGAGATTCAGGAAAAGATGACTATAAGAAAAGTAAATTTACAATATGAGTTTGGGAAAAAGCAAGGCTTTTTACACTGTCTCCCATCACGTCCTCGTAGGTAAACTCAGGAAGTGTGGGTTAGATGAGTGGATGGTGAAGTGGATTGAGAACTGGCTAGATGGCCGAGCTCAGAGGGTTGTGGTCAGTGGTGCAGTCTAGTTGGAAGCCTGTAGCTAGCGGTGTCCCCCAGGGGGGTCAGTCCTGGCTCCAGTCTTGTTCAATGTATTTATCCATGACCTGGAGGAAGGGACAGAGTGCACCCTCAGCAAGTTTGCTGAGGATACTAAGCTGGGAGGAGTGGCTGTCACACCAGAAGACTGTGCTGCCATTCCGAGGGACCCGGAGAAGCTGGAGAGCTGGGCAGAGAGGAACCTCATGAAATTCAACAAAGGCAAGTGCAGGGTCCTGCACCTAGGGAGGAATAACCACAGGCACCAGTACAGGCTGGGGGGTTGACCTGCTGGAGAGCAGCTCTGCAGAGAAGGACCTGGGAGTCTTGGTGGACAACAAGTTAAACATGAGCCAGCAGTGTGCCCTTGTGGCCAAGAAGGCCAATGGTCTCCTGGGGTGCATTAGGCAGAGTGTTGCCAGCAGGTGGAGGGAGGTGATCCTGCCCCTCTCCTCCGCCCTGGGGAGGCCTCACCTGGAGTATGGTGTCCAATGGTGGGCTCCCCAGTACAAGAGAGACATGGCACTCCTGGAGAGAGTCCAGCGGAGGGCTACCAAGATGGTGAGGGGACTGGAGCATCTCTCCTAGGAAGAAAGGCTGCGAGAGCTGGGCCTGTTCAGCCTGGAGAAGAGAAGACAGTGAGAGGGGATCTCATCAACGTGTACAAGTATCTGAAGGGGGGGTGTCGAGAGGATGAGGCCAGTCTCTTCTCCATGGTGCCCAGCAACAGGACAAGAGGCAATGGGCAGAAACTGAACCACAGGAAGTTCCACCTGAACCTGAGAAAAAACTTCTTCACTGTGAGGGTGACAGAGCATTGGAACAGGTTGCCCAGAGAGGTAGTGGAGTCTCCTTCGCTGGAGATATTCAAAACCCGCCTGGATGCGATCCTGGGCAATATGCTCTAGGTGACCCTGCTTGAGCAGGGAGGTTGGACTAGATGATCTCCAGAGGTCCCTTCCAACCTAAACCATTCTGTGATTCTGTGATTTTCCCTCTATGTTGAACTTCCCCAGAATGTCAAATCTAGAATGTTTCACATTCATTTTCGATAAGGTTTCAGTGTATGGCTTTTACTCTGTAAAGATGGATGATTTGTAATTGCGCTTCTCATGATCTGTAAATTAATGTAAAATATATGTGAACTTTGGCTCTAGTTTCTATCAGTGAGCAAGGTCCTATTTGAAGTATTCTTTTTAGATAAAATATTTGAGGAAAATCTCAGTGTCACCTGCCTTCATAGAGCGTATGGTCAGAAGGAACTGTATCATCCTTCTGCTTCAACCTCCTAGATAATAACATCCATAGGATTTAATCTAGTCACTTCTATACTTAGTCTAGTAACCTTTATTTGACTAAAATATTTCTCAGCAATGCAACTAAAATAATCACACCATCTTTCAATCTTCTCTTCAATAAATTAAATTTAAAGCTTCAATGAAGTTTTAAAAATCTCTCATTGTATGTTTCCCCCCATCCATTAAACTATATTTGTGGTTCATTTCTACCCTGTTCCAGCTTTTCAAAACTAACTTAAAAGTGAGAATATCAAACTGGACACATACCTTTAGTTTCAGGCTCACTATTGCTGTATACACAAATACATCACCAGAATTATTCTGCTATTCCAAGTTTTATAGTATTTGAGTAGGTTTGACATTTCCTGAGTCAGTTCCCTTGGACTCTCAAGTGAAAATTATTGAGAACTGCTGATTTGAAGAAGGGTATTCCTAACAGAGCCGATCTCATTGCTAATGGTCTAAAAAGTCCTTTATCATCACACTATGGCATGATGGTATCACGTGCATCCTTCCAATTAATAGTAATAATAATGTTTTGCTGCTTTATTGTTCTGAAAGTTGAGAATGCTTATTTTTATTTTTTCCCAAGCTAATGTTGATTATTTTTAAAGAATCCTCAGCCATTGCATTCATTTGTAAATTATGTTTGCTTTTTTACTAATTACAATGTATATATGCATTGTCATTCTGGATTAATTTAGTAATACATCCAGATAATTACTACTTGTGTCTAATGTCTTGACCTGGGCTCTTTTAGACCAACTGCCTTCAAACAAAGAGCCAGTAGTAAAGAGATGTTTGCTGCCCCACGTTGCTTAGAATCTGGGTTAATGACATGATACGACAGGGGGATAAAACAAAGAGGTAATCAGAAAGCAGTGAGCCCAATTTCAGATAGTAGCAGTTGTCACAGCTGCTAAAACAAAGACTTCAACATTGGAAGAGTAAGCAGCAAATGGCACGAACAGTGAACCACCTTGAAAAGATGGGCAGGCCCTTCCGCGTTCTGCTTACATCAATCTGAGGGGAGCTTGCTACTCTATTAATCCTAGAAATTTTTTTTTTCCTGGGGCTGTATTGCAGCTTGGTGATATATTGTGCAAGATATATCTATGATGAACCCAAGCGGTGGCAGAGTGAGGTCTGGAAGCAGGCTGGAGCGGAGGGACGAGTAGGTCCTGCTAAAAATAAAATTATCAGAGCACTGGAACAGGTTGCCCAGAGAGGTTGTAGAGTCTCCTTCCCTGCAGATATTCAAAACCTGCCTGGACGCGATCCTGGGCAATGTGCTCTAGAGGACCCTGCTTGAGCAGGGGAGTTGGACTAGATGGTCTCCAGAGGTCCCTTCCAACCTTGGCCATTCTGTGATTCTGTGATTCTGTGATCACAGTAGCTTTTAGGAGAGTATCGCAGAAATTTGTCTTTTAAGGTGACATAAAATTGGCACATGAATCTTAAAAGTTTATGCTTGTTTGGCAAGGTGACTCATTGCTTAGGAACAGTAAGGCTTCAGACCTGCGAAGAAATATGTATGCATAGTTGATTGCACACAAATTCACCAGCATGAGTTAAATAACAGCAGAAGTGGCAGATGCACAAACAAAAGTGATGCTGTGGTATCCAGTCATTTTGGTGACTATATGACGTTATTTCTTTTGTAAAATTTTTATATATGTGTGTGTATATATATATATATATATATATATATATGAAGATTCTACTATCTTATGCAAATGAGCCATACAATTAAAGAGTCCATGAAGTCACAAAACTTCCGTTTTGGGTGGTAGTGGTTGTTGCTGCAGCACATGGACTTGTCAGGGTTGGGGAAGATCCTGAAAAGAAGTTAGAATTTGAATAAGTGAAATACCAACATTATGCAGAAAACCCAGACCAGAATAATTGGTGGAAGAGACGTAAAGAATTTATTCCAGAACTTGAGTGAGCTGCTTAAAGTATGATGGCTCCATGAAAAATGTTACTGGCTTTCTTCATGTGGTCCATGCTAATAAAGATACTCTGTGCTGTTGTGTTACTGTATCTTGAACTTCTCTGTGTACTTCATCTTGAACTTCAATTGGATTTTTTTATTTCCAACACTTGTACCTCTATAGCTGCCACTTCACCTTAACTCTTGCTAAATGAACTTTTATTTTTAAGCTTTTTTAAATTGGGAATTGTTTCCTGATCCAGTTCACATAATGGCTCCAACAAACTAATGCATTGGCACAACTGGGAGGAAAGAAAAGCAGCATATTATAACATGAGAATGCATGTTCAAGGCTGTATTGTCCTCAGTCCAATTCTAGATTTTTGTTGGCATAACATGTAGACAAGCCTTGCCAAAATACATAAGAAAGACATCAACACCTGCATCCAGAATGTCAGTGTTCATCCTTCTTCTTTGGAAATCACAACAGACTGGAGGAAAATGACAGCCTGTGCCTGGAAGGACTTCTGCCTCAAACTGATCCAGGTGAGATCTGTAATCAGGAATCCAGATGTTTAGAACCATTCTCATCAGTGGATGAGAATGAGTGCATTGCATCATGAAAACCTGGCCTGACAGGAGCCTGTCTTTTATCATGTCCTCACTCCTTTGGTATGTCTCTCAGGCTTTAGGGGCCTAACAGGAGTTCTCGCTTTATTTCTTCCGCTGCCTGTCTTGATAGAAAACTGTTAGCAAATTAAAAGGGAAGTAAAACTGAAAAGGCATTATTTTTTCCATAGCGCTGTTGGCATTAACTTATCAAACTGTTTCACTTCTCTTTTCTCTGTAATTGAATTATCATTGTTCTTTTTGGAGGGTACTATCTGTGCCATTGTTTGCACCAGCAAAGAGATCAGTGTTAGTTCTTTAGAAGGGACAATTGCTGCTGGCCTTCTACAGCAATATGCAGGCCAGTGGGATGTTTCTAGCTATGGGGAATTTACATTTCCCAGTTTCCCAGAAAAAAACAGAAGAGTATCTGGACAGAAGGAAAGTTTGGAGACTGTCAGCATTGTTAAAGGGTAGGATGGAATATGCCCTGCTGTTTTCTTATTTTGAACTGAGGAGATCTTTCTTTTCTGAAACACTGACTAAAGAAGGGTAACCTGCAGGAGGGAATCGTGTTTTGCCCTGACAAAGTACATTCACTGTGAAGTTTGCGTTTCCAGCTGGTGCAGAGTCCCACTCTGCATGTTGCATCATGTTTGGTTGCCTCCCTGCAAATCTTTTTAATTTTTCTAAAACTATTTACCCATATCAATGTCTGAGTTAGAATCTGAATCTCGCAAATCTCATCATTTTGTAAATGGAGAGTGGAGACAATGGAATAATTCTCAGATTGGAATGACATTTTCATTAAAAAACAACATGCAGAGGAGAGACACAGGAATAGAGGGGACTAAACATAAACATCCCATGTATATCTCTGGGCCTTGAGTGCACTAGTGCACTAGTAGGCCTTAATGGCCCTGACCAACCTCCCCGGGGGCCTCCATGCAAACCCTCTGCCCATGGACCCAGGATCCCCATTTCAGCCCAGCCCTGGGCCTTCAGTCCTGCCTGAGCTACACCGTAGGCCTACTGGTATCCAGCTTAGCCACAGCCACGCCCGTGCCTGGCTGTGGACTCCATTGATCCGGACCCCAGCCACAAACTGAGTTCCCAGCTTGACCTCAGACCTGCCTTCTCACTATGGACCTGCCCAGCAATCACTGGACTGTGTCTAACCCTAATTGCTACCACTGGACCTGACCCTCACCACTGGATTGACTTCCTGGCTTCACCTCACACCTGTCTTGTCACTGCAAACTTATCTGGTGATGTGGACTCTTGATTGACCCCGGCTGCCATCATCCCTGGGCCTGCCCTGCTTGCATTGTTCAGGCATTGTGGGACCAAGTCCTGGCTGGGGAGGCCCCTGCCCTGCTGCCCGTACTGTCCCGCTCAGTTCCTGGCTCTCCATCCTGTAGGGAGCAGCGGGCCTCGCTGCTCCCTGAGTGTATACAAGGAACAGAAGTAAAATATCTACTCTAAGAAAAGCCATAAACAAAGATAAGCTGAGGTGGCCTGGGATGTAGTGGAAGAGATGGTGAATGCTCCTTTTGGCTTAGTCTGTGACTAATCCTTTCTGTCCCTTCTGTTTTTGATCTGTTCTAGACACTTAATTTGTATATGTTAGATTATCTGGGTTAAGTGCAACTTTGCTTTCTCCCTTCTACCTATCTAGCCTGAAGCTGTCTAACAAGGTCTTCCAGTTTTTATCCCAACTCAATAGCAAGAAGTCATAACTACTAACTGGCCTTCAGCATTGCACTTCTTTTTTATGCAGTGAACCCTAACACATGCTCCGTATATCACTGAAGAAGTCATTGATCTCTAGTCTCTAGACTTATCAGCCTTGCTTTGCTGTCAATATTGAAGGGATCTCTTGAGGAGTTTGCCTGCTTCATTCCCATCCCAATTCTTCTTGGCAATTTTTCATTGCAAAGAATAACTTCTTTCAGGTGTGACTTTAGAGAAATCCAGCATGATTATAACAAGCAGTCTGAAGGAAGTATGGGAGTGGAAACATGAACTTAGATTTAGTCCTGTGTAGTTTCACTATTATGCTTATAGTTTTGTTTTTAATTTGGGAACTGCCTTAAATTCACAGGCCAGATGGAGAGTAAGAGAGGAAGAATCATCACCATCAATTCTTTTGTATAGCAGTGTTCTGTGGGTACTGGCATGCCTTTTCTTTTTTTGTTTTAACCTTTCCCTACCACAGTGTTCTGCTGGTACTGCCATCCTTTCCCTTTGGGGAACGATATGGGAGGAGACATAAGAAATAAACCTGTGACTAGGAGGCTAATCCCCAGTGCAGATTGGTGGTAATCAAGTTCAGTGACTGTGGCTGAACATCTAGTATCATCTGATTAAGAGAAAACACACATCTGCTTGGCCTGGCCAGTTAACGTCTTCCCACAGGAAGGAGGCAGCAGGATCAGGATCAGTTCCCCAGTGCCCACAGCTCATCACTCCAATCAACAGTCTCTACTCTCAGTTACAAAAGTTGTATTTTAATCTCTAATCTAGGCTTTATTTATACAAACCAATATTATAGCATGTAGAGAAGATACACAGACTTTTAAAGTCTTCTCTCTTGCATGAAAGGACCAGAGAAACTAAGCACCACTCTGCAGAGGATATGTGTTTTAGAAGAATGTTGGTTTGAAGTAATTAAATAATTGATAATCCAGCAAAACTGCATGTAAATAGTTTCTGTAGCTAATGAACTGTACCTTTTTTTATTGTCTGAAATGTGTAACTTCAGCTTCCAGTTGTGTGGCTCATTATGTCTGTTACAGAACTGTGTTACTAGAAATCTCATTGCAGATAAGCACTCAGTTCTACATCCAGTGATCTCATTAATTCTTTGTATCATAGCATGGCACTGTAAGCTCATTTGTTTTCTGTGGACTCCCCTCAGAAGTTTTCAGTCAGTTTTCCAGAATACAGTAGATGTGTTTTTCTTTGTCCTCTGTAGATAAACAATTTGCCTTTAGGTTTACTAAAACACATTTTGTTTTAACATACTTAAACTATTAAGATTCAAACTGCTGCCTACAAAAGCCCCATATCTGCACTCTTTCCTTCTCCCTCAATTTTTACTCCGTTCAGAAACGTTACGAATAATTTTAAAGCCGCTGAGGGCAAACAAGGCGGGGGCGGGGGCGGGGCGGGGGCGGGGCGGGCCCCCGGCGGCGGGGCCTCCCCGAGCCACGTGACGGCGCCGCCTCACCGGTGCGCGCGCGGCGGGCACGTCCGCGTCCTGGTAGCGTAGCAACGCCGAGGTGGAGGGCGCGGTGAGGGGGCGGTCGCGCCGCCGCACTGCCGCCGGGGGCGGGGGCGGGGGCGGGGGCGGGGGCGGGGGCGGCGGCCCGGGGCTGGCCGCTCGCGGGCGTCTGCGCGCCGCTCCGCGCCCCGGTTCGGTGCCTGGTTGGCGGTACTGCGCACGGGCAATTTAAGCCTCGAGTCGAAGGATTTATGGTTTCAGCCTCATGATTAGCCTTGTGCCCTGCCTGCCTGCCTGCGTTTAAGGCTTAGGTAGTCACGAGCTTTAGGATCTTTTGAAAAAGTTGAACTGGGGATGATAACGCTCACTTTGACAGGAGAGTTGAGCCAGTTATTTTGTGACATTTTACTTATTTTTCTTTCCTTTTGTGTTGTTCCTTTAAATTGGTCCCTCACGTTTGTTTTCGGTCTTAGCTCCAGATAATGTCGTCTTAACTTGAATTGCTCAGTTAAGGCCTTGTCCAGCAGGCACACATAGGTGTAATTGCTCTCCTCCCTGTGAGTGCTCGCTTTTGTAGAGCTGTGCCCTTGACCTGTGAGGTGTTCAGGGTGGGTGTTATAGTCGTTTTAACTGAATTTGGCATACAAGATGAAACAAAAGAGTAAAATGAGATTGCTGTTCTACAGAAGTTATATCTTACGGTCCCTACGGTAGATTAAATTGTTGGATAAAGAAATGAAGTGATAGTCACAAAGGGAGATGATGAAAAACAGCAATATAAGCCAGGCTGCTTCATTCTCAGTCTAGTGCCTCTTCCTTTGTTGGAACCGATGGGACTCTGCTGAGGAAGGTAATGCAGCAAGATACTGAAGGATGTGAGGCAGGGTGCAGCAAGATACTGACCTGGAGAAGAGGAAGGAACTGATCAAGGAAACCCAGAAAAGGGTTTGAAGGAAAATCAGGAAACTCTCTTGGAGAAGAGGATAATTCTCCAGAGAGGGGGAACTGGATCATACTACTTAAAGAAATAGGAGCCAGGATTACTAAAATATGATGAATATGATCTTATTGTGCCGGTTAAGAAACAGTGAAGCTCAGAAGTTCAGAATGCTCTTAAGGGAAAAACCTTGATATTTGGAAAAGGGCTAGGGTTGAGTAAGCAGCTTTAAGTAACACATGTTTTGACACTACACTGGAAAGATTTCTTAACGTATATTTGGACCTGTGATTTAATGTGCCACTCCTTCTGAATTCTGGGATAGAAATTATTAAGAATTTGCTTGGGGATAGTTGGATTCTTAAAGTTTTCTATACCTCCAGCAAGGTAATTCCATTTCCTAATCTCATTCCCATTAATTGTCTTTCTTTTGTTCCATTGTCAACATCATGGCCCTTTTGAAAAGCGAGGGGAAGAGTTTATTTGTTGAATTACACTTTGCAATGTATATTAAGTTTGATTTTTGGGGAGTTATCACTTGGTGCTTGTTCTTTTTGACCTTTGTTATGCATAGTTTTCTTTGATGAGCAGTTTCTTTTTTAAGTTCTGCTAATTCCTAGTATCCTTCTTGAGAAATAGTCATACATTTAGATTAAATTTATACAAGTTTTCTTCCTTGCTTGAGTTTGTGGTAGTTTTAGCATCTTTGCTTTGAAGAAGAGGTCCCTTGATATTCAAATCAGCCGGACTGAAGAGCTCAGAGACAAAGAACCGAACTAATTTTCTTAGAACCTTATTTATAAACTTGTTTTTATTTATTCTTTAATTTAATTTATACTTAATTATTCAATTCATAATAACTAGAATTTGGATATTAGGAACGATAGAGGTTTGTAGGCAGAATTCCTATCACTTATTAGACAAACTACCAGATGGGATAACTCAAAAGATTTAAAGAGCTTTGAAATATTAGCTGTACTTGAAGCCTCCCACCCAAAGTTAGGATGGATGAGCTCAGACCTTTGCCCTTGTGATTTGTGGTGTGGACATCCCAAATTTTATGACCATTTGCCTGTGGTATGGCTTAGAGAGGAAATTTTTTCTCCTAATTTGAGGTGCAAATCTCCAGTTTCTCCCCTCTTTCTATCCCGTTTCTCTTTGCTTATTGCTGTGGTTCCCAATTCAGTATCATTTGGAAGCTAAAAACAAAGGTTTTCTAAGCCAGAGCGGAGCTAACCCCCCAGCTGCAAGTGTTAGATAATGTGACACTTTGATCATTTTTTGAAGCATGTTTAAAACAAAATGTTAGAAGAAATGTGACTGAAAGAGTGAAATTAATGACACCTTAAAGCATTATTTTTACCTCTCACTTTTGTCTGTCTTTTCTCATTTGCGTAAGAGAGCCTGCAGCAATTTCCTAACTTAGGTCTGTGCCAAAATTCTGTGGTACAGTCCTCTTTTGAGAGGTGATGGAAAGAGCAGAGAAAGAGGAAAGTTATCATCCACACCTGTCCTGTTTTTTCTCTGAAAAGGAGGTTCTATAGGGGCATGTTTTCTCTGACTGCTTTAGGCAAATAATGATTACCTTCTTTTACTTAAGTTTCTGCAAAATTAACATGATTTTCCTTTCACATATTTATGATGTGGATGAATTCATAGCATTTGGGAGCTGCTTAGATGAAGAGGCCAATATAGGCAAGATTCTAGTAGCAAAGTGTTTTGGTTACCTTGCTTATGCCCTGGGAACAACAACATCCACTCAAGATCTTGTAACACTCCTTGTGGGTTTCTTGTTTCCTAAACAAGCAAAATGAAGTACATGTGACTCTTGTAAATGTTGTTTCTTCTCTGGGAAATGGCCAAAGGCACGTTTGCTTGCTTGTGCTTGTCTTCTCAGAGAATGGAAAAAATGGTTAATATGAAAAAATAATGCAAAACTGTGCCTGACCACACCTGTTTGTGCTGGCCTCATGCAGGGGGCTCTGAAAAATCATCTCTCTGCTACGCCAATGAATAAGTCATTCTCAGCTAGATAGCAAAGAGTGCAAGAATTGCTCATAAAAGCAAAAACTAAGGAGAAAAAAAGTGGCTGAGAGGCAATAGGATCCAGAACTGTTGTCCTAGGGTTTATGCTATGAAGGAGACTTGTTACCAAAGATTAAAAACAAACAAACAAACAAACTGTATCTGTTTCTCTATTACAGCATTGCTCTAAGAAACTTCAACAGAAAAGTCAGCTGCAATGTCAAAGGAGCTTGTGTATTTAATCTGTTGAGAACAGATTGTGGTGATAACGAGAGACCACTTTGTTAATCTAGCTTAAGAAATGGCTTCTGGTGAGAGTACTAGGACTGTTCCTGCGCCTGTCAGTAACTGGTGATACTTGTTGCTCTTACAGCGTTCACTGTTGCTGGGTTACGTATTACCGTCTGTCCTCCTTTCTGGACTCATATATCTTTTTTTCTTGAAGCTATAATATGTATATATGGCTTCAACTTAAGACACGCAAATTTAGGCATGTCTCCACGTGAGTTAGGTGTCTCTCAATATATTCTAGGGCAATTTACAGTCACTGAAGCCTAGAGATCAATTTTAGGTATCTTAATCTTGAACTGAATCCCACTCAGACTTCTGTTATTTCTGTTAGTCTGGTGCCTAGCTTATTTAGTCCCAGTTTTTGTTTATCCCTAGCCACTATTTTAATAAAGATGATGATTAAAATACAGCAAATATATTTTAAAATGATAATTACATCTATATAGTAGTGATTCTTGAATCATTGCGGCTGCAACAAGAAACAATTTATAGGGTTAAAATCGTCTATTAAATTCACTGATACAGGTGAAAAAAGTAAAGACGCTCTTAAACATGGGTTGATGAAGGATGACTTTGCCTAGAAATATTTTCCTTTTACTGTTTTTGTTTGGTTTTAGAATGAGGGAGATGGAAATGTTTCTGCACTAACAGGCAAGTTAACACTGAGCTGGACAGGCAGCCAGGAAGCCAAATGGATTAATTCAGCCCAGAGGATATAAACTGTAGCAAAAGGAGCTTTATATTTTCTAGATACTTACTGGTTCCAGATGATGTCAGGACTGTTCCCTTTTGGAAATTTGGTTAAACTGCCAGTAGGAGGACTCTTCCATCTTTTTTCATGAAGTCCGTATCTCTGGTGAGTCTTGGGTATTATTGGGTAGCCTGAGTTGGCACTATCCGGAGCCTCCAAAGTCATTACCTCTCCTTTGGGGACTGTGCCCTGCTGTGCTCGTTTTCATCATGATGGCTCTACTACATGACTGGCTCTTTTGCCTCCATTGTGCATGAGAATCAGCCAATGCAGGGCATTTCAGGCTCCTTCCTGCAGACTTAATAAGACCGTATTATTCCTTTATGCTTACAGTTGAAACACTGACCAGTCCCTCAGTGATGAACTGTATGAAGGATGAATGTTTTATGTATCAGAGAGTTAGAGACAATATTCTAGGCATAGTGGATACAGTGATGAAAAGATTAGAGGGATTGTTAGAACCAGCCAAATTAATGGGAAGTGTAGGTTGGAAATGTACATCTAAAGGCAGAGTAGAGCAAAAGCTTTTAAACTGTCATATCCTTCCTTTTGTACCAAACTTCCTACTTTATCCTACTTCCCCAGAAATTCAAATATTTCTTTAATTGTCTCAAATATCTTCCATCCTAGTGTTAAAACAGAGTAATGATTTAGTTAACTGTCTTAGGATGTTTATATTACATATAAACTATGGTTGTAGGCTTGAACATCATGGAGGGGAAATAGCCAAGCCAGAACCATAAAATGGCAAAAAGTAATGCTGTTTTCATTCCTACAAACATCTCGGGGGAAAAAAATTATAATAATGTGCAGGTTTTAAGGCCAGAGGTTCATTATTTAACAGGAGCTGCATAACACACTCAAAAGGAACTGACTTGATAATAGCTGTAGAAGTCGTACTGGAACTACAGCAGGTCTTCAGAAAGATGCCTTTCCCTGATTTAAGAACTTCAGTAAAGGATAACTACTTCCAGTAGTTATGTATTCCACTTTTTTTTTTTTTTTTCATATTTTAAGGAAAAGTTCTTGTGAGCATTTTGAAGGCTCATGTTTCAGCCATTCAGTATATTATGCCTTTTTCTGCTAAGCTAAAGTGATGCTTAATAGCAGACATACCTTCCAGAAATAATCTGAGGATATGATAATCTGTTAACTTGCTCTTAAACCAGACCTTGTCAAACTTCTTTAGTCACTTTCTGAGAAGGCTAATTATCACACTTCGTATTATTCTTTTCTGAATTAGCTCTTTTTGTAAACCCTTCTAACTTTTTGGATATCTTTCTGAAGTGTTCTCCCTATAGGTATACACAGACAATGCATCACAACATTATATATATATATAATTTTAGCTACAGCAGTATGCCTGTTAACTGATTAGCTTCGATAACTATGAAGTCTGCAAGTAACTGTATTCCAGGATATTGTTCTTCGCCTTATAAATGTTATATAACTTTTCTATACTTAGTTGTGTGTTATTGCTTTAGGCATTATTAAAATTCATATTAGAATTGTTTGTCTTTATTCAAACAATTTCCATCTCTATATCTGTCTTTTGTCATGTTAGATGTTGTTCTCTTATGTGTGATATCATCTGCACATTTTACCAACAGGGATTTATATTTTATCCTGTATTTTTTGAGTAAGATACTGAAAGCAGATTACTGAGTACCTCTATGAGAAATATACTCATAGGATGACAATTCCACAATTACTTTTTGAAATCAGTTAGTTACTAAACTGAATGTTAACCTGTTTGATATAGATTGTGATGTCTGTAGATAGTTGTTTCTTATCAGAATGTTATTCGGAATATACATATATCCTTTAAATTCAAGTTGGTTGGCTCTAATAAGCAATGATGTCATTAAATGATCCTCTCTCTGTATTGGCACAATATTTTTTCTTTGCAAGGTCTGGAACTTATCCTATTTGCCAGTATTTTATAGTGATTTGTGTTTGGGAACGTCGGTAGTAGATATTTAGTTGGACTTCTCTGGACTACAGAGAAGTTGGACTTCTCTGTTTCATGCTAAGGTCTGAGACTTGAATTTGTCTGTCCAAGCTAAATTCCCACACTAAACTAGATCTTGACAGCTGGAGCAGAGCTTGGCCAAGGTAGGTGATACTCCTGTTTTTTAAATCTGGAGTAAGTTGTGTAGTTTTCTTTAACTCAGCCTCTGCTGAATTCCAGCCATTGAGCAATTCCTCTGTGATGGGACTTTCTGTACGTGACAGTTACTCTTTCTGTCAGTTGAGGTCATTTTGAACCATATCTTTTAACTGTAAATTTTTCAGGTCCTTTGGAAAGATTACTGTTATACATATAAAACAGGAGAGAAAAATCTTTGGAATATTTCCATTTGTGATCATGTAACCCTTCTGCTCATTAAAATGTTACTACAGTAGTTTGTCCTTAAAATGGACAGATATGTCCTTAAACGTGTCCATAAATTAGCCTAAATTAAATTTAGGAAATAATGGAATGGAAAATGAGGATGTTTTTCAGCTGCCTTCACCAAACTTCCTACTGTTCCCTTACCTACTTGTGTCCATATTTCCATTCTTGCTGCTTTTCAGACTGCTGTTTTTGTATTTTTATTTGTATTTATAGTTTTATTTTTATAATCATACACTATTGGTTTGCGAATCCTTGATAGCTATATATTCACCGTCTTCTTAATGTAAGTATTTCTAATTTTCACTGTTTCTGCCAAAGAACACTGGAACTTAAAGCATGAAGTTCAGTCAAAGGGTTCCCTTACATGGCCGGTTATCTTCATGGCTAAAATGCTTGGATTTTCTGTTTTTGTTTTTTATCATTTGGTGTTAACGGTCTCCTGGAAGATACATACACAGGTCAAACACTGTTGGTTTACTAGCCAGTTCATATTTTACCCACAATTCCACTTGCATTGTACTTGACATGCACAAAGCATGCTGTCACAGTACCATAGTAATTTGCAGGGTTTATTAACCAATCTGCTAGCTTTCTATGATGGGACGAGTGGCTGGGTAGATGAGGGGAGCGCAGTGGATGTTGTCTACCTTGACTTCAGCAAGGCTTTTGACACTGTCTCCCGTAACGTCCTCATAGGCAAACTCAGGAAGTGCAGGCTGGATGAGTAGATGGTGATGTGGACTGAACTGGCTGAATGGCAGAGCTCAGAGAGTTGTGCTCAGTGGCACGGAGTCTAGTTGGAGGCCTGTAGCTAGCAGTGTCCCCCAGGGGGGGTCAGTCCTGGCTCCAGTCTTGTTCAACGTATTCATCAATGACCTGGAGGAAGGGACAGAGTGCACCCTCAGCAAGTTTGCTGACGATACAAAACTGGGAGGACTGGCTGATACCCCAGAGGGCTGAGCTGCCATTCAGAAGGACCTGGACAGGCTGGAGAGCTGGGCAGAGAGGAACCTCATGAAGGCAAGTGGAGAGTCCTGTACCTGGGGCGGGATAAGCCCATGCACCAGGACAGGCTGGGGGGGCTGACCTGCTGGAGAGCAGCTCTGTGGAGAAGGACCTGGGAGTCCTGGGGGACAACAAGTTGACCATGAGCCAGCAGTGTGCCCTTGTGGCCAAGAAGGCCAGTCAGATCCTGGGCTGCATTAGGCAGAGTGTTGCCAGCAGGTGGAGGGAGGTGATCCTCCCCCTCTCCTCCGCCCTGGGGAGGCCTCACCTGGAGTACTGCGTCCAGTGCTGGGCTCCCCACAACAAGAGAGGCTCCTACTGGAGCAAGTGCAGTGAAAGGCTACTAAGATGAGGACGGGACCGGAGCATCTCCCATATGAGGGAAGGCTGAGCGAGCTGGGCCTGTTCAGCCTGGAGAAGAGAAGGCTTGGGGGGGGGGTGGAAGGGGTGAGGAATCTGATCCATGTGTAGAAGTATCTGAAGGGAAGGTGTCAAGGGGCCAGACTCTTCTCCGTGGTGCCCAGGACAAGAGGCAGTGGGCACAAACTGAAACACAGGAAGTTCCATGTGAACATGAGGAAAAACTTCTTGACTGTGAGGGTGACTGAGCACTGGAACAGGTTGCCCAGTGAGGTTGTGGCCTTTCCATCCTGGGAGCTATTCAAAAGCCGTCTGGACACGATCCTGGCCAACTTGCTCTAGGTGACCCCAGCTTGAGCCGGGGGTGGGGGGGGGGTGGACTAGATGATCTCCAGCCTCAACCATTCTGTGATTTTTTTTTTTGTCACTTTTTATTGTTTGAATTCTTTTTCTAAACCTGCTTCATGCAAATCCTCTTCAGTATTTGTGCATTTTGATGCTAAAAGCTAGAGACCATTTCTTCTGAGGGACTGCTGTACTTAATTCATGTGTTTTGGGTTTTAATCCCTAATAGTACATTCCTTTAAAGTTGCTGCTTCTTTTCAACTGTCTTAAAGCTACTTAAAGCAGCGCTATTCTGATAGCAAACAACTGACTGGATGGCAACGAAAGAAAGCCTTATACTTTTTGCCTCTTTTGCTGTGAGTAGTGTCATAAACAGCTGAGTGCGTGTAGACTCACACCTGATCACACCTGTGAGGTAATGGGCAGGAACAGTAGACTTTGCAGGGATCAGTAATGGACTAGTCCTCACTGCCACAGTAGGCAGCATCACATCTGGCAACTTTTACTGATAGAGGCCTGGGCATATAAAGCATGCACACCACAGCAGTCAGGTACATTTTGTACCTAATATATCCCTCATATTTATGGAATTATTCGCTCTGCAATTAGTGCTGGTACTTGTCTTACAGGGGTGTAATACTGAAGGGATGATTTTTGTCATACCCAAATTTGTCCTGTCTCTTGCAGGCCATTGAGCAGGATGTTTTTGACTACATGTCACTGACACACGTGATGATGAACCTACTGTTGCCTACATGTATCGTCTCCTCTGTTTGTCCCTATTTCCTTTCCCCACTACTAGGTTGTCTGTTGTCTTATCGTCACAGCAACTGCAGTAGTAAAAAACCTCTACTCTGTCCCCCCCCCACCCTGCCCCGACCAATGACTGCTGCTTCCAAAATACGGAGTCCTTTTCAAACTAGGTGAAGATGAGCCTAATAGTTACTGTTTGGGGGGGGTCTCTTCCTCCCAACACAGATGCCATAGTTTTGTATTAGCTTCAGAGAAAAGCTGCAGGAAATGAATAGCAGAGGCACTACAGGACTTTCAGTTAGGGTTGCATGAGTAACACAAGCTCATCTTTATATTCCTGTAGCTAGCGCTAATTTATGCGATCATTTATTTGTGCACACAGAAGCAGTAAAATTCGCTGGTTTGTTTGAGAGATTATAGGTTGACTGATAATCAGGACCACAGTGTTGGGACAGAAATTGCAGACACACAGGGGAAACTGCACTAACTACAGGCTCTAAAATGTAAAGTAAACTTTATTATCCTTGAACCACAAAATAGATTTCTTTGGTTGTACAAATTTCACTAGTTACAGTCTTGATGCGCTAATTTTCCCTCAGAGTCTCTCAGGAGAGAACGGGAGAGAACCCAGAGCCTGGCACCAGGTACCGCAAAGGGAAAGAAAAAAAAAATCACAAGTTAGTCACCAAAACCAATCCAGGATTGTTTCCAAAACTGCTCTTGTTAAAAAGCAAATGCTAAAATTAGATTTTAAAAAGGAAAGCTCAAATTGCTGATGATGGAAGCAGCCATAGCTGCAGTTTGAGAGTATCAGAATTCCCCCTTCAAAGCCCTGCAAAATTAAAACATACAAAGTCAGTTAAAAGGATCCATTGGATTTTGGCATGAAGGGAGAGTCTCAACTAAAAGAAACTGCATCCAGTCATTCAGCAAATATACAAGCAGAAGTGCCTGTCACTCCCACGCCACATCCAGTCACTGAGAGGCTTTAGGTACAACTCTGGTCTTACTGCTGGAGGGGGTTCAGCAGAGAGCACCAATGTATCAGGGTAGACAGATCAGATTAATGCCAAGCTCAGTTGCCTTTCTCTCTTCTATTGGAGGCATTAAAAAAAAAAGAAAAAAAGAAAAGGACATTTTCTTCTGTAGTGGGCAGTAGAGCAGGAGAGACTAATTTCAGAACAGAGCTATGAGCAATGTCCGTCTCCTCCATGTTTGCAAAGCTCACTCAATACTGAATCTGTTCTAAGCCCTTGTTTTGTGCAAGAAAACAACAAATCACACCCCTGCTCCCTTTTTTTTTTTTTTTTCCTTGCTTGAGCAAGCATATATTCGCCCTGTCCTGCATGGAAAGTGGCCTAAAGCCAACATGTTGGCAGAGAGAGTAGGATTGTGTAGTTATTGCAAGGCATAGGCCAGACCCATCCTGGCATTGTGCTCCCTGCCTGGCAGGCATTCCTTGAGAGCGCCATACCTAGAACCTCCTCAATATCACATTTCACCTCAGTGCTAGTGGGCGATGTACTGGATTCACCCACTAGTATCCTCCTACCTGTAAGAAACCATTACTCCTAACTTAAACCCAGCAACATCACCTACCTTTCCCCATTTACTGAATCCTAACCCACTACCCTTATCTGCTGTTTACACCTCCTACCTCTGCCACCATATCCTAATCCCCAACTAGTCTGCCCCCTATTGCTGTCACACATGCACACTGCTATATTCTCACTACAGCTTTTTCAGCTTGGTTCTCCTTTCTGCCCCAGTTCACCAACTCGATCATGATTCTGACAGAAGACACATACCGGCTTCCCCTGACACTTGGTACAGTGTGCATGTTGAGTGGCTCACACTCTGTGTGCATGAGATACGCACAATTACATGTACTAAGGAACTGTCGCCCAGAAGAGCACAAAATACTGGCAGGAGCAGTTTCTTACATGGAACAGGTAGCTGCTCTCACAGAGGCAAGTGGAATGGAGCTGATGCTTCCTGGAGCTGGCACAGGCTCCTGCTTATTCAGTCGTCTTTGCTTGAGCACACACAGTTGTCCGTGTCAGAGGGAGGCACTTCATTGAAATTTTTTTTCTTTCTTTCTTTCTTTTTTTTTTTTTTTTGGCCTCCAAGCTATCCACTTCCACAGGCTCCCAGAAGAAAGTGAGGTGACACTGTGTGTGTGGGAGGTGGACGGAGATGCTTTTTGGCAAAAGACTGGAAATTAAATAGCAGTAAAGGCTGGAACTTCCTTCAAATTCATACCAGAATAGAAGCTCCTCTATTAACCATTAAAAAAAAAAAAAATCCAAGTTGAAGAAATAACTGGAGCCCCCCCTAAACTCTCATTCTTATGCTCTCCCTGTCCTACCTCCCCCTCCCCCCCAATATTTACAGGCTAACAAACTGCAGCTGCCCACTGTCCTACCCACACCTCCTCTCAATTGGCCATTAGTAAGTCTGGTGTTGTCCCCTTCTGTTTAGGACATGCCCCGGTGCATTATGGGCTGAGAAAAGAGGGCGGTTCACAGCCTTAAAGGAAGTTAGTTAACCACAATGCTCCCTGGGGTGCTCAGTTCCTATCCAGGAGGCAGCTTTGGGGGGGGGCAGTCCAGTGCTGTCCCTGGAGCACAGGAAGCTCAAGAGCCCTGTGCAGGGCTATCCCATTGCCCAGGTGCATCAGATCCTCTACGTAGGGACAGCAGCCTCCAAACTGCGCCGGCTGTGTCGGAGTTTGCGTTTGCTGCTGTACAGAGCCATTTCTTCAAGTGCTGATGCAGTAGGTGTTGATGAATCATGTGTTAATAACATTTCCTCATCCTCTTGCTGCCCATCCTGCTCCAGGAGAACTGTGTAGACAGAAAAAGTTAAGGTTTTTTAAGAGAAAGTGCTAGGTTAGGCATATAGCTGATGCAGTAGACATGGGCATAAAGGTATACCCCTGCGCTGTCTCAAATTTAACACCTAAGTCTTTACGATATTGTTTAAACCAATCCTGTGCCCACTCTTTTCTGTTGTTACAGTTCATGTACTGACTGTTATGGATTTTGGGAAGGAATTCACATGCCTGAGAAGATCTCTAACCCTAACACTCAGGCTTCACTGAAAACGGTAAGGAAGTGCCAACCCTTAGGAAAAACAGTTATACTGAAAGGACTTGGTGTATCCTCATGCTCCAACCATTTCAATAGTTTTAACAGCATATCAAGCACTAAAGGGCAATGTGAGTACCTGCGTGGTATGCAGTAGCTGGAGAGAGCGAGAGGGGGAGAGGGAGAGAGAGCGAGAGAGAGAGAGAGAGAGAGAGAGGGAGGGGCAAGCACCTTGACCTTGCTTAATGTTGAAATTACATGACTAAGTCTTTTCTGTAAGTTTAGACTTTGACTTGTGTCCCCCACCAAAGGAACTCACTGAAAAGATATTCTGTCAAGGCAGCCCCTCTGTTAACTTGGTCTCAGGCCTTTTAGGGATGTGTACTGCATCTGAAGTACACTGCTGTTACAGTAGCTTTTTGCCTTCCTGAAAGGAACTAGTGCAACTTATCCCATGACCTTTAATATGCACCTAGGACATCTGCCATTTGCAGTTTGACTTGAGCAATGACTGTGAGATACTTGTGTAAAAAGGAAAAAGCTCCATTAAATCACACATTTTTCTCTTCAAGTACAAACTGGTTCCTGAGAAACTCTTCTCCACATTTTTTGACTTTAGTACAGAACCTCAAATACACCCCCCTCCCCACACACCCACCCACTCACCACACACACACACACGTGCGCGCGCACACACACGCAAACTATGAAGATAGATAGCTCAGAGCAGAGGTGCACAGTCTGTTGAGTTGTACCTGGTGGCCCGCCCTCTGCTCTAGAGCCAGACTCCAAGATGCACGTACCCCTCGTTACAAGACCCAGGTATGAGTATTTGCTACAGTCCAGAATTATTCCTGAGCTATTAGCTGTAGTGTTAACCTGTTGTTTGAAAAGGCCTCAGGACCAAATGAATGTAGGTGACAAATCTGACATCTTGAAAGGATTCTAAGATTGATAAGCAGATGTCTGACTTCTAAACAAGGCAAACCAGTATAAAAGAAAGGCATATGTAGACATGCAGCTAAAAATCCAGATTTGGGTGGGAGGGAAATCAACACGGCTTTCACAGAAGGAAGTCATGCCTCTTAAACCCACTAGAATTGGCAAACATGCAGGTAAGTGTGAGCTCAAAGCAGCATACTGGACTTCACAAAAACACTTCTGATTGTTCCTCAAAGCTCTTAATGAAAATAGGCTGCCATGGGCTAGGAAAACACAGCTCTTAGTGGATTAATAAGTAGCTAAAACACAGAAAAGGCGTAGCAAGAAATTCGTCTCTGTTTTAAAACAGAGAAGAAGTAGGGTCTGCAGTAGGGTCAGTGTTTGGTATGTGACGAGTGAGAGAAGTGAAGACGACTGTTTTGAGAGAGTTTGCTGATGATTCCAAGTTGTGTATCTGGGTAGTCAAATGAAACCTCACTACACAAAAGTTTATTAGGATTTTACAGAGTTGACTGGGCAATAACATGGCATGTGAAATTTACTGTAAATGTATATAGACTCAAGAAAGCAGTGAACAAATTAACAGCCTCTGGCTTACAAAGTGCTAGAACACAGATTGTTGTAGTCTCAGGCAGTATTCTGGAAAGAATCACTACATGCTTATCTTCTTTTATGTTCTTTTTCTTGGCATTTCCAGTGACTCATGCCAGACACAGAATACTGGGCTAGCCAGAACCTACTAGGGCTTTTCTTATGTTATTGGATGAAACTCAAGCTCAGTAAACGTAAACTAACATAATCCTGATTGCATATAAAATGCAACATCCTTAAAATGAGATTACCAGTCCATGAAGATTCTATAGTCATTAGGGGGGGGCTCGCTGAAGACATCAGCACAGTGCTCAGCAATACCATTTCACCTTTGAGTATTAGAAATTGCAAAAGATGGGAGAACAAAACAGAAAACATTATTCTGCTACTGCATAAATTCATCATGTAGCTACATTTGCAAAGAGTACCTGTAGCCATGTTCTCCTTCATCACCTCAAAAACCGCATAGAAGACATAGAAAAGGTCCACAGAGGAGTATGAGAATGATTCCCACAAAGAGAAACTGGGAGTCTTCAGCTTGGAAGAAAGATAGCTGATGACGGCTATGCTAGGGACCTACATGAATGGTAAAGAAAGTGCGAGTAAGACATGGTTACTCACCACATCCCACAAGAGCCAAGGAATCACAGAATCACAGAATGGTTTAGGTTGGAAGGGACCTCTGGAGATCATCTAGTCCAACCTCCCTGCTCAAGCAGGGTCACCTAGAGCATATTGCCCAGGATCGCATCCAGGCGGGTTTTGAATATCTCCAGCGAAGGAGACTCCACTACCTCTCTGGGCAACCTGTTCCAATGCTCTGTCACCCTCACAGCGAAGAAGTTTTTTCTCAGCTTCAGATGGAACTTCCTGTGGTTCAGTTTCTTCCCATTGCCTCTTGTCCTGTTGCTGGGCACCATGGAGAAGAGACTGGCCTCATCCTCTCGACACCCCCCCTTCAGATACTTGTACACGTTGATGAGATCCCCTCTCACTGTCTTCTCTTCTCCAGGCTGAACAGGCCCAGCTCTCGCAGCCTTTCTTCCTAGGAGAGATGCTCCAGTCCCCTCACCATCTTGGTAGCCCTCCGCTGGACTCTCTCCAGGAGTGCCATGTCTCTCTTGTACTGGGGAGCCCACCATTGGACACCATACTCCAGGTGAGGCCTCCCCAGGGCGGAGGAGAGGGGCAGGATCACCTCCCTCCACCTGCTGGCAACACTCTGCCTAATGCACCCCAGGAGACCATTGGCCTTCTTGGCCACAAGGGCACACTGCTGGCTCATATTTAACTTGTTGTCCACCAGGACTCCCAGCTCCTTCTCCGCAGAGCTACTTTCCAGCAGGTCAACCCCCAGCCTGTACTGGTGCATGGGATTATTCCTGCCTAGGTGCAGGACTCTCCACTTGCCTTTGTTGGATTTTGTGAGGTTCCTCTCGGCCCAGCTCTCCAGCCTGTCCAGGTCCCTCGGAATGGCAGCACAGTCTTCTGGTGTGACAGCCTCTCCCCCCAGTTTAGTATCCTCAGCAAACTTGCTGAGGGTGCACTCTGTCCCTTCCTCCAGGTCATGGATGAATACATTGAACAAGACTGGAGCCAGGACTGACCCCTGGGGGACACCACTAGCCACAGGCCTCCAACTTGACTCTGCGCCATTCACCACAACCCTCTGAGCTCGGCCATCCAGCCAGTTCTCAAGCCACCTCACTGTCCACTCGTCTAGCCCACACTTCCTGAGCTTACCTAGGAGGATGTGATGGGAGACAGTGTCAAAAGCCTTGCTGAAGTCCAGGTAGACAACATGCACTGCTCTGCCCTCATCTACCCAGCCAGTCGTTCCGTCATAGAAGGCTATCAGATTGGTCAAGCATGATTTCCCTTTGGTGAATCCATGCTGACTACTCCTGATCACCTTCTTGTCCTCCAGATGCTTAGTGATGACCTTCAGGAGGAGCTGTTCCATCACCTTTCCAGGGATGGAGGTGAGGCTGACAGGCCTGTAGTTTCCTGGCTCCTCCTTCTTGCCCTTTTTGAAGACTGGCGTGACATTGGCTTTCTTCCAGTCCTCAGGCACCTCTCCTGATCTCCAGGGCCTTTCAAAGAGGATGGAGAGTGGCCTAGCGATAACATCTGCCAGCTCCCTCAGCCCTCGTGGGTGCATCCCATCAGGGCCCATGGATTTATGGATGTCAAGTTTGGACAAAAGATCTCTAACCTGATCCTCCTCAACCAAGGGAGAGTCTTCCTTTCTCCGGACTTCCTCTCTTGTCTCCAAGGTCTGGAATTCCTGAGGACTGGCCTTAGCAGGAAAGACTGAAGCAAAGGCAGCATTCAGCAACTCTGCCTTCTCTGTATCCTTTGTCACCAGGGCACCCGCCCCATTCAGCAGTGGGCCCACGTTTTCCCTAGTCTTCCTTTTGCTATTGATGTATTTGAAGAACCCCTTCTTGTTGTCCTTGACATCCCTTGCCACATTTAATTCCAAATGGGCCTTGGCCTTCCTTGTTGCATCCCCGCATACTTGGACAACGTCCCTATATTCCTCCTAAGTGGCCTGTCCCCTTTTCCACATTCTGTGTACTTCCTTCTTCTGCTGGAGTTTGGCCAGGAGTTCCTTGCTCATCCATGCAGGTCTCCTGCCCGCTTTGCTCGACTTCTTGCTCAGAGGGATGCACCCGTCTTGAGCCTGGAGGAGGTGATGCTTGAATATGAACCAGCTCTCCTGGACCCCTCTTCCTTCCAGGGCCCTACCCCATGGGATTCTTCCAAGAAGGTCCCTGAAGAGGCCAACGTTGACTCTCCACAAGTCCAGGATTGTGATCCTACTTATTGCCCTGCTTCTTCCTTGCAGGATCCTGAACTCCACCATCTCATGGTCGCTGCAGCCAAGGCTGCCCCCAACCTTCACATCTCCAACTAGACTTTGTTTGTTTGTTAGTACAAGGTCTAGCATTGCACCTCTCCTCGTTGGCGTGTCCACCACCCGAGTCAAGAAATTATCATCAATCCTCTGCAGGAACCTCTTTGACTGCTTGTGCCTAGCTGTGCTGTCTCCCCAGCAGGTGTCAGGGTGGTTGAAGTCTCCCATGAGAACCAGGGCCTGTGATCGTGAGGCTACTTCCAGCTGTCTGTAGAAGGCCTCATCGACGACTTCCTCCTGATCAGGTGGCCTGTAGTAAACCCCCACAACAGTGTTGCCCATTTTAGTCTGCCCTTTAATCTTTACCCATAGGCTCTCAACTTGCTCTTCATCCACCTCCTAAGCAGAGCTCCATACATTCTAGTTGCTCCCTCACATAAAGGGCAACTCCACCACCTCGCCTTCCTGGCCTGTCTTTCCTAAAAAGCACGTAGCCATCCACGACAGCATTCCTGTCATGTGAACTATCCCACCATGTCTCTGTCACTGCAATGAGATCATGGCCCTGCGACCGCACGCAGATCTCTAACTCTTCCTGTTTATTCCCCATGCTGCGTGCATTGGTATACAGGCATTTCAGAGAGCCAGTCAAGCATGCAAGCTCCCCAGGAGAGGTGCAAGAGGATCCTCCATAGCCATGTTCCATGCTGTCTCCCTTGACTGTATGCACCCGCTGCAGGCATCCTGACTCGAGCGGTGTTTTACTGACTCTCCTGCCACTATACCACTCCCCTTCCCCCATCTTGCCTAGTTTAAAGCCCTCCTTACCCGGCTGGCCAATCTGTTGGCAAAGACGTGCGTGCCCCGCTTGGTAAGGTGGATCCCATCACTCCCCATCAGCTGTTGATCTTCAAACAGCGTTCCATGGTCATAGAAACCAAAGCCCTGCTGCCAACACCAGCGGCGCAGCCAGTTTTTAACTTGGAAAACTCGTCTACTCCTCCTCCCATCCTTTCCTCTCTCAGGCAAGATTGAGGAGAAAACGACCTGGGCTCCCAGACCCCTAACCACCATTCCCAGAGCTCTGAAGTCCTGTTTGATGGTTTCCAGTTTGCCTTTTGTGTCGTTAGCGCCCACATGGAAGAGCAGCAGACGTCAGTAGTCCGATGCATGGACAAGCCTTGGCAGTCTTTCCATGACATCTCTTATTCGAGCCCCTGGCAGGCAGCAAACCTCTCTGGACAAGAGGTCAGGTCGGCAGATAGGTGCCTCTGTCCCCTGCAGCAGGGAGTCACCCACAACAATCACTCCCCGCTTCTTCTAGGTGTTCCTGCATGGCAGAGGGTCTGCCAGGCCAGTTGCCTCCCTTGGAGTCATGCCCAGCCTCTCCTCAGCTTGGAGGGCGCTAAACTTGTTCTTCAAGGGTAAGTCTTGAGGAGGAGCAAGAGCCTTTCTCCTTCTACGAGAGGTCACCAGCTTCCAGCCCTCTTCAACAGCGTTATGATGCACCAGCATCATATGAAGGAAGTTACCAGCAAACAGAATTAGCGTAAACAAAATGCCCAATTATGGAACTCAACGCCACAAAGTGTCATGAAAGATTAAAAAATAAGTAGTCTGGAAATACTAGACAATTTTATGACAGATAGTTCCACTGATGAACCAGATACAATATCTGCCTTAAGACAACCATAATTAATACATGATTAAAAAAAATAGAGAAGATCACAGAATCACACAGAATGGTTTAGGTTGGAAGGGACCTCTGGAGATCATCTAGTCCAACCTCCCTGCTCAAGCAGGGTCACCTAGAGCATATTGCCCAGGATCACATCCAGACGGGTTTTGAATATCTCCAGGGAAGGAGACTCCACTACCTCTCTGGGCAACCTGTTCCAATGCTCTGTCACCCTCACAGTGACAGAAGTTTTTTCTCAGGTTCAGATGGAACTTCCTGTGGTTCAGTTTCTGCCTGTTGCCTCTTGTCCTGTTGCTGGGATGTAATGCATGTAAGCAAGCTCAACTTCTCTGTTTCTTAGTCTCCCTCTAAGAACTCACTTCCAGCCAGACAGGATACCGGTGTAGGAAGACCTACTGCTTATTATTAAGGACATATTTCTGAAACCTGACAGTTATAAGGCTGGGAGGCATAAGCCTCTGGCTTTAAGTGATTTGGAAATCAAGCACACAGCATGGTACCACTGCACCCCACAAATAATACTATTTGTTTCATTAATTTCATGGCCTCCTGAATGGATTAGAATAAATGTTTTAACAAGTTTAAAAGTTGATGACAGGAATCTGCTGCAGACCATGAAGTCAGATCTGCGAATGGGAAAGACTGTTTCTTAGAGCCCATCTGTGATGGGCAGGAAGGTAATGGTGGTGTTCTGAAAGATGTAAAGAAGAAAGATACACTAAAACTTCCTGCAATCAGCAGTAAGATAGCCTTGGAGTTTCTACTTGTAACAGTTTTCTAGCAAAAAGGTGAGGAATTGCTTAAGAGCTTATCATATGGTCAAAAAGGACCAAGGACAATTTTGATTAAAATCCTAATGTGGTAAAGGAATACAGAGAAGAGGTGTCACAGCAATTTTAACAATTAGACTTTTTAAAAGCTGTATTAAATTCACACAGAAGTGAAAGGCCCAATAGGATATATGAATCCCTCAAAGTTTAGCAAGCATATATAGGACAAGGTATATAACCCTGGAAACATTAATTCATATTTAGCATTATTAAAGGGATAAGGGCACAACAATTTCTTGTGCAGACTCTAAAACAGATATAGATCAAGTTGTTGCAACATCTGATTAGCTGTGGCATAGAGCACAATTTTGTATCCTTGGCCACTGTGAAGGAGGGTACTTCACCTGGACATGAACCTAATCACTGTAGAAACTGGTGCCTGGACTGCTAGGAGCTGCCAATTAAGCTAGTGTTGGGCGGTGGGGTGGGTTTGGAAGCAGTAGGGCACAGACACAGAGGTTTTTTGATAAAGGTTTTCTTTCTTTTTCCTTTTATGGTAAGGAAGATGGCAAATAAAAATCTCTCTAACTTGAGTATTTTTCCTGAGGAAAAAATATTTCATTCAAATATTTTCTCCATGTATTCCAAGAAGTATATTTGAAAAGAGACAAAAGCAGGACTGGCAGGTGACTGGAATGGATGCTGAAAAGGAGTTTTTCATTCCAGATATAGATGCTAAAACTTGCCAAAAATTTATGCAGGCTCCATGAATGAATGAAGAAAAAAAAAAATGTCTATATGTTGACTGAAATGCTGCACTGGCTGAAAGAACCAGATTGGGGTGCGATGTGAGGGACCTTGAGAGCTTTGTCTCATATCAAAATAGCATAGTTGCATCTTAATCTGCTGTCCTTCCAGAATGAATTTTGGAAAAACTGCATGCTTTTTGGTGCCTCACTCATACCACAGCCTCATACAGCGGTGATCTAAGGACTACCTAGCCTAAAGACTAGGTCAAAAAACTCTTAATAGAGCATCATGGTCTTTTTTTTTTCCCTTCATCACCTAATAATATGGCTTTTATTCTCTTTGAGGACCCAACAGACTGATGATAGGCAATAGCGAGGTTTGAAGTCCCTATGCAAGTGCTGATTAATTCCCGATGCTTCTATAAACTCCCTAGTTATGTAGGCTGACTGAATAGACAATCTCAGAAAAGAAACCCAGGGTTGAGAGATTTACACTGACAGATGAACAAGATACTATTTGCAGGAAAATGAGTTTTAGTTGAGGATCCCTGCAGCAGAACTTCCTTCTGGAAATGGCCAACACAAGGATCAGCTGCCTTTACTCAGAGAGGAAATTTACCAAGATAAAACCAAGACAGAAGGAGTTTCTTGTGTAAATTCAAGGGGGAAAAGAAAAGTTGCCAAATAGGGAGAAGAAAACCAGTGCTAACTGTTAAAAGAAACAAAACTACTATTAAGGAGCAGGCCCTGCTGAGCTCCACGGTACTGCAACAGCCACCCAAAAAGAAACAGACAATAGTCTGAGCCTCTCTATTATACTCGAGGACAGGAAGACCTACAGTAGCCAGCATGACCTGAACAGATCTAGCAGTCAAAAGGTTTCAATATTGTTTGTTTAGGCCCTCTAGTACACATACCCTCAAGGTCAGACTTTGCAAGTCACCTGGGTACTCAGGCATCCAAATGCTCTGAAGCCCTAAATCAGGAACAATTTATCTGCTGTTACCTTTTGCTAAAGCAAAGAAGCTGATTGCCTGCAGCACGGGCTCTAGGCAGACCCTGAGCAATGTACGTTATCTACCTACTGCAGGTGCCAGAGGCCAAAGCTTCCTACCCATGTTCTGCCACCACTCTTTGCTCTAAAAAGAAGGAAGAAACTAGGCATGCTTGTTACACATCATTCCCAGCAAATTAGTCATCCCTAAAGCACAATGCAGAAATCCTACCCAAAACTCAATGTGGCGAGTTTGGAGGGTTCATTCTAGAAAGGGACAAAAAAAGGACATTGCTTCAAGCAGCAAGAAACTGATGTCCTCAGTGCCGATTCCACAGGCAGGCAAAGGGGATCCTCTAGAACCGTGATGGGAAGCAAGTAGTACAAGGAGGATTCCCCCTCAGCCATCAGCTTACCTGAGTTATTTCTGCTGTCATCTATGTATCTATGATCATCAGCTGCATCAGGTGACTGTAAAAGAGCAGAATACATGAACATCTACCTCTGTAACGTTAGTGCCAGGTAATTACCCGCCTTTAGCCTTCCAACACACTAGAGAGAACCTTTTGCCCTCAAAAGCGCTGTTGATACAGCAGCTGGGGCATGACACTCGGTGAATGCACGTGATAATACATTCATCCTTTGTGCCAAAGTTGAGTAGTCTGTTGCTTGAATTGCAAGATGAGAAGTGCCTCTGCCCAGCAAAGCTAGCCTCTTAATACTTTTGGGTGGGGGGGGGGTGTAGGACGTGACAGGAGAGGCAGAAAGCATAAAGAAGAAAAGGAACAGAAACATGAAAGCCAAGACATGAGAAATCTACACTTCCTTGACAGTCTTGAAAGTCTTGGATCCTAATTCTGCATCTGCAGTGTTTCCAGGCCTAGCTTCATAGGCAAAATCAACCTTCTTCACTATTCAGGTGCGTGCAGAGAACTGACATGCAATTACAACCTAGCAGACAGCCGACATCTTCACAGTTCATCTACAGTATAGTTACAGTATATGGCAATTTTTGCATCTGTTTCTTTGGCAGGATGCTGGATACATTCTAGTTTGAAATTAACATCTGCTCCAATTCGCAACTTGTTGGCAGTCAGTTTTAATTCTCATTTTTCCCCCTTTTAATTCTCATTTTTCACTTTAAAATGTTTCAGAATCAATCAATTGTCTCTAGACGTTTGCCAGAGTTGCCATGGGCTTGTATCATGCCCAAATTTGGTGACCTTAAAAGCACTGAGAAATGAAGCTCTAAGGTGAAGATGGAGCTGCTTTATATTTGCAAAGGCTTTGTCATTAGTTTTAAAACCATCTTGACTGATTTCTTCACCATCCCACTCGAATGAAGTCTCCAGGAACACCTGAATTATATAGCATGGCTAGTCATCATTGCCTCCCACACAGACAGGCCCTCTGAAGAGGTAGTTCAACCTCTACTCCAGGTCATCACCGCATTTGCAGGCACTACCATCAAATCGGGCTCTAACCAATCTAGTAGCTGGCAGGAATTCAGCATGCAGTTTATACCTGGATTTCGTAAACAGGTTTGGAAGAAGGAATAGCAGCAAATTCCCGGTAGTCAAACTTCTTTTCGGACAGGGACTAGAAAGGACAGCAAGAGAGGAAACAGAGAAGAAAGAGTAAGGGGAGAGGAACAGATGGAAAAAACCGCAGCAAGCAGAGGGATTTATTCAGAAACAAATGCAGAGGTAGAGCACCGTTCTCAGTTAGTGCCAAGGCGTGCCTGGATACAGTCTCTGAAAATGAGACATCTCTGGGACATTGTCTTTTATCTCTGCTGGTGTCAGGACAGGAGCTCCAAGATGGAGAGAAGGCATTGTGCGCTCCAGCAAACTGCACATCAAGTTAGGTAACAACCCTATCTTCATGGAAAAATTACTGGCAAGATTTCTGATAGTTTTAGCATAGCCAAGATTTCAAGCCAGAGTTGGCTCTACTGTGTGACCTTGGGCAAAGCTGTGTCCCCTCTGTGCAGCTGTTCCCACTCTTCTGTTTGTCCATCTTACTAATTTTGGCAGCTATTTGCAACAATCCTGTTGCATTTATACAGTGTCTAGAAAAAGCAAGATGCCGATTTCAGCTGGACTTCTCAGTTTTATGCTATTAAGAAGACAAGCAGGTGAAGTATCTGGAATGAAAGGCTTTCTGAATGCAGAGATGGACGAAGAGAGAAGAAAGGGGTGGAATAATAAAACAGGGAAACCGAAAGGAGACACTAAAATTCAGTTGTTAAAATTCTGTGCCAAGATGCCCTCATCACCATTCTGCACATCATGCAATCAGACCTGGGTAAAGTATTTAAGTAGGGATCCTATGGCCCAGATGTATGATCCACACCCCAGGTCAGTGACTGACAAATCCCAGGATTACAGGCAGAACAACAAAAGTAAGCAGAAGTATCTCATACCAGCCTTCCTGGAGAAGTGACATTCCTGGGACTGCAGTCTGCAAGAAAAAAATGTGAAAGCCCTATTTAGTGAATGGCTGTATTACACATCATAACACTTCCCCTGCCATTTAGCAACATATAAGTGTAATAAAAGACTATGCTCAGGAGACTGCCTCCTCAGCACAAGTGCCTCTTTCCTGTCTTTTTGGTCATGATGCTGTGTTTTCTTCTGCTCTGGTTCCCTAGAACCATACCTCAGATGTTTTAGTCTCTTAAGTTTTCTATAGGATGGGACTATCCCCTATGCTGAGAGATGTCATAGGCCCCAAAGGACCTTCCAGTCTAGGCAGAATGAGGAAGCTGTTTTTAAAAGGTCTGATTTCAAGCACAGAAAGAAGCTTAGCTAAAAAAAAACAAAAACAAAAACCAATAACTTTTATTCCTCACAGGTAGGGATAGCTATACAATACCTTCAAGTGGAGTTGGTGATGGGGTAGGAGCAGGTGAAGGTGACTCTGCCAGCTGCTCCAGAGTGCTGCGTTTTTTTCCCTCCTTGGACTTAGCAATAACCATTTGGGCTTTAAGAGCATCCTGTTCAAGTGACTTCATCCTGCCTCAGAAAGAAGGGGTGGAGAGCAACAGACATCAGACATTGCCATCTCTGTAACAGATTATTATCTGTATTATCTGTATTATCTCTTCTGTACCAAGCAGCCAGACCACACACAACACGCTGAGGGCAGAAAGGTGAGATTAGCACATTGGCCCCTTGGCTTCCTGAGGGAGACAGACTTTCAGAGTACAAAAGGAGAACGGCTTGATTTGCTGTCATCAGACATTAATATCCTGAAACACACGCGCACACACACACACCATCAAGTGCCTTGAACAGACAGAATCTAGAGCTAAGCACCAACTCTGCAGGAAGCTGCAGGCCTTTCTGGAGGTGCCATATATGATGGGAGGGAGTTACCCAAGTTAAGAAGGAGGGAGGCGAACTGCCTGGGCTCAAATGAGGAGGATCAGGTTTCATGGGCTTTAGTCTCTTTTGTGCTCTCAGTGTGTTGTATCTTAACCCTCTTCTGCCATGAGGAGATTATGAGCTGCCTAAGAAAACGTAGGCTCAACTCTGAGAAGTGTCTGCTTCCCAAATATCAGACAAGCCCAGCATCCCCCCATCTCATTCTCATTGAGATGACTGCCAGTAGTCTGCAGGACCTCAAGTTAATGAGCACCAGCAACTACACTAAAATTTTCTCCCTACCTGTAACAGGGCACAGCAGGGAGCACTGCACTAGGATGCAAGGATACAGACAGGGATTGTTGAACATGCAGCTGGCAGGGGAGGGGCTGTGCACACCTGGATTGGCTTCCTGACCCAGGGATTCTTGAGACGTAACTCTGCATTGGACTAGGCATCTGAGCTGGCCTGGCCCCAGGAGCAGGTGCCCACTGTCGGGATTGGTACAACTTCCTGGCCAGATCCTGCTCGTACTGTTTAATACTGTCTTCAAGAGCTGAGGATCTGAGGAGGAGGAGGAGGAGGAGGAGGAGGAGGAGGAAGAGGAGGAGGAAGAAGAAGAGGAGATGATGGTAATGAACATCACAGCAGACTAGCGCAGGGAAAGAAAGAAACAGATACAAGCACATACCCTAGTGAGGAAAAATGTGTGTCTGATATAGGGGTAGCCTTGATTAAAACAGGCTCCTATATCTGATCCTGTCCAATACCAACTGCTGCAAAAAAAGCAGGACCCTCCAGAGGGCAATCTGGGATGACGTGCCCAGAAGGATCAGCCTTTACAGCCTCAGCATCTAGGGACTGCCCTCCTCATGTACTGGGAGAAGAGGACTAGAAAGACCCAGTAGACCAACAGAAAGGACTCAGCAGGTAGTTGCAAAGAATTGTGTATGTATGCATGCATGAAGCTGACTGAGTTCAAGACATGACAGAGTGTGTGTGCGCGTGGGCACGTGCATATGCACACACATGCACACAAATTTGGACAGCCGTTAGTGTACATTTGAATACACATATCTGTCCATCTGTTAGCATGCATCCTTGCTTGACCATGAGAAAAGAGGATGCAAAATGCACAAGCGCATCAGGAGGGTGAAGTATTTGCCACAGTCCCTGGAACACACGCAATTGAAAAGGAGAGTGCATTCAGAAAAAAAGCACTTGCATATTGGGGAAGACTGCTAAGATGCATACAGCCCCTTCTAGACACCTTCTGTCCCTTCTGGATATGTGCCTGTACCTTCTCAATCACATTCTTCCTATGTGTGTGTGTGCTCAGACCACTTATGCAGCATGAGTCCCAGTGCATTTGTCTCAAAAGAGCATTTCGGGGTGGAGGGGGGAACAGAGCAAGGGAGGAACACATGTCATGGCAAGGCACTGATGACGGAGCGCGTGAAAGGAAAGCCCAAGAAGGTGCAAACTGATGAGGTCAGGAGTGACAGCACACAGATCAGAGAACTAGAAAGAAGCAGAAGATAGAAGATTAGAAAGAAAGTAATAAGGTCAGTGACATGCACTTAAAGAAAATACAGGTTAGTGAGGCTGCAGCATCATGTGCAGGGCAACCTAGTCCTCCCTCCCACACAGCATATGTAGTGCTGCCTGGGGATCTCTGGAACAAAGACCTGAGACCTGGCTGCCTGCCATCACATCGCTGTGCCTGCTTAGCTATAGAAGACAGGTCCTAAGAAGACCAGATCATCCTGGGAGATGTGAGGTAGCAGGGGACAGTCTAGCACACGCTGAGCTCAAGTATCCATCCTTGGCATACAAAAAGGAGCTATCGTTATGGTGACCGACTTATTCCTGCCAATGCCAAAATAAGCAAGGCCTTAGCTCTGTCCAAGGAATCAGCCAGACCCTTCTCTGAGGACTGAGGAAAAAGCAATACCTTGGAAGGTATTGCAAGAAGAAATAAACGGAGCTGAGGACCTGGTCTGCAGAACTTAAAAATGGTAAGACCGGACCTGATACTTGAAAACCAAGGCCATTGCAAGTGGCTTCCCCTTGGCATGTGTCTTCCTGCATCTGAATGGCTCTCCCTTCACTAGTTCATTTTCCACATTGGAATGCAGAGATTTCTATTCTGCACACAGCAGCCAAAAACACTATACTTAACACTCACTAATCCTCCTAACAGTGCAATGCAAAACTTGTATTGTGCCCTAAGCAATTTCAGCAAATAACCAGCTGATCCACAACCAGGATCACAACCATAGACAGGTGTATGGTATTGTTAGAAGAGCCAATCATGTTAACATTAAAGTAAAAAAATTGCTGTTTTATTTTTCAGCATCAGAAGTTTCTTCGTTTGCTGGCAATAGCAGCAAGCTCCTGTAAGAATACAGACTTTTGAGCTAATTCGTGCACAAGCTGTGACGCATGAGCAGTGTCCGCATAGTTACTTTGCTTTCAAAGGTTTGTATGGGCAATGTCATGGTCTTCCAATCTACATCCATCTTAAACAAAACTTTTATTCTAGCATTCCCTGGATATTTTCATGTTCAGGTTTAGGAAGGAATCAGAGCTGATTTATCTCAGCCTGCCTGCCCTGTAGTATGAGGAGATATGCATGGGAAGTGGAAGCATGAGGGAGAGAAAAGCATGGGGTTCTAATTGGGAAGGGATGAGAGATCAGTATCTATCATCTCAAAGCACAGTCATGTTGATTTTCAGCTAGAGCAGCCGAACAGACAACTTCTGCTAGGTCAAATACAACAGTGGAGGATTTTTTAGGTGCAAAGACTGAGCAGCAACTCCCTGCTAGATGCTTACTCCTGCTGACTTTGTGGTGATTACCCAGCATCATATTGAACTTCATTTTTTTAATGTGTTTATGCTCATAGCTTCCCTATGAGTCAAGAAGTGTTATTACACTCATCTCAGAAGAGATGAGTAGCACAGCAGCATCTCATGAGATCTGCAGCACAGCAAGATCCAGTGATCTGCCCAAGGTCATAAGGAACTATAAGGCATAGCAAGAATTTGGATCTAGTCACCTCAGTCTCAGCCCAACCGCTCCTCAGCAACGGTTTGTAAGCACGCATTAGCTCTCCAACACCTACCCAACTTGTAGCCCTATAATACAAGGACAGTGCCTTTAGTCCAGGAAGAACGTTTCACAAATTCTCTTCCATTTGTCAAGATTTCATAAAAGGGTTGTTCGTCAAGTAATACTTTGGAGTCATTGGTTCTGGGTGAGCTCTCAGGAAAAACAAAGTTTGCTTAATAATAATCACTTCTTTTTGTCCAAACATATACTTGAAACATTTTTTTTTTCAGTTTTTGAGTTGGGTTTTCTCTCTTGGCTGCTTTAGAGGACTTGTTTTTGAATAATTTTAAAAAGTTGCATGAAAGTCCATTCTATTCAGAAAATATACTGTAAATGAGATAAAAACATTGCATCTTCGTGAAAAATAGGAAAGAAAGAAATCCTTGCTTAATGTGAAAATACAGAACTTAATTTGTAAATGATGCTACCTGAAAATGCGTGAAACAGAAACCATGGGAACAGCAGCAACTAGAAGAGGAGTGAAATGCTGAACAAAGCACAATATTCAGCAAGTCAGAGTAGCAAATACAATCCTATAGTTTTTGGCGCTGCATTACAGGAGCATAAAATAGCAGCATGGGGCGAAAACAATCCTGACAGAACACACGATAGTAAGACACTGACTCATTGTTGTGCCTGCATTTAGGCATCTCCATTAGCGGGGGGGCAGGGCGACAAAAGAGTATTGAGTAAAAAATCACAGAATAATTTGTGTTGGAAGGGACCTCTGGAGGTCACCTGGTCCAAAAGCTACTCAAAGCAGGGTCAGCTTCAAAGGTATATTAAGCATGCTACAAGATGACAGAATTCAATCTCTTCTAAGTTAAGGTTTCAAACAACAGATAGGCTTTCCAGGGACCTGTTCAGTTTTCTGACCCTATAGGGCAGTGCAGTGAAACTCAGGCAGTGCTTCAGGAAAAATTTCCACCTGGGAGACAGATCTGGCTGGGGACTCTTTCAAGACAAAGGAGTTGGAGCACGCCAAGAATTTTTTTCCTGAAGGACAAGAGCTCTGGTACTGGGAACATTAGTTCAATCCAGTTTAAAATAAACCATAAGCAGATGAGTGTTATGATCTCCAAACAACAGTGGGACTCTTTAGACCCTCAAAGCTCTAGATAATTAGCCAACTCTCATCACTGAGGGTTGCACCATTCATTTCTTCATCCTCAGAGCCTTCTCAGGAAGACAGCACCATTATCATCCCTGTCTAGGCACAAACACTGGCATTGCAAGGTGGTAACATAACTCAGGGCAATCCCTCCAGTGCCCTATCTAGCAGGTTGGGAAGGATGAGTCTCTAGCAGTCTTGTTCCTCTGAAGGTCTCATTCAAACTCCAAAAGAGACTGCTTTCAGAGTATCCTTTGAATAACCTCCTACAGGAACACTCAGGGAAGAAAACTAGTTTTAGGAGCAGCGTGACCACTTTTCAAAAGGAATTATGTGTTGTAAAGGCCTGCACTAGCTGCTAGTCTTAAGTTCTGAGGTAGGAAATTCTCTCCCCCAAAACAATTGTTTAATTATGCATTCATAGCTGATGAAATAGCTGAATAAAATTATCCTAAGTCTTGCTAACTTCTTGGCTTCAGCAAGTCTCCCCGTCTAGCAACACTGAACATATGAAATGCTCTTTCCCTTTTTCATTTTTCAGTCTGTTCCCTTGCAGCTTCACTAAATATCATCTTCACATGTTACAAAAGAGGTGGGGAGCTGTGGGCTGAGAGAAAAGGGATACATTCACTATTGTATAAATGTGTTTTGAGTTGTTTTTTTTAATAAAAAACACAACTTTTTTATAAAATCATGTTCTCATGATTGTGCAAGTGCTGTTGAAATACGAGAGACATCTCACTCATGCACCTGCCTGAAGCGGACGAGCTTAGCCAGGCAGTGGGTGCTGTGCACTGTTTAAACAGAAGCAATGTGCTACTACAGCCTCCTCTAACATCTGTCTTAGGAAGGCTTGTGTGTTCCTTGTTTTTAATACCACAGATTCTGAAAAAAGACATGCAGCAGCTCCCTTCTTCCTGAACTAGCCTATTGAAGAGAATAGGGAAGAGTCTTCTGTCTCACCGTGCTGCCCTCCACATTGCTCGTTTCTCTGCCTCCAGAGCACGACGCTCCGCTGGAGAAAGTTCCTTCTCCTGGCCACTCAGGAGCTCAGGACTCTGCATTCGCAACCGCTCCTGGTGCCGCCGTTCAGCTTTGGCTGTCCGCACAGGCGCCACCACTGGATCCCCTCCTCCAAGATATAATGGACTCAGCCTGGAGAGAGAGGGAAGCAGTGAGAGATTGGCTGGCCTGGTCCACTACAACTCTATCTGCCTGCTCTTCTCAAGATAAAGGTGGTGACCAACACTCCCAATCAATCATTCTATACCACATCCAGGTTCAAGGACATCACCTTGGGTGACAGAAGGACACAGAACACAAAGGTCAGTTACTCCTAAAAACCTGGTTCCAAGGAGTTTCCTCTTTTCCACCAAATCCTTCCTTTTATGCCTCATATCTGCTGAAAAGCAGAAGCTGCCTGCTTTATCATCTGGCAGTTCTCAGGCAAAGGACGTTGCTGATCCACCTACCCAGACACAGAGCTGGTTCTCTGTTCTGACTTGATTCCCTCTTCCAGCGAATTCCTCTGCGAGCTGCTGTTCTCATTGGCTTCCGAGAGTCTAGAGCAAAACAAGCATGTCAGCTAATGGTACCAGAGGCTGCCATACCCAGAGAATGTTCAGAACAGATCCAAGCCCTAGGAGGCAACAGCTAGTTCAGTTTGAAGACACAGTTTTTGACAGACTTGAGTTTTTGCTCAACAGGTCTGTCTCCACTACTGCAAATGTTCCCTTGTTGATCTCATACAGTTCAAGGTCTCCCTGTCTAACCTCAGAATTCATCTTCTTCATTTGGAGGTCAACCATGCCCCTTCCACTAACACACACGCACCCTTAATGCACTGTACTTGCTGACAAGTTCTTACACAGTTCTAGCATGGCTCTTCCCAGCTGCCATTATGTAACTGGCAGCCTGGCTGCTTCCTGCTTTTCCTTTGTT
Organism: Struthio camelus; assembly: GCF_040807025.1. Classification (NCBI taxonomy): domain Eukaryota; kingdom Metazoa; phylum Chordata; class Aves; order Struthioniformes; family Struthionidae; genus Struthio; species Struthio camelus. Next base: position 173,512,787 of record NC_090943.1, on the reverse strand, counting down.
GATGTCAGATCTGCACAAATGTTAACAAAAAATTGATGCTCCTGGGTTGTAAGTGAATGCAAGCCTGGGGAGGGAGGTAAGGACAAATCTTGAGCAATCTTATAGCACTGATTCTCAGTGTAGCGACTCCATGCACAACTGCATGACACTTTGAGGATTTATGCTCACGATCAAGTTACTGCACACATCAGATCAGCTGAACTGTAGTTACCATCTGCACTCTTAAGATGTGGCACATTCAGACACTACTCAGTCTAACCTGAAATGAAAGGAGATCATACAAACCCACATCAAGTGTTTTCCACAGGTTAAGAACATGCACACAGTTACTGTAACACTGCTGGCAGTCAGTAAGTTTACCATGAATTTGAGACCTTACTTTTACTGTTCAAGTTTATATTGATTAAATTCCAGCTTCTGTTCTAGCATGACAAAAATATTTCAAAAAACACAAATTCAGTCTATCCCACTGCCTCTCCTTTGTCCAAGCACAAATAACGTGCAACTGAAAATCTTATACCAGCAGTTGCCTATTCTTATACAGATAAGCACTGGTAGGTGCAGGCTCCCCCACCCTCAGAGCTTTCCCTTGTTAAATTCACTGCTGACAGAGCAAAGCAATCTGATGGAGCCAAAGCCAAACTCAGTGCTCTCTAACCTCCCGTGTTTCAATACGCAAAAAGTAGGGATAAGGAGGCCTTCACATTAAAGCAAGCAGTCGGTTTGCATTTGGCTGCTGCCTTTCTTTAGGGTTGTCAAGTAATGAGCTAAGGGCAGCACAGGAGTTGGAAGGTCTCACTGTATTCATGTTGTGAGAAGTTCCTCAACACAGACTAGACAGAAACAATGGAGAAAACAAGATTCAAAATGACAGGATGAGTGTTTTCAGCCACTGCAAGACTGACAATGAAAATATTTGTGAAAAGAAGAATGTCTTACCATAGACTCAGGAGAGTGAGTCAGACAAGGGCAAGTCCAAAAGCAGGAGCTTCAGCTTTAATCTACCACAGCTTTATTTTTATCTGAGGTCTTATGAGAAGGCTGTTCTCATTCCCCAGCTGTATGGCCAAGAAAAAGGAAAACATCAAGGCAACCTGGAGAACAAGTCCAGGAGACCCGGGAAACAAAAGCCTAATAAACAAAGCTGGGGTAGGTTCAGCATCAGGGCTTATCCTGAGTTAGCCATCTCCACATATCAGTGGTTCTATATACTCAGGTGTAGAACTGAAGGAGCTATTCTTCTGAAAAGAAAGAGCTGGGAAAAAAACTGCATATTGCCCATTTCTACCTCCAAGAAGGGATGCTGTCCAGCCCTCTTTCCTGAAAATTACTGATGTTGGGACATCTCTGTGAACACATGGGTAGCACTGAGCTAGCACAGTCTATCTTACCGAGCTTCTGGGGCCTGGGTGCTCCTTCCATTTAGCCTCTCAATCTTGTACTCAATTCCTTCAATGATGACGCTGGATTGCACGCTCATATCAGGTGCCTGTTTTACCATCTCATCCTCTTCCCCTTCATCTTCCAACAGAAGGGCACGTTTCTGCTGCAGTTTTCGGGCTGCAAAAATAACACAGGCTCATCTTGGAGCACAAAGTGCTCACTAAACCCCCACAGGGATGCGACCTCTGGGCAGATCCTTATGCTCATCACCCTTGCAAATTTCTGCTGTTCTAAGTCTATATCCTCTCCATAGATGCATTTATTTTTACACCACTTCATTAATGCTTCAGATGTAATAAGCTCTATCCCACTCCCTGAATTCCTTCTTCCTTATTCACTAAACTTTTTTTCTACAACTCTCTGGAGTTATAATTTCAGAGACTTTCACTTCTCAGCATTCCTGGACACTCTATAGCATAAACGTTTCCAGCAGCTCATCCCGCTGAGTTTATTTATCCTCAAACTGGAAGTTGCGTGCAGACCCTTTTGCCCCCTCCCCCAGAATGTTAAGCTCTAAGAATCTGCACGCACATGTGTTGTGCCTGACCTTCCCACCTGCCTCCTTGAGGGAATACAGCCTGGAGTGCCAGTGATAGGGCCCCACATATGGCATTGAACCAATGGGAACCATCAGGCAAGCAGACACACAAATCACAAGAGGATGAGAGACAAAAGGGGCCAGTGAGCAGGCTGTTCTCTACAGACTCCTACAAGCACACAGGTATTCTGACCTGTCCAACATAACTGCAAAGCAATAACTCTGCTTATCCCATTCTGTTAAATACTTTTAGAATCACAGAATGGTTGAGCTTGGAACGGACCTCTGGAGATCATCAAGTCCAACCCTTCTGCTCAAGCAGGCTCACCTAGAGCACATCGCCCAGGACCTTGTCCAGACAGCACCTCCACTAGTCTGCATGGCAACAGTGGAGCATCTACACAGCTCCTTAAAGTTCAAGTACCTCAAGCTATCACCAAGCCTTATTAATAACCACTCATTGGCTTTTGGAGGTGTTGGATTCCTGGTGTGTGCCCTCTCACTTGCCTTCCATTGAGAAAGAATTCACTGGAGCAGGCCAAATTTCCTTGCATAGATTCTAACATACCTTCCTCTTCCTTCATCTTCTTCAGGTCATCCTCTCCTACCAAGGAGACACGCTTGGGAGGCTTATCCATCTGCTGTTGCTTCACCTCAATCTCAAAATACTTCTGTCTCTCACGGAAGGATCGCTGCTCTGGGCTGTGCAGTCCACTTGGCAGCAGCACCTGTGACAACCACACGAGGCACACTGTCTATCCAGCAGCTGACCCAAATCCTTCCCCCCACCTCCCACCCTGAAGGGGGTTCTTCACCCATGCCAACCCCAGCCACATGGCCAACATCAACACCCTCTTCTTCCTCCCAAGCCATCCCTGCATGCCCACATCAGGATCTGGTTCCCATGCTCACAGTCCCCAAGGCCTGAATGGCAGAAGTCCCCATCCAATGTCCAGTTCCACAAACAGAACTCACCTCTGGGGCGGTTCTGGGTTTCTCTGTGCTGGTCTGACCAGGCAATTCCTAAGGATACAGAGAAAAGGGTATGTTCTGAAAACACCACTCCTTATTCTTTCTTTCTTTCTTTCTTTCTTTCTCTCTCACACCCGATCTCGTGCTCTTAGTCAAAAGAGAGACAGCAAGAGGCAGACTATCAGGAGTTCTGTTATGATGACAGTCTAAGCTCCTCAACTGAGTGACAAAGACACCTTATTAACAGCAGTAGATCCCAGGGACTCCTGGACAGTAGCTGACAGACTGGCTCATGAAACAGTCCCAGAATCAACACAAGACAATGCCACCTTAGATCTGGCTATCATGACTAATGAGGATTTAACTTAACTTAAGGGATAAATTAAAAAAAAATAATTCAATTTTAAAAGGGCGGAAATTGAAAAATATGGGGAAACAGTTATGTGAAATAAACTGGAGCCAAAGGCTCAACTTAGGATGGAGAAGCCTTAGGCTTTCTTTCAATCAAAGATTCAGCAACTACCCAAAATATACCTCAAAGAAGTGGAAACACTGTCCGGGAAAAATGAAATTCATATTTAACAGAATAAAAATCAGAATATTGGAAAGACAACTACAGGGACCAGAAAAAGCAACTGATCAATGAAATCTATCATGAACCAGAAAATGAGAACTGCCAACAATAATTAAAAAATAAGAAATAGTTTTTTTAACTACATAAATGAAAACAAACCACAAGAAAAGAGCAAGCAGATTACCTTCAATTTCAGCTCTATCCAAATGCAATCCAAAACCTTACAGAAAGTTTAATTTTGTAGAAGGAGCATGATACTGGGGGCGGGGAAAAAGTATCACTGTTGATATTTTGTTCAACAGTGAACAAAGCTCTGGGATAAATATTCAAGGATGAAAAGAGTTAAAATGGAAGTAAATGGAAAAAAGTAAAAAAAGGTGAGATCAGGATTAATCTAAAATATCCTTCTTTGATAAGACAAATAACTTTTGAGAAAAAGGAAACACATAGATTAGTCTGAGACTTTGAAGATCAGTCTTGGGACCAATCATGCTTAACATTTTCATTACAAAATTTTCATTACAAAATTTGACTCTGACACCAGGAAGGTAGGAATAAAATTTGTGAATAACAAAGGCCAGAAGACGAATGCGCAGTTTACAGAATCCTCTGAAAATTATTTCATTCATCCCACTATAGTGAATGAGGACAAGCACTATAACATTGAAAAGGTTTGGAAATCATCCTAGAAGGACAGGTTGATTTGATGAGGATGAACATAATTGAATACTGCAAAATATAAGGTGATCTATTTCAGGATCAATAATTGTGTCTTAAACCAGAACACACTATCTGGAGACTATGAAGGAGAAACCCTCCATGGAGAAGGTGCAATCTGATTCACGAGAATCTGGTGATCAGATTCTCTGATCAGATTATCCGGTGGGCAGGCTAATGCCAGAAGAGGCAGGTCCTAACGGCTTCCTTAAGCTTGCTTCCACTAACAGTCATCTAACTCTGAGTAAATCAGTCTAAGTTAGAAATGGCCAAAAATCAACCCTTCAAAGAACAAATGAACAAAGAGTTGTCAGCCATTTTAATTTACCAAACCAGCTCAACAGAAGGCCAGATGAGCACCAATGCAGGACAAGGCAGACAGCAGCAGGACAGGATTAGCTTAGATAAAACACGAAGTTGCCATCGCAAGTCGCTGCAGAGTAACCATAGCTCCCAACATAGCATGATTATGAAAAGGATGAGAGTGACCCACCGAAGGATAATGAAAGGTATTGTCAATGAGGATTTAGAAAGAAAGAAAGCAAAAAAACCAATACTAAAGTAGAATGAAATCTTCTCTGAAACAGGAGTTCTCATTTGCATCAAAGATGTGCCAGAAAGAGCATTCAGATAGGAAAGGTGAAGAGAAAAGCTAGTAAGGGGATCAAGAGGACAGAGGGTCTTTTCAAACATAAGGACAGTGTTTTGCTTCTTTAATGTAGTAAATGAAGTAATGGTATGATTGTCTACAAACAGACAGCTCCAGAGAGCTTGCATAACTGGAGTGCTGCCATGGATGAATACAAGCTCTTCAGGAAGGGCAGGCAGGAAAGACAGGGTGGGTGATGCATCAACAGCAAGTTGAACACAGGTCCGTGCTATGCCTTTGCAGAATGAGGGCTGGCTGCATACTGGGCTGCTAGAGTGAGGCCAGAAGGTCCAGGGAAGCAATCCTTCTCCCTTCTCTGGCACTTCTGAAACCACATTTGGAGCAGTGTGTCCAGGACAAGAACGGTACTAACAAACTGCAGCAAGTCTAGTGGAGGACCATCAAGATCAAATGATCCTAGGGGGCTAGAGCACGTGAAGTATGAAAAGAGGTTTAAAAACCCATGCTTCTTCAGCCTGGAGAAGAGGAAGTTAAGTGGGGGGATCAAACTCCTGTCTCCAGCTACCAAACGGGGGGTTAGAGAGAGCATGAGGTCAGACTCCTTTCAGAGGTGAGAGGCAACAGCCACAAGTTGCAGCAAAGGAAACTCTGATAAAATATATGGAGAAAACTCTTCACAGCAGCAGTGGTCAGACACTAAAAGAGGTTGCCCACAGAGACCACAGAACTTCCATTTTTGGAGATATTCAAAACTCAGCTGGACCGGGCCTGAGCAACCTGATATAACTTGAAAGGTGGCCCTGTTTTGCATGGAGGACTGAAGCAGATGACTTCCAGAAGTCTCATCTAGCCTAAATGGTTCTACGATTCAAATACTTGGGAGGGAGAAAGGAGGGGAGAAGGATAATCCTGATTAAGTTAAAGAGAAAAAGTTGTGCAAAAAAAAAAACACCTCAGAACAGGTATAGCCTGGCCTTGGAGCCTGGAAGTTCAGAAAGTTTCTATATATCAGGGTAGGAAGGCTATGCAACAGCATTGTAATGTCCTGGAGGACTAATAGGGACATGAAATTTGATGAGCTTTCAGAACTTAAAATATTTATTGATAGGACTCTGCAGGGTGACCACCTGCAACTTGAGTAGACTCCCAGGTTCCAAGGGACCTCAATATGTCCCTCTCTCATGGCAGCTTTCCTTGGAGGAAACAAATCACTATCTATCTCCTTCCTACCCTCCTTCTTCCCCTGCTCACCCGCAATGCTCAGTCTTCTGTCTACTCCACTGCTTCTGTAACATTCCATCCAGCCACCACCAGTAATTACCTTTGTCTCAAGCAGAGGGTGTGACAAGGGTACTGCTGCAAAGGTCTTGTATGCTTGCTTGACATTGATGGGGATCTCATCAGGAGAGGGGGGTGAAGGCGGCTTTGGCTACAGGGACAAAGATAAAATGTAAAAATAACCACAGATGTCATTTAAAAAAAAAAAAAAGAACATGGAAGAAACACAGCACAATCATCAGCCTGCAAAGCCTGAAGAATGGAATATGTAAGGGATAGTTCCTGCAGCCTTGTGCAGAAAGGTGAGCAGCATATTGTTTGCACGCTATACAGAGCAGCACACGTATCTCCAAAGTACTCAAACCCCTGTTTTATTGCTTGGATAAAGGAGGAATGATAGTTCTGGTGGTATCTTCTGGATAGTTCTGGAACAGGTCTGGTTCTCACCGACCTGACCAGAATTTTGTGGCTGACCTCCTGGTCAAGGGGCCACACTGCTGTCCTGGTCCTCAAGGATTTCTTCCCAATTCCACCAGCATTTATCTTGAATCAATGGACTTTGGAGCTGGAACAGGAAAGCTCTTGATACTTGACTCTGATCCCTACTTAGGGCTGAACAAGCCAGATTTAAGTTACTACAGCATGAAAGATAAGCCTCGTCTGGCCATTTCTGATAGAGGGATCTTCCTCATGGGAAGGGATCTATTAGACCCATTCTATTTTTGTTTTTGCAGGAGCTATTCTACTTCTGTTTATAAAACCCCCAGCATGTATTTCTACACGTTTCAAGGCTAATGGTCACAGCCTCCTAAACCAAAGTAACATCCCATTCAGGGTTCTATAATATGGAGAAAACTTATCTTTAACCTCAAATTTTCCCTTCATAGAATTTTACTTATTCAGAGAAACATCTGATGAGGTCCAAGAGGACCTTCCTCCTGCTTGTCGTTTATCTGTGCTGCTCTTGTGATCCCCCCATCACATCCAGCAAGGAAGAAGAGTTGGGATGACCTGCTCTAAGCATCACAAAAATCAATGGCGGCAGGGGGAAATGACACCATGACACCACCACCTTCCTTTCTACTTCAAATCAAATCCCCTTTAGTTACTTCAGTTACTATTTCAGCCTTTGGTGCTTGCAGTTGTTCTTCCTGGACCAAGGCTAAACTATGCTGTTTGATGGTGTTCCCTTCTGCCTAGATTGAAGGGCAGCACATCAGGATTAGAAGAGAGATTGTAAAATTTATGAATTTTGGCCAATGATATGGATCAGATACAGCTGCTTGTCTGGTTTTGTCTACAAATCAGGTCTCTAATTTGGTATTGCATCATATAGGCATCAATAAAAAGGGAAGGGCTACATTGCTGGTATACAAGTCTTTTGACATGGCAATTCTTACCAAGGCAAAGACTAGAATACCTGAATCCTTCTCTCCCACCAACTTACAGCCCTGAGCACATGAATCTTTCAAAAACAATAATTTTGCACATCACAAAACTTGATGCCAGCAAGATGGTCTTGGCTTTTGCTTCCAGATGCAAGACATTGATACACAAAGGTTCTGAAAGTTTTATGCATCAGAATGCAGCACCTCATCTACAAAGAAGGATCTAAAACTGTAACTGCTCAGCAGATTTCAGTCACAGTCCAGCTGCAACAGTGCAAACTTCTTGAATGGTAAGTGAAGACACAAGGCAGGCTGGTGAGGCTCATCCCTGTTAGAAAGCTGAATGGGATGCACTGACCATGAGTCTGCTTGTCAGGAGTATGGGTTCTTGACTGAGGCATCCAAGCTGATGTAAAGTCAAGAACAGCCTTAGGTAAGGTATGTGATCTTTAACCTGCAAGGAAGGTGTGTTCAGCCTACCTGCCAGAAAAAGTGGCACCACCACAGCCTAGGACAAATAGATGTAGCTTAGCAAGAAGGAACTGCAGGTCACTTACAGAGTTCTGGATATTGAAGCACGGCTCATGTTGCTGGAAGGGATTGGGGCTGTCCCCGTCCTCCAAATTACGTGAGGCAGTGTTCTGTCGCACTCGGGAGAGAGGCTGAATGACGCCTGGCTTGGTCTGCTTGTGCCAATACCACACAACAGGGGAAAGGGCAGAGGAAGAGAAGAGAGGCAGGGAAGAGAAATGAGCAGTTAGGACAGCAAGATGGCTCTGACATGCAAGTGAATAAGGCAAATCCATGCATCTGAGCTCAATTCCTCAGCTGTGCTACTAACTCCCTCTACCAGCCTGGGAGGAAGAGCTACTGAAGCAAATAGCAGGCAATGCCTCTGGTGGAAGTATTTTGGACAGGCAGAGAGCTTGAGCTTCAGACTAGTTAGGGTAAAGATGAGGCCCAAAGGGTAAGCCCAGGACACAAGAATCTGCCATAATAGCAGGCAGCTGCAAGGGTCGGAGGGGTATGGCATGAGTACGTCAGTTTGGGAGAATGCAAGCATCATGAATGGGAGATGCAGTTGGGAAACACCAGTCAGGAGTGGGTAATAGCAAAAGCCTGGCGTGCAACTGAACTGAGCCCCAACTAGGGCTCCAGTTAGAAATGCAAACACAGGCAGGAGTGAGGAGCAGAAAAAAGTGTCTGAGGTTTGACCTAGATGCCATCACTGTTGGATGTTGTGCGGAAGGGAACAAAACATCAGATACCAGAGAGAGCAGAGGTAGGAATTGAGTGAGCCAGCTGAAACTACATGAGTGAAAGCTGCAAGCGTAAACAGGAATAAAAGCTGCAAAAATACTTGCATCAAGCTTTCAAATCAGGAAAATTTAAGGCTTAGTGCATTTGTACAAACTTCAGGTATAATGGTGGGCTAAAGAAGAGAATACAAGAGCCAATAGTGAGGTCTGTAGGGCTGGAAGTGAGCACACATAGATGGACGAGGCAAGCTCAAAATGCAGGAGGAAACATAGGGACACTACAATAAGATCTCACGGCAGATGTACTTACTGATTTGCTGTCATCCTGCGATGCAATGAAATTAATGGAAGCCTGAAAACAGGAATAAGGGTAAATTTGCTGTCAATACAGGAACTCCTTAGTTCACCCTGCTCCATATAAAAACAGACATTAAAAACTCCCAAACCAACCCCCCTGCCCCTACCTCATACAGGAAAAAGCCTGGAAGTCCCACACCAACTCCCCCATACCTTATTCTTCACATGGGGAGCAGCACAGAGCCCTCCCACATGAACAACCTCTCCCAGTTTGTCCTGGTGTGTGAGAAGACACACGCGAGACTCTGTGCAGGTTTGGGCACGGACTCCCCCCCCCCCCCCCCCGCTCCATTTCTGCTCCAGCTCAACTGATCCTGGCCTGTGTTATAACCCCTGCCCCTGCACTTGCTACTGAGCTTCAGCAAAGCCATCAGCACCACAGCTTCTCTGCCAGGAAGCATTCACAGATGCCATCTCAGCAGCAGCTAGCAGGGAACAGCCTCTGGTGTGGGCCTGCTGTCCTGAGAGCTGCTCTCCGCAGTGCAGGCCCCAGCACACACCAAGCCCGAGAGCCGGAAAGCGCGGAGCTGGAGGCAGGGGCTAAGAGCAGCGGTGCCAGGTGAGAGCAGCACAGAGCAGTGGCACACACTGCACACCAACAGGCACTTACAAAGCGGGTCTCCCTGCCTGACAGGTGAGCAGGCCGAGAGGCTGCAGGTGTCTGGAGAGGGGCAACGCCAGGGAGAATCGTCAGGGGAGAGAATCAGAAAGAAAAACGAAGAGACCAGGTTTCCTATGTGAGAGGCTGAGACAAGCACCTTCTCCCCAGCGCAAACATCGCAGTTTCCCAAGTTGCCCGGAACTGTCAGTGTCCACACAACTCCTCGCTGTCTGCCATGAAGATGGCCCCTCCGCACACACGCGTGCACACATGCATGCACACACATACACACAACCCCATCACAAAACCGCTCCTTCCCCCCACCCCTGCCTGCTTCATCCCCCCACCAAAAGCTCACAGAACCCAAAGCCAGGCAAGATCATCATCAGGACAAAGGATTCAATTTCTCTGAAAAATTATTTCAAAACTCCAAGAGCTCTGAAATAAGCCTATAAATCCTGTTAGGACTATAAGAAGTCAAACTTAAGGAATTTACTTTAAAAATAGATGGAGGTAGAGAATTAGTGATGCAATTCCTCGAAATTTCTACTCTGGAGCAACAATTTGAAGGTCAGCCTCCTGGATCCCCAGAAAACATACTAGCCTCAAGGCTCGTGATTATCTGTGTCCTTCAGTATCTCCTGTTGGACCTGTTCCACTTTGCCTAAAGTTCATTGTGAAGACGGAACTAAATCTACCAGACATAACCTTACATGACATGTAGGTGACTGCCGTTCAAGGCTCTGATCAAAAAAGTATTAAATAATGTGAAAAACAATAGTAAATGAATTGTGACAGAAGGCTCATATACAGAATGCAGGACTGAGGATGCCATTAGCCAGCCTAACAATTCAGCATTGTGACAATAAAGCACCTTTAAGAACAAGTGCCAAAGTCACTAATTTATAACAGCCATACACCATGCAAGGGGAGAAGACTATCAGAAGCGATATACAGAGTAGATGTCAGAAACGGAGATCTCAAAGCAGTGAGTAAAACTGCTAAAGACCTGAAAAGGTTAAAATAAAGGACAAATTCATGAGATTGGATGTGTTTTAAGAAATTAATAGAATCTCACATGGCATACACATTTCTGAACACAGAACTAAAACAGAAAAGCAAGAAAAAAATATATGCTATATTGTATACATTAATCAACAGGTTTCTTAAGCTAAAGAATCTAAACTGACAGAGTGGAGTATAAATTACAGCAAGTGCTAAGTAACAGGAAATTTGAGACATCCAACTTAGAATTGGAAAGGCAAATGCCTGCATCCCTGCATCTGCAAAACTGCTACCAGCATGCTCCACCCTCCATAGAATGCATTAGTGAAACTTTTTCTGTCCTTCACAGAGTCCAAGGAGCAAAGTTTCATCTGAAACGTTTCTACAATCAGAGTAGTGGCTGCTACTAGAAGACAAACCTTCTCTGTTGCCACAGGAAGTTGGACAACGACAAGCCACTAGACCCTCCGATGCCAAGCAGAATCAAGCAAGTTTATCCTGAGTTAGAAGAGCTGATGATGGCATTTGCCACAGAGTAGACAATTGCAAGGACATGCCACTGAGCCTCCAATGCCAAAACACTGATGAGCAAATAACTTCAGGGGTATCATGAAAGCTGCCTATGACAAGTTGGAACAAGGGAAATTCCAATCAGATACTATCAAAAAAAAAAAAAACACCCAAAAACCAAAAGCCAAAATCATAATGAGGGTAGTCAAGCATTGGGATCCAGAGAGATGTGGGCTCTCCATCCCTAGAGGTACTCAAAATTTGACTGGACATGGCTGTGGGCAGCTTGATGCAACTGAACCTGCTCTGAGAGGGGGCTTAGACCAGAGGTCCCTTCCAATGTAAATCATTCTATGAACAGCTATAGGGCCACCCTTGGGGATTTGCGCTTCCTTTTCAACTGCGAACTGAGGACCTTTAAAGAGAAAGCAAATGCAGATCTAGATCTCTTTCCTTTGTAGACAAAGGAGTAGCATCCCCACCGCATAAACACTTCTGGATAAAAGAACCTAATCACAAAGACACTTGCCACATGTGCTGAAAGGAAAACTTACAAACACCCAAAGATATAACTCTGATCAACATGCAACTGCTGTCAGAAAAGCAAGTAAGTAAATATAAGCAGCTGGAGCAGAAAGTATTGAAATAGTGTTACTGTACTATATTACTATATGTATTACTATAGTCTGTATACTACTATAGCATCTTCTCACAATCTTATTGCGTGCTTGGTGTTCACTCAAACTCCCAGGATCCAAGAATTGAGAGAGAGGCAAAATATGCCAAGGAAGCACTCCTGTGATCTAAGATGGGCTGAGCTGTTGCTCACTACTTCTCCCTTCTCCTATTCTCTGCTCCCAGCCACATGGTCCTGACCCTTCTCCTGAAATCAGTGTGAACGCTCACCTCAACCCCAAGATGATCCAATTCAGTTCACTAAGCTGGTGAAAAACTAACCCAGGAATAAAGCATATCATTTTTTTCCAACTTAGAGAGCTGAACTGACTCAGCAAAAGATCAGGTAAGATCCAGAGCTGGTAGGACCAAATAGCTGGGAATGTGGGACAAGTGAGCATGACTGTCCTTTTTGAGAGCAGTTGCACTCCAAAAGGCATGCAACAGATACAAAATGACCAGGTGTAGAGCATACAGAACAATTTTCAATTCATTCCAGCTCATAACATAACAACTATGACATGTAACGACTGCGAAAGCAAAAAATGTGAAAATCCATTCAAGAGCATTTCCTTTCACAAGGCACAACCAATTTGTGAAACTTACTGCCACAGGATGAAAAATGAAATCAAGGACTTAGCAAGATTTAAAAGGAAAGATTAGAGTTGATATAGGTAGCAAGAATAGCTAGTCAGAAGAGGCCACGCTTACAAAAATATCAAGAATTACAAAAAACCAAAAAAATCTCCCATTTCAGAGCTAAAGCTGGCCTCTAACTAAAGAAGTTTAGAAGATACTTCCTAAGAGTAGGTTAACCTGTAACTGTTTGCTGTAGGATCCTTGAATTTTCTCCAAAACAGCTGTTGCAGACTGCTGACAGTCAGAAACAGAACTAGTCATCTCTCTGGGAGACAGACTACAAAATGGGTTCCAGATCTGAGATGATCTTTGCACTTCTCTGAATCCTGACTTCTCCATCTCTTCTGAAGTACCAATTGCCAGAATTAATTATATAAGGCATTGGCGAGGCCATTCTCAAAAGACAGACAACCACCATTTTGTAGGCAGGCGTTCCAGGTATTGTCCTGCTCGTTACACCGATAATTAAATTAAACTTTAGAGGAATAACTTCCTGCTGAATTTATGACTAGCTAGTCATACTCCTGGGTCTCTGAGACATTTTGAAAGAGCAGAGCTGCTCTTCTAGTTTTGGAGTGGCCTCCCTTGAGGTATACCTCTCTGCCTCAGAGGTATTCAAATACACAAATCATTCTCAGCTTCTTCTGCCCTTCTGCACTGGTGCCATCTTGCCCCAGAAACATGCCTCCCTACCTTTTGCCAGATTGCCTGTCCTGGGTGCATTCTCACCTGCTGATTACCAGGAGAATAGGGGGTTTCCCGCCTGGAATTTCCTGTCCCAGACTCGCCCGCAGGAGCCTGAAAGACAAAAGACAAAGCCAGAAAGTTACTGTACAGCAGCAACTCCCATGCACCTCCCTTAGCAGAGAGACCAGGAGGCAAAAGAGAGCACTGACATCCAAACTGAAGCCAACTGTAGGCCACCTCACAGCAAGGGAGCAGAATTAGCACTGGGCCCAACAGCAACTGTCATATGGTAGAAACTTGCAAAAATCACTAGAAACAGCCAGAGAATTACATTAATTAGAATTAAGATCATATCCAAATGCCTTGCAAGGCCAACCGAATCATGTTAAAGCCTTCTGCCTCATAAGACATCCCCAGGAATCCTTTCCCTTTAACTTCTCTTTAGCCATTGACAGAATGAGCCATAGTGTAGACAAACCTCCTGTTGTATGGACACTGAGCACTAAAAGTCATTCCTAACTGAAAGGGGACAAGATTAATCCCCAACCACATCCATTGTCTTTGGAGTAGCTTAGAACATAGGAAAGACAGGGATCTCATCCCTTCCATAGGAACCTTGATCGCCAGTGCTCACGCTCAGAGGCAGCCTACAGCCAGCCTCAACAGCTACAAGAGAGCAGAGTCCAGCTAATTACCTACAGTCTAACCACGGGATTAAGGAGCATGATTTAAAAAGTAAATTGGAAGCCTAAAGATGGAAAAAGGTCATTTCTACAGATTTACAGAACTGTTTAAGCAAATCTAAGGTTCCATGATCATTAATACCATATCCATGCACTAGTGAATCATCTAACCACGTTAATTTGATTGAGATCAGCCTTGGACAATTGCATTTCTACTGGCCAAGCCAGGAGATGTGACCTGAGGTTTATATTGGAGAACAGAAAATATCTGACCCTTCTTAGTGCTGGAGTAACAGAGAACGTGGCAGTCTCAGCTGATCTACTTCCACACCACCACTGCAAAGGGTGTTCTTGCTCACCCTGCTTCTGGCTACAGGTATCAGCCCTTCCCTTGTGCCAGCACATGCAGCTTTGCAATACACCAAGGAGGGAGCTGTTCTGCAGAGAACTAATCCTACCAAGAAAATACTGTTTTTTTTCAGGGATATCAGTTCCCTAACCCAGCTGATACGACTGCTCCAGTTCTGGTGTCAGCACACAGAAAGGAGAAGAACATCTAGACAGGGGAATCAGTCCCTTTTGGCAGCAATGTGGAACTAGATTGGCTTAAGATAACTGTGACACCTACCTCCAGACTGATGATACCTGATCTGGCATAAAGTCTGCCTTCAAAAAGGATCAGTGCTTTTTCTAACTACTGCTTTTTTGGTCCGTTACCAGGAACGTTAAAACCGGATTTCTGCAATGTCCAAATGACAGCCTTTGCATTTAAGCTATTGAGAGGTTACAGATATTCCACTACATGCCTCTCTCAATCCTTAGATGCCCACACATCTATGAAAAACAAATCCTCACCAAGGAACTAGGCTACAAACTAAGAGAACTACAGCTAAGTGGGATTATTTCTGGGTGAGTGGGAGGGGATGTTTGTTGGTTTGCAGTTGTTTTGGTTCTCTTGCTTTTTAGAGCTCCCAAAAGGCTGAGAAAAATGGAAGAAGTGGAGAGTGATGTGGTGCTAATCTGCAACATGAGATTTTTGGGGTCTAGTCTTTGTTCTATTAAAGGTTTGCTGTGCAACACTAAGAAAGTTAAATATAGACAGATTTTTCCAGAATGAAAAGTAAAATTCTCCCTTGAAATCTGAAAGTCTAGAAATGCTGAAATCTTTCACTTTGAAGAACAGCAGGTCCCTGGGCTGTAGATGAACTTTGTCAGCTGCGCTGCCTCTTAGTTTTCAGAAGTCTAAAAATGGCTTTATTTGTTCAAGCCCAGATCCATAAGTGTGACACCATCACCATTCTCCTATAAGCCCTGCCAGCTCCCTGCTCTCACAACCACAGCAGACAGGGACCACCACTGCTTCTAGTCTGACCCCTGCCTACCCAGAGAGATACTGGGGGAGTTGTGGGGGGAAAGAGTTGCTCCCCATCACACAAACCACTGCCTCCCCTCCAAGAGGGGCTTAGCAGCATGCACGCTTGGCAATAACTGGGGTACATTAGTGGCTGGAGTCATTGACTGACAGCCTCTGCACACAACACTACAGAAACATGTCATTGCTGAATGTTAAGCAGGACCAGTGCCTGCACAAGCCTCGTGCTGCCAGGCATCTGGGGTCCAGTGCATGCGCATTGGTTTAGTAGAATGCAGGTGGCTTTAACTGCGTGATTGCATGCTACACACAGCATGCTGTGAGACTGCTTGCCTTGGAGTAAAGGTTGGTCTTCAGCACTCCCCCCCTGCCATAGCCCAGGGGTGGGCCCCCCAGACAAGCCTTGCCTGCTGCTTTCCCCTTTCGGTTAGCCACCACAAAGGGGTTTTCACTGAAGAGGATCGGCTGAGAGTCGACCATACACTCTTGCTCTGGCGTCTTTGGCATCTGGTCCTGGGACTGGGGGCAACCCGTGGGATCCTGCTCGGCTAGCAAGGGCTTTTCTGCCCCACTTGTGCACTTGTCAGGTGATGCAGGGTCCTGGGGAAGACCAGGCACACTTCTGATGATCGGGCCTGCGGCTGTTTCTGGGTCTGAATCCCGGCTATCCTGTGCCACTGGCCGAGACAGCATAGCGCAGTCACCCTCCATGCTGGAGCTGGCCCTATTACACTGAACAAGCTGAGAGGAAAACAAAAGGATCAGAAAGACATAGAGAGAACAGAGTAAAGAAGAGGAGTGAGAAAATATAGAGCAGTTGCTGCTACCACCAATGATGAAGGCTAGGGAAAAGAAGTCCAGCACTGATGCCCACCCACCCTGCCGTCCCTTCGCTCTCTTCTACTCCATCACCGAGTCTGCTGGTGATCCTGAATGCTACTTCCAAGAGTGGACCTTGATGTCTTCATGCAATACATACACCAGGTACTTCACATGCACTTGCATACTCCCAACTCTCACGCACGTTCCAGCCTGCACTTCCAGCAGCTCATCAGTAACATTGCAACCCTCTAGCAAAAGTGATTGCCAAAACCAGCACAGACACAGATCCTCTCTCATCTCCTTGCAGCAGATCCTCAATGCAACTCCATCACAAGGCCAGTCATCATGTGTCTCACCCCAGCATACTTCCAACATAGCTCCACTACTTCTGCACACAAAAAAATGCCTCTCGCCTTGCTCCAATGCACTTCCACACAATTCTACCATATCACCCTATTGCTAGCCCCACGCAGTTCCACCATCCCTGTATAAGCCAATGTGCTTTTATGGCCCCACTTCATCATCATACACACCAACAGCAAGTAACAGAGAGCTAAATAATAGCTAACACGGAGCACAGATCCCTCTGAGTGCTCTTACTGAAGCAGGGATGAAACAGAGTTCCAGTTCTGCCTAGGCTAAACTGTACCCATCCAAGATGAAGCACTGACCTTTCCTCTTTTAATACTACAGAAGAGTGTCTGTTACCCCAGTCAAAGCCTTCTTCAGGGAAGCAGAAATGATCAGAGAACAATGTTCCAATCTCCTTCCATCCAACTGCCTGCTAGGGAGCAGAAAGAGCCCTTCTGCTCAGAGCACATTCTCCAACTCCCATGTAATGGCAGCACTCACAAAAATAGCTCTCAAGGGCTGGGTGGGCTGGTGACTACAATGGCAGCTGAGAGGCTCAGGAATTTCTGAGGCCCTCCCTCAACCTGTCAACCCCAACCTAACCTAAAGCAGCAGTTGGCAGAGCCCTGGATCATATCACATTCCTTCAGACAGTGAAGTCTGTACTACCCTTAGAAATTTTCTAATGTGGCTATGCCACTTCACAATGTCAAAAAAAAAAAAAACCTACCAAAAGAGAAAGAAAGAAAAACAAAAACCAAATCCATTCCTTTTCCTGAGTGCCATTAACTGCACTAGCAAGAGCTCTAATGCACAGGAAGTTATACCAGCCAAAAGTACTTTTAGGAACATTATCTGTCTCAGGAAAACAGAAGACAATGCATCATGAAGGCTCCAGCAATCCACCTCCACAGGGTAGGTCTGCTGATCCCGCGGCCAGCTACTCTGACCCTACTTCCACTCCCTGCTATTTTCCCTTGCCAAGCAGAAGAGCACAAATATCAACCAACCATGATTCCATGAGAGTCCTAACATCAACTCAGGCTACTTTGCTCACACAACAAGGAAAAAGGAAACAATACCTCTACAGCACTGTGGAGACGGGCATCCCAGCAGGTTTGCATGACGTTTGATCGATCATGGAAAGCCTCAAAACCCTATTCTGTTCAGAGCAAAAACTGAGCTTCATCCATCCCTCACTTTAATCTCCAGCACTACCACTGCAGCAGTGTACTCTAGTGCTGGAGGCCCTGTTCCCTCCACTTCACAGCGGGCTATTTTTATCAGACAAGTAACAATTTCTATTTTGGGTAAGTGAAAATTTTGGCAATGTAGCGTGCTTTTTTTTCAGCCTTGTCTCTGCCAATCCCCAGTTCAGGAGAGACGACAACCATGTTTTCCCTCGCATCCTCCAAGGCAAACATAGCACAAAATGCATTTGCAGTTTTGATCCATCACTTAGATTTGTTTCAGCCCTTGTTCTGGGGCAAATTTTAAATCTAACAAACAAACAAAGAAAAATAATCAATGTTTGGAAATTACAGAGAAATAGATTCAGACTAGAAAGTATAGACTGTTAATTAACTAGCCACAGTGACACTTTACTGAGAGATGTAACGTCTTTTCCATTACTCACAGTCCAGAAAGCAAAACAAGACTTTAAACGCTTTGCAGTGGCTAGATGCAGTTATTCATGGGTAAGGTTTTTCAAGCCTGTGCTACACAGAAAATTGAGAGATTACAATGGTTCCTTTATTACTAGGATGGGATTATCAGAAATTCTTGTGAAATGGGTACTCCACAGACATCAAGTTACTGAGAAGCTGGCACAGAAGCAGGGTGTCAGTGAGAAGAGCATCCTAATGAAGTTTCCTATTGAAAATTTTCAGTTGGAGTTTTAAATGTATGCAGACACAAAAGGCATGTATCACAGTAAGCCTTTATAACCATTGCTCACAAAAGAATCAATACACAGCAATACAGAATAATCCAAGCTAAATGTAAACATTTTGCACCTTCTTTAGGCACGATTCTTAGGGAACTCTCATCGGAAATTCTACTTGCAATCTATAGCAGAGTCACGACAGAGGGTCGGACCTCCTCCTGCTCAACTATGTGAAGAACAGCAGGGATGTGGGGCCTTCTTCTCCCACTGCCCCAAGAACACCTGAACCCTTTCCCTACAGTGAATCCAGATTGTTAGGAACGGACACTCCAGGTGGCACTGGCCACACTTCCCATCAAGGCACAGCATTAGAGTCCAGTCTTCTTAAAACGCACTGTTAGATAAAAGACTGCTTCAGGCCCATCTAGGAATCTATGTAGATGATCTGGCTTCCCTTGGCATTGGGAGAGTCAGAGGTTGAACTATCATTTACACAGCAACTAAAGATATATGGACACTGCTTAGAGAAGAAAGTAGTTGGTGAGAAGGTCACACTTGAGACAGGAAGAAATAGAAAAGTACTGTGGGAACAGGGCAATAACAGTAGTCATCTTAATCAAAGCAGACTGTCTGGACACAGACAACCTGATAATTGAATGACATGCTTTTCTGCTGGCCAAATTGATCCCAGTTTGAGCCTTTCTGCTGGCCAAATGGGCTAGGTGTAGTTCTGGAGGAAAGTAAAAACCTTGTCGTCCTTCAAGCTCATATCTCTTTCTGCATGTTCACAGTCTAAATAGACATATTTTTCAGACAGAGCAATGACAGGGTTGGGCAAAGGACAGCTGGAGGAAAATGAACATGGACACTATTTGGCCCTTCCCTTGCAACGAGACATTTATAGATGCCACCCATATACTCTAGCATTCCAGTGTGTGCAGCCCTACATTCCAGTCCCAGGCAGTCCCAGGCTGACACACTAAGGCAGAAGTTCCCAAATGCTGCTTTGGAGGACACAGGCTGTTCAGCAAACAGGCAGCTGCTTACATGGGGCTGGCTTTCCCCTTGTTTCCAGCTACTAAGTTACATTAATAGATGCTAAAAATACATTAAACCTTTCCCTGATAATATTTTTCTTTGTGAACAGCCACCAGCTATTCTGTGTAAATACCCAGGAGATAAAACCCAAAAGCTGCTGAGTATGGAGAGGAACAAAATGAGACAAAATTGGAGGCAAAGCAGAGCTCTAATAAGAGTGAAAACAGAAAAGCAAGAGGGCCTGAGGTTGTCTGGAAGGAATGAGATGGAGACAGTAAAGGTAAAAGAAATATTCCGGAAACAATGGAACGGGAATGCAGAAATGTTGGGTCTAGCAGCAGTGGAGGAGCAAAGGGTAATTTAACCTCTGATGATGCTAGCAAAGGGCTGGTCTTGCTGCAGCGGCAGAACAGGAACGGAGGTGAAGACCGAGGATGAGTGAAGGAGCAGGCAGAATCCCAGTGCAATAAATATGATGCAAATGCAGGGAAGACAAAATAATACCAAAGGAAACAAAGATGGAGAAGCGAGGTGACACTCCAAACAACACAGGACAGATATCACTTTGCAACGTGTGAAATTTGGATTCTCTCTTTGCTGAGCTGCTGTTACGTATCAGGGAATGAAATGCAGAGGTCAGAGGGGCAGGAGTACCCAGACTGTATCTAGGCTATATTATGATATGCAATCACTACCATTTTGCCTTTTGCAGTCCTAGATGGACCTGTGACTTTCCTTTAATTCTTGGCATAAGTGCCCTGCTTCCCCACTCCTTTCTAAACACCACCCTGCAATGAATCTGCAACCAAGCTCTGCAAATAAGATCACCATCTTCTATGTGAGGATCAGTCTTCCCCTCCCTCCTCTGGAACTTTCAGTAGTTGCTTCCTTCCAATCTCCCACACTGTCCCATTCACACCTACCCTGCTCTCCTGTTGGGCTGTTCTTCCTGCCTTGTTCTGAGATGCCTTCTTTTCCTTGTCCTAGCACCTACAGAGACTGCTTCCCCTTCCAAAATGGAAAGCAGTGTGGCTCTCTGCTCTCCTCATTTTCTCATTCTAATCTGATTTTCTGTTGTGGCTACCTTATATTTCAGAGAGTGTTTAAGTCTACCATAGTTTTGCTTCCCAGTTTTCCTCTGGAGAGCTTACTATCATCTCTCACATCAGGGCCACATGGAAGGGACTGACCACAGCTTCCCCACATAGGGACCCACACCTCAATGGCCCCTCACTTACAGCGCGATTGACTCTCTGTAAGCCACTGCTGGGCAAAGCAGCCAGGGTCCGATAGTCCAGTCTCAAAGGTTCACTCGTGATATTCTGGAGAGGGGCAAGGGGGAAAGCAAAAAACAAACAAAGAAACAACAACAAAAAACAAAATAAAACAAAACAACACCAGGAAGAGATCAGGCCAGAAATCAACTAAAGAGAGCAATTAAAAAGAAAACCACCCCCCGGGATGACAGGCCTAGTAAAACCAAGGCCTTATCTCCAGACACTCTGCAGGAAATTCCCATTGCTGGGAAATGAACCTGAAAGTGTTCCAAACACAACCATAAGGAAACATGACAGACATTGGGCTTCAGAAATACTATAGAGAATATGCCGCTGTGGGCCTGGTAAACACATACTGGTGCACAAATCCCCACCATGCCTCCTGTCCCCAGTATGCATCCTTATATGCATGCATATAAGGGTCCCCAGACCCTTATAGGAAGAGAAAGGAGCATTACATCCATAGCAGCTTTCTCCATATAGTATCCAGATGGACTTTCAGTCTGGATTTGAAGACCTTGAAAGAGAGAATCTACAATTCCCCTACAGTACATCTTCCCACCTTAAATCACACTTATTGTTCAATTTTTTAAAATTTGATTTCCCATTTGAATTTGTCTGGCTTTCAATTTCTAGCCACTGTTTTTTTACCATTTCTTCCATAATCATATAAAAGATTCCTTCATTTCTGATATCTTCTCTTAAACATTAAAGGTAATTTTTTTTTTTTTTGGGGGGGGGGGGAGGGAAAACAAGTTAAGGGGAAAGAGCACTTTTAGAGATTTCTCCAGCCTTTAAGTCCAGTTGACTTTTCTGTGACTCTCCAGTCCTCCCACCATGCTCCTCACCTCTGCCTCCTCCTCAAGTTGCTGTGTGGCTGCCTCCCGTTCCCTACGCATCCACTCCTTCCATGAGAACAGGACAGAGTCAGAGCAGCATCCAAGCAGTGCAGGCAAAGAGAGATGAAAAGAGGTCAGCACCATGCTGGGCAATAATTCCAGAGGGGAAGACAGAGGAGCATAAACAGGGTTGGTACCAGGAAAGGGTGAGCAGAAACCCAACACATGAGGGAAACTGAAGCAGGAATTCTGCATAGCATAAGCTAAGCTACTGCTAGCAAAAGATATGGGAACAGACACCCCATACAATATAAGCTAAGGTGTCACCAGGTGATGGGAAGAGGGCAGGTGCCTCTCACATCCTTAACAGGGCCAGTCTCGGGGAGAAAGGAGCTAAAGCCCTCCACATAGCACAAGATGAGGCATCACCAAGGGACAGGAGAAGACTGCTTATTGCTAGAAGAGACATCTTGACAGAGTACAGATTGGAGAGGCTGGAAGGGAATGGAAAAACAAATCTACGTAGCACAGGCCTGGCTGTCACTGAGGAAAAAACCTCAAAAACGACATGCTTGTTTATAGCATCACAATCAAAAATGCTATAGAGAGACAGAAATTGTAAAAGTATAAGGCAGGGCTTGAAACCAGCAGGTCAGTTCTCAATCATTCAGCACAGCACAGGAATATCATGTGGGAGTGACCAGTGATTGATCTCACAAGCGCTTTCCCCCAGCTACGGGCTTTCTTCCAAGCTTCATGAGGAAGGTAGTGATGTCTGTTATTTATCTTAAAGAACAACCTCTGCACATTTATACTTTTGTGACTTTTTGTCCTGCATCTATGTCACAGAGTGAGGGTCATGCACAAGCGAAGCTTCATTCTTCTATTCTGTTGCGTATTCCAACCTCCTGACTGCTCCCCCTAAGCAGCAGGACCCAGATGGTCCAGAAGTCCCAACAATGGCGGGATGGGAGGTGGGAGGCATTTAAGAAATACAGAGGGAGCTAACTGAAAATACTGATAATCACCCAGCCCTTCTCTTCAAAGGCTTCTGTGCATAACCATTAGCAAATAATCAGCGCCCAATATCACACCCTCACTCTCCAGACAATGAGTGACATGAGAAGACACTAATACTCGGGAGGATCACAAAATCAAAGGGATATTTCAGCTAAAGTCTATGCTGAAGTTGGTTATGCACGTTTTGGTCAAGTATTGCCTGTAAAATGAATGTTCAAGCTGACAGTAATCTTGCACATGATCCTTCTTTGAGGTCTTAAGTTGAAGAGAGACAAGAGGGCCAACCAGCCCAGACTGAGCTGAGAAGCGTTCAAAGCCCATCGTTGAAAACGGCTGAGCAAGGTTTTGGATTAAGATTAGAAAAAAAAATACACACAGAACCAGGATAGAAAAATGCACAAAGAATCAATCTGTGAAGATGCGGAGTTACTAATATTGTTATTAGAATCTGAATCAACAGAGAGTCAAACTTTGGAGATGTACGTACAGATTGAAACAGTGGTACTTGAAAAATTCTGAAAGACTAACGGTGAGCATAGCAAAGTCAAAATTCTTCCCCTCTTTCTTCAGTTTACAACCTTATTGTGATGAGCTGTGTTTGATCTTTTCCATCACTCTTGTGCAAAACTGAACTTAAAACACAAACGTCTCAGAGGACCAAATATAGTGACATAGGAACAGTGCTAGTGAGGATCAGGCACTGAGGTGGGAATTTCCTACTACATTATCACGGCTATAATACATTGCCATTGGTATAAATTTAGATTTAACCATTAAAGGCAGTATTAGAGACAAAATCCCAGGTTCAAGGTCTCAATAAAAGGCAGCTGCAGAAAAATATGTCTTTACTCTTCGGTCTCAGGCCATGGACAATGAAACAACAGAAGAGTCTGGAGCCTCCACTGCCTCCCCCCCCCCTACAGGCAATTCTGGAGGGGAGTCTTGGTCTCTGCTGATGACCAGGCTACAGGCATACTTCTCAGCTTTTCAGAGGCTGAGACAAACAAAATGCTATTTATAGTAAGCCACACTGTGGTGAGAGAAAACATAGTATATGAGAATACAGATCTTATAACAAGTTCTTAAATATACTTCAGCGCAACATCAGAATGTCTTTTTAAAATCCATCAGATTTAAAACGTCTTGAGAAATATGAAGACAGATTACTATGCATTGTTCAGCTTCTAGAAAGAATAATAATATTTGTTATAAGATGCCTACCGTTATTTTTAAATATTGCTGATGGTTGAATGCTGAATGGCTAGTTATTGCTAAGGTTTTTCTTCTAAATTAGCCATTTCAAAAATATTTAATTTCAAGTTTTCCATAACGAGCTGCCATAATACCATCAATACTTTTTAAAATGAGATATGGCCAATACTACCTCCCAGTCTATGAATGTTTTTCTTTCTTTTGGTCAAAGTCTTTGTGGTACTTTTAAGTAGTCTTAGCATCATTTATGGAAAGCCTTTGCCTACCTAACACTGAACTAATCCAACTAGCTCAGCCACAGCTGCATGGTTTTGGGAAAGGACTTGCTCTTGGTTTGTCCAGTTTTAGAGATGCTGACAATGATTCATACTATCTGCAGACTATTAGAGATCCTTATTAAAATCCATATGCTACTAACTTAAAACTGACAGGAATACCCTTTGCTGCAACATTACACAACAAAACCAGGCTTTCTCTGAAATCATAACAAACCACTCTCAGTTCCTTTCTGGGAAAGGAGCAAGATATATTAGAGGAAAAACCTAAACCTGATCTAATTTGGTTCTGCTTTGAGCAGAGCTGAATCAAATGCCTACAGATGTTCCTTTCAACCTAAATTATTCTATAATTCTATAAGGTCATTGCACTGCAAGACTGCCCGTCTAAGCATACATCTCAAACACCATCAGAACACCTTGCAGGTAACTGGGACAGAAAACTCTTGTCCTACACATGCTGATATTAATCTGACTAAGCTGTAGGCCAGCCAAGAAAGAGTAAAGGTTCCAAAGGGAGTCCATAACACGCTGAACCCCTTTTGTGTCTCTACCTCAGTCTTTTGTAAAGTTGTATTCCTGCACAGCCCATCGCAGCCATGCGCAGAAAGCAGAGCGGGATTGTATAAGTATATATGATTTTTTTAAAAAAATGATCACGTATACCACATGCCTGAAAGGCCATAAGGCCATTTTCTTGTTCATTGCCTTGTCCTCTTACAGTCTGTGCCACTGTCCATTCAACACCTTGGTTCTTTTTGCCAAAATAAATAACATCTTAAGTGTTAACTGAATTAGAAAGATCATCTTCATCCAGAATTGCCAACACAATTGCACTCTTGTGGGGTGGCAAATGTAAAACGTCAGGTAAAGTCTATTCAGTTGACAAATTACAACTACAGAAAGAACTTACAGAAATTTTAGGTGGATCTAAACTGGAAACCTGAAGAAACATTTGTAAAATATATCCACACATCTACCAGGAGAACAGAATCACAATTCACAATACTGAAGAATTCATTTCTCCCTCATCTTCCAGAAAGCTCCAACTCTGAATAAATTACATTTTTAAGAGGGGTAACTAGAAAACCCAAGTCCTTGAGGAGCTTGACTTTGCTAATCTATTTTCTGTGAAAGACTGGGATAACGGGCAGTAATACGGAAAAATGGCAGACCAGAAAAAATGGTCACGTGAACTAAAGGAGCACAGACTTGTGATTATCAGGGCCTCTTCTTCAAATTCAGGGCAACTTTGAGCTGTGCGTTCTCATCTTTTCTCATAAACACTCTGTCAGGTCATGGAGTGTTGTCTGGGGAGAACTGATTAAACATGGGATTTCTAAGCTGACGGGCCATTTTTCTCAAAGCTGCAGCTTTGAGAAAACATTGGTCAGAAAGTGGAAGAAGGTAACAATGAACAACTTTGTAAGTAACAGGAGAGTACCACCAAAGAGGTACAGAGGAAGGTATGGCTAAGTCAAAAAGCAGCTAGAATAGCTGAGATGTACTACGGAGAGAGAAGGCCCCAAGCTCCCCTCACAGCAATAACATTTTGGTTGAAGTACTTCTGTGCCATTTCCTTTAGGGCTCACAGCCTTGACAGAACTGCTGTCAAGAACAGACTCCCCTACATGAAAAATCTCTCACCACTTTCTCCATTTCTTCTCTCTCCCACTGAGTTGCTTCTCTCACCATTTCCATCTCCTAGGAGAGACCAAAGTTAGAGCCACTTCACCCAGTGCTCTCTCCCCCCCAGTAGAGCACCTACAACCTCATGAAAATTTTGGTCACGTCCTAGCGTACTCCTGATGAAAGAGCAATGACCTACTGATCCCATAAGAAGGAAGTCCACTACCTGGACAGACTGGCCTACCCATTATAGTGCCGATTACACACCAAGAGATTTCCCCGCTAGGGAATTTCAGAGACTTTTTCCACTCCATACCATTCTCCCAGTTGTAGCTAGAACGCCCACCTTCTGCAGGATCTCCAATTCTTCAGGGCTTAAATCCCGATCAATAGACGAGATACTCTCCAGGCTATTCTTGCGCCCAATACCAGCAGCAAAAGGATTTGCAATAATTCCTGGAGACATCTACAAAGCAAAAAGACAACAAAACATGGCAGAAGCACACGATATGCCATGCAATAGATTCCACATCCTGGGCTTCTAGACACAGAGTATCAAGATGATCCTAGGCGAGTCAGAACTGTATCACAACTTGAAACCTCATTTCCACTGCCAATTACACAAAGAACTTGAGGCCTATGAAAGCTGAAATTAAACTGAAACAGGTACAGAAAGGGGATAAGATAACTAGGCACTGGATACATGTTACAATGGAGAACAAAAAAAGCTTACTTTCTAAGCCCTGAAAAAAAAGCAAGCTGAAAAAGCACAGGATTTCTGCCTGTAAGTGTACCATGGGGAAAGGTAAACATCAGGAAGCAAAATAAATAAATAATAAAAATTAAAAAAAAAAAACAGCTTTAAATATAACATTGGTAAAGAACAAATAGGCATAAAATGGCCAGGAGAAAATTACTTTGAAAACTAGGTTTCTAACCAGAGCGGTGATATTGTAAAACAGTTCTCTAATCAGCAGTGAGACGATCCACAGAGCCTTGAGAGACTATTGCAACTATTGCATTTATCAGCTGGCAACAATCTCCAGTTCATATAGCAGGAGACCAGATTTTAGAATCCAGGACTTCAAAAAAAAATCTACACCAAAAGGTTGTAAAATCCAGCAATTTGTTACGAGAAAATAGGTGGGATCCCCTTGTGGTACTGGTTCCTATGATGGCACAGGCCTCTGTGCCTACCCTTAAGCTCTCACCTCAATGGCAGCTGCAGCCTTGGGATCAAAGCCATCACACACTAGCACAAGGAGCGCATCACCCACACTTCGGAGTATTTGTACTGCTTCTGTATGCGTCATTCCCAGCAAACTCTGATGATTCACCTCTAGGATCCGCATCCCCACCTTCAGACGTCCATCCCGGGCAGCAGCCCCAGAGGAGCTCACCTGTAATGAATGGGGAGAATGAAGAGTTTGTCTAAGGAGTTAAGAGAAGATGAGAGAGCATGGGGACCACTAGGAAGGAGGGATGAGAAATAAAAACATACAAAGGAAGCAAGGAGGAAAGGAGGAAAGACGGAGGCTACATGACAGGGAAGGGTTTGGAAGTACTTACATACTTATGAAGAGGGGAAAAAAAAGGAAGAATGTATGAAGTTCAGCAGAAGAAGCAAGTGTAGAAGAAAATGCTTACAGGAGAGAAAAGGAATATGGATTTGAAATGCGTTGTCCCAAGGAAAGAAACTGCTGCTGGTTTGTCAGTGAAGCAGGTAAATAAGCAAACTCACACATCTATGACTTGTTTTCAGAGGAAGGAAAGTGTAATAATTGTTGCTGGGGAAAAGAGAGGAAGAGAGAGAAAGAAGCGTGCAACTTTTTCACAGAAGGAAAACACAAGCATGGGTATATAATTTTTGTAGATAAAGACAGATGCTGCACAAAGACTTCTCATTGTCTTCACAGTAGATACAGACATGACAAATTACACGCGTGTCATTTTCCCTCCTCCTTTTCACAGAAATAACATGTGGAACTCCTATTCTCTTTCCTCAACAAATCATAAGAACTCATACTTGCCTCATGTATACAAGCTGTCACCAAGGGAAGCAACTACATGCAACACATTGATAAGGCACATGAAAGTCAGATTTTGTCTTAAAGAGTGCAGGCATCCATATGTTTGAGGAGAGAATGAGTGTGCATGCTTTGTCATCCAAACAAAGGAAGTAAACATAAGGAGTTGTATTCATTTTTCTCTTCAGGACAGGAAAAACAGACTGTAGGATTTGCAGAAAAGAAGAAAAATTAAAAAAGAAAATAGCGCATGCAAACATGAAATTTGCTATAGGAAAAATATGCAAGCTGCAGAAGTCAGAAACAACAGAACAATACAGAGTTAGAAGATGGTACTATCAGGAAGCAGACAGTAATAGAGGAAACAATTTAAAGTGCCTTGGGGAAAGGAAGAGAATTACCAAAGGGCAGTACTTTTTGTAATGGAAAACTGAAAAGCCTGGAACAAAACGGAACATACACACATGGTCAGCTAGACCAAATGAACAGCTTGGTACACTGGGTATACGGCCAGAACTTGCTGGGAACACCAGAGACAAATGAATGGCTTCAGTTCAAATGCCCAGTGTTAAAGCTGAAGAACCAACATGAATAGCCTTTATAAAGAAAACTATGACCAGTGCTACACAAGGGCTTTGCAGAAGGAATATGTACCTGTCAGGGATCTCGAGCAAAGCCTGTAAATCTATGACAAGAGAATAAGAAAAGCACAAGGGCATGTGAGATGGGTTGCTGGGTGGGAGAAAATGTGAAGGCGTTTGTCTGGTTGTCAGGCTGGGAAGGAGGAGAGTGCACTGGCACAGGTATCATCAGAGGGAAAGAAAGGATAACTGTGTACCACATATTACTGGGAGCAGAGAAAAAAAATCCACAGGCATGAGTGTTTTGCTAGTTTATGAGATTTGTTTTGGACAAACAATACCACCAGATATATGTTTAACAAAGTGCCTATAAAAAGAGAAGAAAATGCTGCATGCAATTTCTCATAGGTCTGGAGGGAGGAAAAGTAGCCATGCACGCCTATGCATAACTTCCTCAAGGCTGTAAAGGAAAACAAGTAAGGATGTGTGGGTGCATGTGCATGCACAAAAGTGGTCACATGCAGCTGAACGGAAAAAGACCAAGTACTCACAATTTCTTTTCCAGGGAGATCAAGTGCACAAGTGTGACAGTAGAACACCCAGAAATAATGGGAGGAGGTGAAGTTAATGTAGAAAAGTGTCCTTAACGCCAACTGTCATCTGTACTATTCGTATGTCATTGGGGGACTCTGAGCTATCCCCATTGAGATGCACTATGAATTTCAAAATTGTTGGTATAATTAATACTTCTCATGATATTGAACTTGTAACACTTCATCAAGAAGGTTTTAAAAAGGAAGAGCCAGACTAAAGCTAAAAAACGTGATAACTAATGTACCCAACAGAAATGCAAATTCAGAAAGACTAAGTGGAAAGAAGGCGGTAGTCAGACACCCGAAGAACAGGAAGGAGAAAATGCAGTGCTCCATCTCTTTGTTACAGGAGGTATTCCAAGGCAAAATAAAATAACCAGGAAACACACAATCATAACGGTCAGGTAAGAGACAGCAAGCTGAAATGACACAGTCAGAAGGAGAGCAGAGAAGTTCAGCGCTTTGGCTCTATGCAAGCTAAAGCAACTATTAAAATGAAAAAATAAGATTCAAAAAAAAAAAAAAAAGAGGCAAACCAATCCTGCAACGGGGCCAAATCATCAGCCTTCCAAAACCCTAGATGCTGAAACACTGAAGGAGACACAAACAAGCCTAATCCTTAAAAATAATTCTGGATTACAAAAATCTTAGGTTTTCTTTTACCACTACTGCAAATATTGAAGCAGAATATGCAACTATTACTTTCATAAAGAAAACTTACTCTTTTAGCTTTAAAATTCAAAGAAAGAAGTGATATCAAAGTGATAACAAATGCTGACTATTCCATTTCTTTGAAAGTAGCAAGCTATTATACAGGATTAACTGGCAGTCATGGAGGGTCCACCATCCAGCAAGGATTATTAAGAACTCTAAGGCTGTGCAGCATTTCCACCCTACCATAACACAGCTAGACAGGAAACCAGTGACGCTAACATGAATGTTAGCTAACATGAATGCCAGCGGCAAGAGATGTGAAATGATTCTGACCCAAAGATTTCACCTCTGATCACGATGCTTTCTTGCTAACAAGAAAGAAAACGTAATACTTTTTGGTGGGAGTATAAGCATATATAACGACATATTGTTGAAAAGAAAATGTGTGTCACTTCTTTGGGAAAAGTGACATCACAAAAGAGTATGCGCGCAAACAATCACTTACTAAGGAAAGGAAGCGGAATTGCACACATGGTACAAGGCCCAGGAGGAAAGGTGAGGAATGCATAATGCTTTCAATGAAAGGAGGAAAGATCATGCACGACTGAGTAGGCAGAAAGGTCACAAGCACTTGGGGGAAGCAACAGGAATGGAAAGGCAAATGAAGGAAGTGTGGGTTCGTTTCACGGAAAAAGTGCAAGAGAATAAATGCAAGGCAAAATAGAGGCAAACACAGGAAATGAAAGAAGAAATCTTGCAGCTGTTGTAGAGAAGGAAATATGAAAGGATACCCATGCATATGCTTCAGTGCATGGACAAAACTCTGGGAGAAGTGATATAGCCAGTGAAAAGTGAAGATAGCATATGGAAAAAATTCCCACAAGCATCACTTTTCTCCCTAGCAGTCCTTGCATGCAATCAAGTTGCAGATTTCAGGGTCTGTTACCTTAGAAATGAAGATGCCTTCATCAGTGGGATCAAAGGGATTTCCAGCATGACCTTTTGCTCCACCCCGGATGCTGATGCCCAGCTTTTCTCCTGGAGCCTTTTCAATGCATATTTCCTGTGGACACAGAAAAGGTCTTCTTGTTTGTGGGTTAAGTTCAGGTTGGAATTGTTGAGGAAAAACTTCTAATAGCTGACCATATTCTAAATATCCTGAAAGGGAACCTCATTCGTACCTTTCACTGATTTGGCACAAATTGTTCTTTTTGATCTGTCTCTGCCCTTTTTTCTATGTCTGTCTCCTATTCCAGGTCTAGTCTTCACGAAATCTGATTATATGCCCACAATGTCATCGTGGGCAACAGGCTCTGCACAGTCCTCAACTGGATAAATATTTATAAGAGACTGGATTCTGCCACAAGATGAGAAAACTTCCAACTAGAAGCTTGGCTGTATCCTCGTCCCAAATTTCCGGCTAGATAAGAAACTGCCTTCAAAGGTGAGACTTCTATAAAGAGAAAAGTGATTTCCCCCAGTGCCCTTACTCAGAACCTACCTGCATACCAGGTGGAGGTGGATCTCGTCTTACTAACATAGTCAGCTCCTGAGTGTTGGAGAGCAGGGCATTCACTGCTTCCTGGTGGGTAGCATGGCGCAGGTCGATGCTATTCACCTCCAGGATCCTATCCCCTACACGGAGCCCACTGCGAGATGCCAACCCACGGGGAATGACCTACAAAGAA
This sequence comes from Struthio camelus, assembly GCF_040807025.1. Classification (NCBI taxonomy): domain Eukaryota; kingdom Metazoa; phylum Chordata; class Aves; order Struthioniformes; family Struthionidae; genus Struthio; species Struthio camelus. Next base: position 173,481,588 of record NC_090943.1, on the reverse strand, counting down.
TCATTAATGTTACACCAGGAAAAGGAAATGCCATTTCTACAGAAAGAGATCTGATAAAGCTGTGGCTAGTCTTGAAAAAACACATGAACAGAAAACAAATACGTGTCAAAGCTTTAATAGGAAATAGTAAGAGATAATTACCATTGTCTCCCTATGTTATCCTCCAACACCTTCTGAGGCCTGTTTCGACTCCTCTCTCTGCAACTAAAGCTGCGAGATAATGTATCTGTGAAGAATCTGCTCAGAGAGCTAATGCATTAATGCCTTTTAGATGCCTGTGTGTGAGTCCATCCTAAAAGGACTATTCTATCCTCTAAACACACTATGCGTGCATTTACATGGACTCACACACAACCCTTGAATGCGGAGGCTTCTGAGGCATTGGAATAAAGTGCTAAATCATTAGAACCTTGGAAGGTAAGGTAGTAGCCAGGGAGGTACAAACCCAGCCAAAATGAGCTGATGTCACAAAGACTACAAGTTAAAATTGCTCATACCTCAGGACAGCAAGGAGTCTGTGACACAAGCAAAAAGGAAACTGAAATTTTCAGTCATCTGACAAAACTTGATATAACTGGTACTGCTGGTAGTACCAGATATTTGCTATAGCATGCCATTCAAGTGGGATTTTCATTCATATTATTAAAGCCAGAAGAAATCATCTAGTCCATCATGGAGGACTATCACAGGTCACTCAACACCACCTTCTCCTGCTCTAAGCCCAGTAACCATGTTTTAACATAGTTATCTCTCAGATGAACATCTAACCTCAGTTTGAAGGTGCTGAGGGCTGCGAATACTATGATCATCCTTGATAATTTCTTCAGTGACTAATTACTCTTTCTAGTTAAAAAAGTTTTCCTCAGTTTTCAGCCCACTATCCTTTGACATCTTTTTCTAAGCCCCTGTTTTTATCTTTCTCATTTGGAAAAAGTACCCCTAAGTACTGTACAATTTCTCCACAAGAAGGTCAAAGACCTTCACAATATGACATTTTCTCCAGCTGTTGAATAATCTTTGTAGCTTTTATTTCCTCTTCTGCATTTTAAACATATTTTGATATTGCAGATACTTCAAGTGGATGAAGATTTTGACTTTGGCTTAGCTAGGATTGTTTTCAAAGGAAGTTTTGGTCCCTTCACTATCCCATATTGTATGCCCACAGATTACGTAGATCACTGTTTTGCACCAAGAACTCATGCTGTAGTTTGTTTACTATGATGTTCCCATGCTTTTCAAAGTCACCGCTTTCCAGAAAATAATACCACAATACAGTAAACTGTTCAACAGATTATTTCTAGATGTTCTATGATCTATGTCTAGATGAAACGCTCGTGTTCGGTTATTTTAAAGTACATCTGTTTGAAAAGAAAAAGCGATCAAATGCTCTCTTTTCTCCTCATTATTTACCGTGTTGCCAATATTTCTATGTACGTTTTATTGGCTGCAATTAGAGATTTACTTCCACAGCACTGCTACTGTTGAATAGCATCAGGTCTTGTATAAATCCCTGCAAAATCCCTCTGGGAACACTTCCATTCAATGACATCCCACTGATGGCTGCTCCTTGAAAACTGCCACCCAGTTCCAAGCTCATTTAATATGTCTTCTAATGTTATTACACAGCATTAACTTTTAATCAGAAGATAATATAGCAATTGTCTTATAAAGTTTACATTTATCAAGCTGTCTTTATCAATCAGACGTAACACGGGCAAGGAATGAAATAAGATTTGCTTTACAATGTCATTCAACATGTTCCTATATTCTGATATCAGCATTTTGATCTGACCAAATCCTATGCCAGCTTTTTCATTATTTTGCCTATGACTGATGCCAGACTAACCAGAAGATAGCTTTCTCCCAAGAGTTCTGAAGGACCGCAAACGTGACGTGTGTTGTCCAAAGTGCATGACCTACCATTACAAACGGCCACTGTAACAGCACCGGAAGTGTCAGTACAAAAAAAGTGCTCTAGAAAGGATCTTGAGAGCTACAGACCAACTAACCTAACTTCTTTTCCTGGTAAAATGATAGGGTCAACAGTAAACAGTAAGATCTGTGAGCATGTGGATATACATGGTTTGTTGGGAAAGAGTTAGCATGGCTTTAGTAAAAGGAAATCCTGCTTCATTGACCTGTTGAAGCTTTGTGAGGGATAGACACATGATTGAAGGGATCTGGTAGCCATAATACGGATTTCCAAAAAAACTCTTGACAAGGTCTCACCCGAAAGGCCCCAAAGGTTATCACAGAGACCGAGCCTCCACAGGATGGGAGGAAAGATCCTTTTATGGACTGAAAGCTGGTTCCAGGAGAAGAAGCAAAGGGCATGGTTGAACGGTCACTTCTCAGCATGGAGGGGTGTCCCTGATGGGGTCCCCGAGGGATTGGTGTGGGACTCATGTTATTCAGCATGTCCATCTGCAACCTGAAAAAGGCAGCGAACAGTGAAATCGCCAGGTCTGCAGATGATACCATGCTCTTCTGAGTAGCCAAATACCACTCTGGTGCTGGGAAACTCCAGATGGACTCAGAAAAGCAGTGGACAAAAAGGCAGTGGATGAGCTGCAGCATAGATAACGAATCTAGGGAAAAACAACCTAAACCATGCCCACACAATGCCAAACTCAGAAACGGCAACTCAGGAGAGTTCCTAGAGCCATTGCTGAATGATCTCTGAAATCATGGGCTCTACATGCAAAAAGAGCCCAAAAAGCCCCCAAAATGTTGGGAATCATCAAAAAGGGTACTGAAACAAAAACAGACAGCTTCACTTCACGTGTCGACGCACTCATGTCTCCAGCACTGATCAGTTCTGTGCTCCCACAATCCAGGTAGAGCACAAGGGGATCCAGAAACTCTGCTTGGGACTGCACAAGGATGACGGTGATGTGTCACAGGCCAAGGAGCACCAACGGGAGCATCCCCGACACTTCAGAGGCCTTGGCCTAGACAGATCGTTAGAGCAAGGATACAGCTTTCAAGGTCTTGGGCTGCAGGAAATGCCTGGGGCCTCTCCCTGAGGCTAGTGGTGATGGTGACCTCCAGCAGAAGGAGGTGTGCTCTGGTTGAGGTGCTGAGCTACTGCAAGAGATGAGCGGACTGCATAACATCAGGGAAGATGAACAGGAGAGCAACAGGGTCTTTACAGAGACTCTGCAGAGAGAAGAGCCTAAACCTCACATCATATGGAGGGAGGGTCAGCTAGGGGCTACACTTAAAGAAATAGTAGAGGCTTCCAAGGTGGGAAAGATGGGAAGTTTGTGACTAATGGCAATAGAGGGGAGGCACCTTCTCATAGTGCCTTTAACAGGCGTGGAGAAAAAAGCTACATCAAGGGAGGCACTGGAGCCACATATGTCAGCATCAAGAGGAAGCGACAGGTGAAAGCCATTGGAAACTTCCTACCACTGGGGACTGAAGCACACATCTGCAAACAGATTTGCTGTTTCAGGAGGTTTGTTGCTTGCCAGAGCTTGGATCCAGTAACTTGTGGAAAGACTGCCAAGTCAGCAGTGTGCCCTTGCAGCAGTGGAGGCTAACTGCATACTGGCTGAATTAGCAAGAGCATAGCCAGCAAGTTGAGGGAAACGATTATTTCCCACTAATCACTTGTGACATTGCATTTGGAATACAAGAAAGACACTGACAAACTGGAACAAGTACAGCAGAGGGCCAATAAGATGAACAGGGGGTTGCAGAATGTGCTGTACAGGGAGGGGAAGAGAGACCTGGGTTAGTTCAGTCTGAGAACAGAAGGCTAAAGGGAGTGTTCTTACAGTCTTCAGCTGCCACAAGGATACAGAGAAGATGGAGAGCCAGGCTCTTGAAAGTGCCTAGTGGTAGGAAGAGAAGCAATGCACACAAGCTGGACAAGCTGACTAAATATTAGGAAAGAAATGTTCACCAAAAGGGTAGTTAAACGTTGCAACAGGAGCCCAGAGAGGCTGTGAGATTGCCATCTTTGAAGCTATTCAAAGTAAGCTGATCTAAGCTGTCCTTGTGCTTTGATGAGTGGGATCAGATGGATCAAATGACCTCACAGGTATGTTCTAACTGAATTACTCTGTGATACCACATATAAAGAAGGACATAGTGAAGTCAGAGAAGGTCTAGAGAAAGACAACTAATATAACTGAGGGGTTGGAGCAGCATCTTGCAAGGAAAAATCAAGAAAGTTGCAACTCGAGTTTGGAGCAGGGAGGCTGAGGAGGGAGATGAATGAGGTTTACAAAACCATGAAGGAGGTAAATAAGCTGAACACAGGAATCTTGTTTACCAAACCAGCAATAAAAGAATGGGAGAGCCCTCAGTGAAACCAGTGGATTGGTTTCAAAAAGATCAAAAAGCGTGCTTTCTCACATGGCAGATAATGAACGTCTGTGACTTGCAACTGCAAGTGGTTGGAGGAGACAGACTTGGCGTGTCCAAGGGATCAGAGAGATGCATGGATGCTAATAGGACTGGGCAGGGATGTCCTCTCCAACTTCTCTAATCCAAACAGTGTGGGTGTGGGGACTGTGAGGGAAATGGGCTGCAGAAGGTAGCTGGGCTTGGGTGCTGTCCTTAAACAGCATCTGCTAATGCCACTGTTGGAGACAGAATATTGAGTCAAATATTGGGTCGTATATGAACATTGGCCTAAACACAGGAGAGCACTTCTGTTTTTTTCTTAGTTACATATTCATCCCACTGACATTTTTTGAGTAATGACCAGTTTTCTGAAATGCCCACATCTTTCCAGGATTCCTTAAAAGCTGAGAGAAGCTCACCAATTCAAAAGCTAACTCCTCAAACAGTTCAGCATCATTTAAATTTCTAAAGCAGCAGTATGTCTAATACAAACTAACTCTTTATACATGCATGCATCCTTCCTCCCTATTCCACACTTTTTGTTTTTTATATCTACACTATACTTCTCAGACTCTTGCATCAAAATCCTTCTTCTTAGCCCCAGTAATTAGGCAACTCAGGAATGTCCACTGCTGGGCTGCCCATACAGGCCCCTACCTTTGAAATGAAGACACCCGGTTCATGAATCCCAAATGGATGACTTGAATGGTCACTGCCTCCTACGATGCTGAGTCCCAGGGGACCACCTGCTTTTACAAGGTGAATCTCCTTGAAGGAACAAGAAGCAGAGTTACAGAGAATAAAGAGAATAAAGGATATCACATAAGGACCAAAGACACAAAAATACAGAGTTGGGGACGTTCTGTGTTAACGAGCACAAGGAAGCTCCCACGGTAGAAGGAAGCTCCCTCTTACTTCTCAATGCCCCAGATGAAAAAGCACCCAACGTTACACCACCCCATATTCCAGCTGTCAGGCTCACCTCAATGGGATACTGATCCTCCAGGCCTTTAGACAGATGGTTCCTTTGCAGGGAAGGTGTCTCCTCAGGTGGGCTCTCCCCATGGCTGGGAGGTGGTGGTGGGGAATGCATGCGCACTCGTGGCACCCCTGGTGAGTCTCCCTCGCTGAGCTGCTCTGCACCCTCTCTCTCTACCAGCAGCACGATGGTGGGTGAGGATGCGGTAAGCAGCGCTACTGCCTGATCATGCCTGGCTTCTGTCATGTCTACCCCATTGATCTAGAACAACCCGCAAACTCAGTGTCAGAGCGTCACCCGAGTACACTCAGTTGTTTTAAGCACTTGGCCAAGCACCCTAAGGGACCCCACTCTGCTAGAATCCTGTCCCTCCTCAAAAGTCTGCTAAAGGCTTATGCCAAAGCATACCATAACTTACCCTACTCCTGTGATAAAGGGACACAGGTACCTGCACATATCCAGCAGACCACCCACTCTTTTTCTATACAGTTCACCAGCCCCTTTCTCACCTTCCCTGCACACCTCCAAGCTCTAACAGCATCAGTGATGCTCCAGGGGACCATGAAGACCAAGTTTCATGCTCCATCTACAAAGCTAGCTGTTGCCAAGATTATGTCCTGGCTGACTCATTACCAGGAGACTACCTACCACTTCTTCCTGGCTTTGCATTCCAGCTTTCCTGCTGGTTCATGACAAAAGAAGTCCAAGGGGCTATGTTAAAGGAATAGGTCAAAAGATCTTAACACGGGAAGAAGGCAGAGCAGATCACTGATACCCAGAAGTGGCGTCACATCACACTCATGTGCCACAGGAGCAGCTGCTGTTGTATCAGGCCATTTGCCCTCATCAGTCACTCTCAAGAGCCTAGTAGCAGGCACTGGAGAGCTGAAGGACACGATATGCTGCGTGACAGGACCTGTGGCTAGCCACTGAGCTGCTGCCCACCCATGCTGAGCAAGGCTAGGGCAGTTCAGGGAGGCCTGTCCTGTGCTGCCAGTTTTAACACATAAAAAGCATATCCCAGGCATCAACAGATTTGGAAATACTGAGAAAGAAACTCTACCAGTCAACAGTGACTGGCTGGCTGACACAAAAGGAAAACGATCATTCTTTTGGGCAAGAAAACATTATCCAATATGCTATGCCAAGTAACTTCAAGAATGCAACTAGAATCTTGCTACGAAACCAGTAAAAGATACAATGCTTTGGACAAAGAGGTAATTCCAGTACATATAGGGAAGCAGCAATGTCATTTGTACAAGGCATTGATATGAACGCATCTGAAAAACTGTATACTGTTCTCAGCATTCATATTAAAAAAAAAACAAAGCAAAACTAACACATGTTAACATATACACAGAGAAGAGCTACTAGGCAGAAGAACAGAGAGCCTTCCTCAGGAGAACAAGATTTAAAGCAGCTTGACTAAAATATCGAAGGCCCAGAAGGGATGTGACTGTTCTCCATGACTGTAGGAGAGGGACAGAATATTGAGCAGAGAGCTAAGCTAGAAGAATGCTGCCAACAGGATCAAACTTTCTAACATAAAGTTGAAGTTGAAAGTTAAAAGGTTTCTAAACCTTAGGTTCTGGAACAGCTTCCCAAAATGAACAGCAAGGACATGAAAATAACTGCTGTTAAGATGGAACTTGATCAGCTTATGAAACAATAATATGACTTTCTACCAGTCACAGCAAGCAATTGGATTTTGTGGCATGATTCCTTGCTGCCCAATTCCTAGAAATTTTATAGCTAGTCCCCCACTCCCTTGTGAGAAAGCAATTCTTAGGCAAAGCTAACTGCATACAGTCTGGTAACACTTTATCCAGAGCTTGCACAAACACTATCATCATTCTCACCAGACTTGCCTCCATACAATCCACAGTCAAGTGTGCTATTCCTCTTAAGACAGAGAAGCTTCAGACTAAAGCAAGGCCTCTGTCACTCTACTTATGGCTCTGAGCAATACAGCCTGCTCACCAGAGCTATCTTCTGGTCATATCAAAAAAAGATAGGTGACATAGCCTTATATTCCTAGGTGTGACACAGATAGGAAACACTCAGCCCCATAGTCTCCCCTCTTAGAAAATTGTCCCCAAAAGGGCACCTTTGGCACAGACCACAGGTGACTAAGAGAGGTATATGAAGACATGCCATCCTGAATATGCATGCCAAAAGGGGTAAGGTACCCAGGTAATGGCTATTCCACATAAAAAGAGAAGGCAATAAGCAGGAGAGGTAAAATATTAAACACGCAGATATATAAACCGTAATGAACACCAGATAACAGAGACAGGACTGGCTAGACATGTGAAGGTTGGGGGCAGCCTTGGCTGCAGTGACCAGGAGATGGTGGAGTTTAGGATCCTGTGAGGAGGGAGCAGGGCAGCAAGTAGGATCACAACCCTGGACTTCAGGAGAGCCACCTCTGGCCTCTTCAGGGACCTTCTTGGAAGAATCCCATGGGATCGGGCCCTAGAAGGAAGAGGGGTCCAAGAGAGCTGGTTCATATTCAAGGATCATCTCCTCCAAGCTCAAGAACGGTGCATCCCAATGAGCAAGAAGTCCAGCAAAGTGGGCAGGAGACCTGCATGGATGAACAAGGAGCTCCTGGCAAACCCCAAACAGAAGAAGGAAGCGTACAAGAGGGGGAAACAGGGGCAGGCCACGTGGGATGAATACAGGCACGTCGTCCAAGTATGCAGGGATGCAACTAGGAAGGCCAAGGCCCATTTGGAATTAGATCTGGCAAGGGATGTCAAGGACAACAAGAAGGGCTGCTTCAATTACATCAGGAACAAAAGGAAGACTAGGGAAAAATGTGGGCTCGCTACTGAGTGAGTCAGAGTCCGCGGTGATGAAGGATACAGAGAAGGCAGAGATACTGAACGCCTTCTTTGCTTCAGTCTTTATCGCTAAGACCAGCCCTCAGGAATCTCAGACCCTAGAGACCAGGGAGAAAGTCTGGAGAAAGGAAGACTTTCCCTTGGTCGAGGAGGATTGGGTAGAAGAGATCATTTAGGCGAACTTGACACCCACAAGTCCATGGGCCCGGATGGGGATGCACCCACGAGGGTTGAGGGAGCTGGTGGATGTCATTGTTAGGCCACTCTCAATTATCTTTGAAAGGACATGGCAATTGGAAGAGGTGCCTGAGGACTGGAAGAAAGCAAATGTCATTCCAGCCTTCAAAAAGGGCAAGGAGGACCTGGGGAACTACAGGCCTGTCAGCCTCCCCTCCATCCCTGCAAAGGTGATAGAACAGCTCCTCCTGAAGGTCATCACTAAGCAACTGGAGGACAAGAAGGTGATCAGGAGTAGTCAGCATGGATTCACCAAAGGGAAATCATGCTTGACCAATCTGATAGCCTTCTAGGATGGGACAACTGGCTGGGTAGATGAGGGGAGAGCAGTGGATGTTGTCTACCTGGACTTCAGCAAGGCTTTTGACACTGTCTCCCGTAACGTCCTCATAGGCAAGCTCAGAGGGCTGTGCTCAATAGCACAGAGTCTAGTTGGAGGCCTGTAGCTAGCGGTGTCCCCCAGGGGGGTCAGTCCTGGCTCCAGTCTTGTTCAACGTATTCATCAATGACCTGGAGGAAGGGACAGAGTGCACCCTCAGCAAGTTTGCTGACGATACTAAACTGGGAGGACTGGCTGATACCCCAGAGGGCTGAGCTGCCATTCAGAAGGACCTCAACAGGCTGGAGAGCTGGGCAGAGAGGAACCTCATGAAGGCAAGTGGAGAGTCCTGTACCTGGGGTGGGATAAGCCCATGCACCAGGACAGGCTGGGGGGGCTGACCTGCTGGAGAGCAGCTCTGTGGAGAAGGACCTGGGAGTCCTGGGGGACAACAAGTTAAACATGAGCCAGCAGTGTGCCCTTGTGGCCAAGAAGGCCAGTCAGATCCTGGGCTGCATTAGGAAGAATGGTGCCAGCAGGTGGAGGGAGGTGATCCTCCCCCTCTCCTCCGCCCTGGGGAGGCCTCACCTGGAGTACTGCGTCCAGTGCTGGGCTCCCCACAACAAGAGAGGCTCCTACTGAAGCAAGTGCAGCGAAGGGCTACTAAGATGAGGACGGGACCGGAGCATCTCCCATATGAGGGAAGGCTGAGCGAGCTGGGCCTGTTCAGCCTGGAGAAGAGATCGGGGGGGGGATCATGGGGGTCCATGAGGGTGGCTATGGGTCTAGGGATCTGATCCACGTGTAGAAGCATCTCAAGGGAAGGTGTCAAAAGGATGGGGACAGACTCTTCTTCGTGGTGCCCAGCAATAGGACGAGAGGCAGTGGGCACAAACTGAAACACAGGAAGTTCCATGTGAACACGAGGAAAAACTTCTTGACTGTGAGGGTGACTGAGCACTGGAACAGGTTGCCCAGAGAGGTTGTGGACCCTGCTTGAGTGGGGGGGGGGAGGGGGGGAGAGTTGAACTATGACGATCTGATGATCTCCAGAGGTCTCTTCCAACTTCAACCATTCTGTGATTCTGTGAAGACCAGCAAGGCACTGATCAATGAATCATTAAAGGAATCACTTAAAGGTAACCTTGATTCTTTTTTGAATTTGGTTCGACCAAAAACAGAGCAACCAATAATATGAAAAGGAAGAAGATTATAATGGGTTATCAAAACAGGTCTCCTGAGAAAGAGCACACTTACTACAGGAATTTCTAAGGGAGACTGTGGAATGTGCAAAACTCATTATGGGATATTTTGGGGGAGGGGGGAACCATATCAGGGAAAGGGAGGGGTCAAAGTGGATCAGGGAGAAAGCAGCATGGGAAAATGGAGTTGGTGGAGAATAGAAGAGGCTGATCACATGTAAGCAGGCTGCTGGTCAGTATGCTTGCCTGGTCAAGTCCTGTGCATGACCACCAAAGGCTGCTCTATCTTTTTATCAAACCCTATTCCCATTTACAGTGAGTTCGCGCTTTATTCTCTGTGTGGGCACATGCGAGACAGATGGAGAGAGAAGGAGAGATCTGCTACTGAACTTAAAGTTGAACTAGACACAAAGTAGGAAACTAGAATCTGGAAAGACCCAACATCTGGCCCACAGACTGAAGAGACATGCTAATGTGAACATTCATGTGAGTTAAGTGAGAGAGTGCACGTATATGTTTCACTAGCAAACTTTAAACCTGATTAACCACCAAGCAGGAATAGAGTCAAGTCATTTGTGTTGTTCATGCCCTGTACGAGAGCTGTTTGTGTTTATGTGGGTACCTGTAAAGGTACTTTCCTCCTTCCTGTCTTCTTTAATCTATGGCTAGCTACGCCTGTAGGGTGTAGGAGTGTGTGTGAATGTGTGCGCTCTTTCATCTTTGCAATTTGCACTCAGCCTTGCTAACGTGGCTGGACCTGGGAATGGGGAGAAACTGTAGCCTTGCATCCAGTGGACCGGGAAGGGTAGAACCCTTCGGGTCCTCCAGTCCATCAGATCCAGCATTTTTTAGCAAAGACGACACACAAGAGAAGAGACTTAGCCATTTGGCTCTTTTCACCAGATCAAGGCCCGATACGTTCCAGAGACAGACCTGCAGTAGCAGCATGAACTCTTGATTTCATGCATTCCCCTTTGAAAATCGTTCTCTGTGATTATTTCACCACCACTGATAACAAGAATGATCAGGCTTGGTCAGACCACAATTATACCATGGTACTTCCACAGATACTAATGATCTGGGAACATAGGAACTCTCTGAGTCAGAGGTGTATCACATATAGTAGCCCATGACAGCATTTTCCTCATGAATTTCTTGATTGGCCAGCAAGTCACATTGACTTTTAAGCTTTTGGACAGCTAGCTTTCAGTGGCCTTTCTTGCCATGCCTCTGCTTAGCAAGAGAAGGCCAATCAGAGTAGTTTGGCTATCCAGTGCCCAGAGGAAAGGAAAGGGTATCATCTGCCCTTCACTAGCTCCACTTATGGTTCTGTAACCAGGGAGTTACAGATCTCTGGAGAACTTCTTAGTGACTGAGCTGCTTTTACTAGGACCCCCATTTACTGCCTGGTGCTACTACTGCCCTCAATTTCCCCCTAAACCAGTTTTCTTCATTCTGCTCCCAATCCTGTCCCAACAAACTGTCTGTCCTTAGTCACCGCTCCCGCTTCGGCACCCTCCATACTGGACTCCTATCCCATGATTCAAACTCTCTAACGCTCCCCCCCTTGCAGTTCCCTGCCCCATGTCTTTTGCTACCAAGACAACTCTCACGATAGCCACCACACAGCTATATCAGGGTGTTATTCACAAGAGACTAGCATATGGGGAGGGCTGGAGAGTTAGTAGTCAATCACGAGTGAGGTTTGTGGGGTGTTAACTTTGAAGAGAGATCTAGGCTGGGCTCTTCAATCCATATACTCAAAGCTCCCTGAAGCAAGTAAAAGGAGTCATCCCCGTCCTTCCCTGCAGGGAAGTCCAGGATGGCTTCGAGCACAGGATGAGAATAGGAAGCTGTGCTGTATTTCTTTTCCTAAGAAATCAAAAATTCTTTGGTAAAGTGAGAACAAAGGCATGACTAGGAGACTGTGGCCTTGGCAAATGGGACATATGAAACTGCCTGCATCCTGCCAGGGCCCTCTTGCTTTCCTCATGCAGGCAGATCTAGGGAATATCTGCAGCCTGCACAGCATGTCCCAGGAATCATCACATACTGAAAAGCTTCACAATAACAATGGGTGATCTGTGCCTTGAAAGAGTTGCAGTAAGTAGTGAATTTATGTGATGTTAGCTGGGCACTGTTTTGTAGTGAACACTCTCAACATCCTGTACTGCTGGGCAGGAGCAGTACCACAGGTCTAAGCTAGCGCCAGACTTGGCCACAAACAGGGTAAAACATATAGAGCTGCTTCTACCTCTCTTACAAGAGGCAGAAATTCTTGAGGACAAATACCTCTTGGAAGGCACAAGAGGCCTCAGGATATAACACTACCTCCACCAACGTGTGGACATCCTACTTAGCAGTAAATCCCACAAACAGGAAACACAGAATGGCAGCTGCTGCCAGGAGGCAAGGCTGCTGGAGATGGTAAGGTCAGACACTTGCTGGAAAGTAGAGGAAGTTATGTGAAATGCCCAGACGAGGCAAGTATTTCCCTGGAAGATAATAATTTGCTCCTATCACACTGATCAAAGGGTTTGAGCTGTAGCTGATGCTCAGCACCACATCTCTTATTCCTGCACACACCTCAACACAGGAACATGCTCTCAAGCATGGACATATTTCCTGTCTATGCAATAACACTGCATTCTTCATGACAGCAAGGTGTGTCAGAGGACCAACGACAGCAAGGCCTTAATCCATATCAAAATCTATTAATGCTCCTGAGTTTTATAAGCCTTGAGCCCATATAGAGCAGTCTGAAGACACTACAAGCTGTTTCTAGGGAATTACATCTGCTTTTTCTAGGAAGTTGCCTATGGAAACAAATATAGCTGCTAATGGAGGGTTGGGGTGAGGAGGTGCATGGAAGCAGGTTTCACTTCTAACTCTACTCTGCGATCTTGTGTCTCTTTCTTGCCACAAGTAAAGCCTGTCAACACCATACAATAGGCTGTGTGCCTACAATGAGGTCTCTCAGTCATGCCTCCATACCAGTAGAGCATCAAAAGATGAGCTAAAACCAAATGAATTAGGCTAGCCGGCAGGGCAGTGGCTTGATTTGGGGAGCAGGGGGAAATATTAGCAAGGGAGGAGAGAGTCTGTACCATTTCCGGTCCCCTGTCAATAGAAATGCCAGACCTAGGCCAGAGCTCCATTAAAATGTTGTGCCAGAGAGAATACAACACAGCCCCCAGCCTAGGGATAGAGCAGACAGAAGCCAGCACTGACAAGGCTGTATCAGTGCTTACACACACCAGCCCTGTGGTAACACGTGCTCTTACCACAGCAGCTGGATTGGAAACCCACCACCAGCACTAGGGATGCAGGAGCTTTCATTCACTCAGAGGCAGCATGCGAGCTTGGGAAGAGGGTGAGGAGACTCAGCAGACTCTCGCCACAGGAAGGAGGAGCAGGTGACACATAAGGCAGAGAGACTTGATGGTTAAAGGCAGCAGTGAGATTCATACTACTGACACAAACAGCATGGAAAACTGGTGCCAGAGTTTCAAATGAAAGACTGGGGAAAGGACTGCAATACGCACTGTCCAGCCCCACGGCACTCTCAGTTAGCCCTCCTTCTCTCCAGCCTGCACTGACCCCTGCCACCCTGATTTCCACAGGGAGCAGTTGTCAGCTGTGCCCCAGAAGGGCTCCCCTTCCCACATGTCCTAGAGCACTGCAGGAGAGGCCTCCAAAGTTGTCCTACAAGGCTCTGGAGAGAGACCCAGGCCAGGGCAGGGCCATAGTATCCCCTCTCTTCAGGGCAGCCTGGACTGCTGCACGCAGTCCTTTCGGGGAAGTACTCACTTGCAGCACTTGTGGGGAAAAGGGGAGGCATTAACTACACCCACTGCCAGTCACAAACTGGTGACAGGCAGGGGGCGAACCACCAAGATTTAAATGCTCTCCCAGATGGTCAAGGAGCTGAAAAAAAGGACTCCAACGCTCCAGCTTCAGTGACAGGAAAATAGCTCCTGTCTGAGGAAGGGCAGGGAGCTGTACTTGTGATTGCTACCCAGGGAGCAATGAGTCAGACCCCTCGGCCAGGCCGTCTTGCCCTTCCCCATATACCCACACTCACCGAGATGACCCGGTCTCCTACGTGCAGAGTCCCGTCCCGATGGGCTGCACCACCCTCTGCAATCCGTGAGATAAAGATCCCCTGAAATACAGTCAGGAAGGTCAGAGCAGCCTGTGTTTCCCCTCACCAGGGCCTTTGCCTCCCAGAATTGCTCCCTGGCACTAGGAAAGTCTCAGCCCCTTTCCATCAGCAGACTCCTCCCCTTCTGCCCTGGCATTTCCCCGTCATTCCTCACTCTGCACACAAATCCTCTTCTGCTTCTAGAGCCACCTGCAAAACCTCCAGCTGCAGCAAAGCCTTCATGTGGCCCTGAGCCCAGAATATATGTAGTCAAGAGGACAGAGGCAGGATTAAATGTCACTGGCATGGATTGCCAGTCTCAGCTCCACCTCTTTTTGAGCTTCTCTCCATCCCCAGCTTAGAGTAGATTCTGCCTCTCAGCACAGGGAAGATAGAGAGCCTGCCTGGCCCACCAGCCCCAGGGTCCCTGGGCCATGCTGCTGCTTCCTGCCAAAAGTGAGGAAGACCTTGCGCTGCTCCACAGCCTGTGCAGAGATTTGGTGACTGAGCACCTTCACTCCCAGGGATCATCACTGACCGTGTCACCAGCCCGGTAGGGTGTGGAGCCTTTGCCACCAGCAATGCTGAAGCCCAGACCCTTCTCATTGCGCATGAGGCAGGTGGAGTATCTCTCTGTTGGAGGTGTCCCCTCAGGCCGCTCTGGGAAGCGTAGACCACCTCGCCTCTCACGAGGACTGTAGTCATCCTCAGGGCGCAGTGGTGTGACAGTGATGGCGTTCTCTGGCTCCACCATCCGCTCTCGCAGAACTGTCATGGAGACGGAGCTTCCTGATCCACGCAGTGCTTCCACTGCCACGTGATGCTCAGCACAGTGCAGGGACACGCCGTTCACCTGGGGACAGAGAGAGCTGGGCACAATCCTGAACTCCACAGGGAGCTCTTCCAACAGTCTGCACAGATAGCTCCAGCCTTAGCCTTAGTATCTGCTGCCCCACAAAAAATACAGCTGATCTCCTACACAGCTCTCTATTGCCACCTTGTTTCCACGGGGATACCCCAGACCTCATGTGCTGCCAGCAAGGGAGTTTCCTCACACTTGAACACAGCACAAGAGGCTCCTACAAGATGTGATACCTATCTCACTGCCTACAAGGACAGTCCCTGCCAAAAGGAGTAAAGGTTCTTCCAGAGGAATTCTCCCTCAAGGGAGCTCTAACTTCTCCTGTCACCTCTGTCAGGTGATACAGGGTCACCTGTGATGTCAGGGATACACCTCTACAGACAGCAAACACACATCCCACGGGAACCCCCCCAGTCAGGTTACTGCTCACCAAAACCTATCTCCCCTAACAGATCTCAGTGCAACTCAGGATGACATGACTTCTTGTTGAGCTTTAAGAAGGGCATCTACCTCCTCATAACCTGAGATACCCATTCCCTTCCCCTCCACGCAAAACTGGTAAAGTACTTTCAGGAAGGACAGCAGGTTCTGCAGTCCTCAGGGAAGCAACCCAATTCCCTCCACTCTTGTTTCCATGACTTCAGACATGAAGTCCTACCACATCAGGAGATTAAGGAATTGCAAAGTTGGGGTCCAGGAAGCTTGAAGAATCTTCCTTTCATAGCAGCTGCTTCATTTCATGTTAATACACACTTACAGGAAGGGTTGTCTGGCTCCATCTGAACACTAGAAGCTCATATCTCATCTTTTCTACGTAGTGGTATTTCAGAATTTCTCCCCATCATGGCCTTCATCACTGAGCAAAGTCTTATATCCTTATTCTAAGGGTAAAGATGTATTTCTTACAATTCATAGTCAACCCAACTCCAATGTGCCTCAGCCATTTCTTACTTGTGGACATACACAGTATGTTAGTAGGAATACGACTGATCTCTTGAGAAATGTTATGAGGGTACATCTACTTTTGCAGGAGGCATAGATGAATGAGTATCATAGGAAGGCAAATCAAAAATAAAAGGAATTAGTCTTTTCCGAGAGCCATGACCAAAGATGAATCTACTTCCTATCAAATAGTAAACTGCCATCAATTTAACTGTTGAGGAAAGGAGGAAAAATTCATCTCTCAAAATCTTCAAGATCTGACTCCCTTTTGGAAGTCACTCTGCAGCAAAATACAAGACGATATATTCAGCACAAGAATGCTGGGTGACATTTAAGGCAATATATAAAATATCACACTAGATGATCAAGGGGATATTCCTTTTGGACTTCATGAAGTCATCAAGACAGTGTTATGATAATTGCACAAACGAGCACTGTAGCTTTTTAAACTCTAGAATGAAGTTTATCTCATGAATCCAATACAAAAACTTTTAAATAAAGAACCACGTAGCACTTTACGTGACTTCTCCTATGGTCAACGCCAGGTAAGCAGTGAGAAAGAAAGGAACTTATAGTCAGGCAGATGCCCAGGCCTCTACAGCTAAGATGTAGGCTGCAGCCAGTAGGAGTGCATGACATACCTAGAGACCATACTAGATCTCATGAACATGGAGTAGTGCTACAAATACAGACCAATTATTTCTCTGACCTCAATCCAATACTGTAACAATAGATATTTACCTGCATGATGCAATCAGTCCTTCCTGAAGTGGATTTTGAGTCTGTATAATTAATCATGTTTAAAATAATTTGAAGAGAGGCAGGTACAAGGTATCTTAAGCAGAGGCCCTCTGGTTAAGAGTTTGTCTTACAGGGTCTGCTTTTGACCCTTTAAGAAAGTAGAAACTGATAGTGGGTGTACAGGCTGGCTGCTCAGCCTTTTGGAGAGGCTGGCACACACCACTTGGTATCTCTACCTGCCTAGGTTACGGAACACTTCAGATTTGGGGAGAATGAGTGCAGGAGCAATTTATGTCCTTATAAAACAGCAAAGGATTAATGGTAATAGCAACTAAACAACTAGCTCTTTGAGCTGGGGGATTTTGTTTTGTTCTTGCACAGCTCCTCATGCTTAATTTGGCCTATGGATCAGTGTGATGCAAATAAATATCAAACCTCATCTCTCCCTGCACTCCCTAGTCATTACTAGCTCAAGTCATTTACTTGTTCACAGCAGCTAGGTTCTTACCTCCAGGAGCTTGTCCCCAACACGAACCCCTGCACGAGCTGCAGGACCCTCTTCTGACACACGTGAAATAAAGATGCCCTGAAAACAAAATTACATGTTAGAAGAGGTGAAGCCCATTCCTGAGCCCTGGAGAGCGTGGAAGGAGAACATTCGGCCCTACTCAGTTTCAGGGAAAGGGGAAATCCCTCATCAATCTCATCCCCTGGATTGGGGAAACAGGACAGCCACATCACCTCATTCAGGAATTGGTGCAAAGGGGAAAGAAGCCCCATTGCAGGGCTATCTCACAGGTGACAAAGTGGAAAAGGGAACGACACTTAATCCTCTTCCAGTGGGATGAGGATATGACACAGCTGATGTCACCACATGCATGGAAGACAACCCCACACCCTTCCCCTTTTGAGTCCTGTACATAAGGGCACAGATGGGAAAGACAGTGTTGTTCCTCCTTATTGTAGTCAGTAGTTTGCACGTACCAGAACTTGGGTTCCAGAGGCAACAGCTTGTTCAGCCCTGTCAGCCTCTTACTTCTGGCACGGTCAAAGACTGCTCCCACCTTGCTCTGCAAAAGCCCAGCCTGGCTGCAGGGCTGATACATATGGATATCCAACAGAGCTACAGAGAACTAGTTCCTGTAAGTGGGTGCTTCAATAATTACACGGCCCAAGGTCTTACCTCATCATCACCCTTATAGGGGGTAGAGCCCTTGCCCCCTGCGATGCTGATGCCCAGCCCCCCTGTCTGCCGTACGATAGTCAGTGTCAACTGGAAGGAGAATAGACACAGGTTACAAGTCAGCGCAGACAGCAAGAAGGCCAAAAACATCTTGAAGAGCAAGGGATGAGTACATAAGAGAACAAGCACAAGAGTTCAAACTTTATATGCATGCATCTGCTCACATGTCTGTGTAAGGTGTGGTATCCATGCCTCAAAGGGACCAAAGTTAAAATACATTTAGACAAACAAAGCCTTTTTCACAGTTGAGCCCTGAACTACATCTCAAGACCAAGAGTCAGTTTGCTTGTAATGAACACATCAGAATGAGATGTCCACCACAAAGTAAACTGAGAAGCAGTGGGATGGGACTGGACAAAGAAGCAGGGATGGTGTTCACATCACAGCCCAGCTCTACCACATGGCTCCCTTTGGAGTCTAATTATATACAACTACTGGGAGATTAAGGGTCACCCCAGAGTAGCATGCAGTAACAAGAATTGCACCTCTTCCAGAATACTCTGGATAGATACTTGCTTTCCACCAATAGAGCAAAGCCAATAAGCAAGTCTGAAAAAGCCATCTGCTTTGTCCAGTTGACTCCTTCTTCTTCTCCCCTCTGCACAGGCAGGATCAAGATTGTGGCTGTGCAATACAGAAGTCTCTTTTCCTTCCTCTCTCCCACCTCCACATACCAAATTACACCCAAGTTCCAAAAGCAATACTTTTACTCAGACTTGAACTGAAACTGTCTATATTCAGGACACTAGCGTAAACGGTTCCTGCTGCCTCAGTCATGAGAGAGAAGATGCAGAACATGTGGTAGGATATATGGAAGGGAGTGGGATACAGGACTCTCAGGGATCTGTCAGGGCCAAGGACCAAGGAGCTGGTGAGATAAGTGAAAGAAAAGTACATAGACACCTGGAGAGAACCAAATTTGCTGTCTTCCAGATGTCACTTCTCTGGAAACAAAGTCCAGAACAGAGAGCGGCTGCTGCAGAGGTGTCTACCTTCAACATCATGTCCTCTTGCCTTAGGTCAGGCCACAATGTGGGCAGCAAAAGAAGTAGACTTGCCTTCCTTAATCCCCTCCCCACAAATCCTTCTTTACTTTCTACAATGACCGAAGCAAGAGTCTGTGTGAGCTTCACATTCTGCTAAGATCAAAACAACAAAAAAAAAAGGAAATGAAGAACTAGAATGGAGTTCTTTGCCATTTCCTTTGGTGCCCAGTCAATCGCAAAGTTGACAATTCCTGCCAGATCCTTCACAAGGGAACCCTCGATTCAAGTCAGTCCATTAAGTACATCTTCCCAGGTGCAAGACTTTGTGACTGAATGAAATCCAAGTACTGAAAGACATGCATTCTTCAGGTGAGACAGAGAAATACGGAGGTCATGAGATAGCTCTGAACATCATTGATTGAAAGCACACTGTAAACTAAGTTATAGATTAGACAAACATACTTGAGTGAAGGAGTCGGCTGGATCTAACTACAAATATCTACTTCCTTTCTTCTCCCCAGTCTTGCTGGATCTTAATAATGTTCTAAAGACTTCTATCTATATTCAGCACAAACTTCTAGAGACCACTGAAGACCTGGTTCCCAGACATGGACTAGAGTACTCTAATAACATAAAAGATATTTCCAAATTAAGTAGCTGATGGATTTGTTCAGTGACTGACTCACTAAGACAGGATGCCGCTTTTGACATGCTTCTGACAAAAAGTGAGGAATTCACAAAGTTACTACTTCCAGAAAGCGGCTCCCATTTGCACAATAAGTTGATGAAGTTTTAACTAAATGAAAGATAAACAACAAAGAAAGATGCATTTTGCAGATTCATAGAAACTTGCCCGAAAACATGGGGGACCTTGTCAGAAAAGTCAATTGGGCTGAGGGTTAAGAGCTTCATTTCTATAGAAATAAAATGAAAGAACAAAACACCAAGGAGGAATTAGACCTAATTAAATTTAAAGACACTGCTGGAACAACAGCAAATAGACATGAATTGGACCTAAATATATTTAGGCCAGAAAGAAGATTTCAAACACCCCAAACAAATGAGTCCTTGCACCAAGACCGTGTTGCAAGAACTCAAACTGGTGAATGGTCATTTTAAGTCTATGAAAAGAATGATGTGAATATGAACCTGAGAAAGAAGAAACTGGATCCAGTTTCCTATTAGGGCTTTTCAGTTTTTTTACATTTAGTGTTGCACATTATGGCCAAGACACTGCTTTTTCTTCCACTAAAACTGTAAGGTATTTCTTCCGATAGCATGTCTATCCCAAGGCTGCTTCAGAGCTGCCTTGACTTTCCTGATACCTAGACTGACAGACTCTGGAAACGTGGCAAACAATTGCCCTAATAGCCCAGAACAACACAGCTTCTGCAATCACTGTCCGCGACTTTCCCACGTGTTTTTTCTCTTCTTCTATTTTTGCCTCCAGAATCAGGGACCCACCCACCCCAACAATGGCACGTCTCACACACAACAACAAATCAGTGATTTTCCCCACCTAGAACATGTTACTCATCTGATTCTGCTCCCCAACATCAGCAGAATAGGCAAACCTTCATTAACTGGGCTACACATCCAGTGTTTCTTCCTAGTTCCTTCCAGGCAGGCAGGCATGCATGCATGCCCTCCATGGGAAAGTGCTAGCGGGGAAGGGAGGAATGGGAAAATGGAAAAAGCCATCACTTCAGCCTAACACCGATATCTCCCTGAATGCCCATTGAAGACAAGGAGAAGCCCATTTCTCCTATCAATCGCACCAAAGTATAAGCCAAGGAAGCAGGTATGCTTCCCTCCCCTCTCCTCTGTCCACCTCCCCAGTCTGTGTTTCTGCCAGTAGATTTCTGAGGAATTCACTCAAACGAGGATTGATTCCATCCCAGCCTATTTCTTGCATGTTTTTAAATTAGCTATCCTTTAACAGATTCTCTTGATCCTTTCATTCTGTGATTGTATGCTAAATTTTCAAAGTTGCAGCACATAAACTAGAAATGCAACACACATGGACAGGCTTACTTTTTAGTAGGGGCCAAGGCATATCTGAACATTATCCTATTAGACTTGGAACAGTATTCAGTGCTGTGTCCTTCAAACTGCCAGCTAAGGATTTTTGCAACCTGCCCTTGGCAGGCGCACAGCAGACACAGTGGCAGCAAACTAGATATTCACAGGATTCATAGCGCCAAAGCATGGAGTTGTTGCACTTCAGAGCCTGCTGAAAGGCTGAGTTGCTCTTTCTGACATATCTAAGGAAGTGGGGGCTTTAGGGTTTTATTTCCAGAAGGCAGCAAGTTTCTGCATGCATAGACATCTTTTTTTTAAACATGCCATATGTCTAAAGGCAGGTACGTTTCTGATCCATGGATTCATATCACTTGAAACTTTAAAAGGGACTGGATTCTCAACAGTGACACAGAAAAGCCAAACACGCAATAAATACTTCTGACTTGTATTTGGATAGAAGCATGGTGATGCACATGCATCATCTGATGATGACAAAGCACATTTCACTCCATCAGCAGCTAAAGACTCCATTAAATATCATCAATAAAGAACAAATAATTATTTAAAACTTAGAAGGTCTGGGTAACTTGTACCCAAGAGTTGCAACAGTTGACCAAGATCTCTGATCTGCATATAGAATATTTATTAAATTCTGGAACCTTCACAACCTGAAATAGCATTCACATTGCATGGTTAGATAAAGAGGTTACACAGAACAATGCTTGCCACTATAGACCAGTCATGCTAGCCTCAATTCCATAAAAGTAATTGAAGAACTAGTACACGTGCTTCTTACTAGACAGATACAATTCATGACAAGCAGCTGAATTTTATGAAAATTAGGTCTTGCAAAACACCCACACATACAAAAGCCACACAAACAAAAAACTAAAAACAACCCCCCCGGCACCCCCCCAAACAGCACTATTTCATTCTTTGGCAAGGTTCTAAACTTGGCTGATAAAGTAATAGTATAACTGTAACAAGCAGACTTTTGTAAAACATGAAACTTGTTACCACAAGACATTCTTATTGACATCATATGATACTATTTTTAAGTGTACATTATACAAGCTAAGAACTAACAGAGATCAAGTACTAGTGATCAGTGGAGAACCAAGAAGCAGTGTCCTGCAGAGATCTTTATCAGGCCAGATCTTAATGCAAACCACTAACAGAAAAAAAACGTTGAATAGTTCCATATGAGGGGAAGTGAGGATTCTTTGAACAGGGGGAGGAGAAAGGATAGAGATATATTTACCTTCCTCATGCCATTAATAATGTTATAGAAAAATCATTATTCCATATTTGAAAACAAAACAATTAGTGATATTCAATGAAACTTCAGCAGCAGGCTTAGAAGAAACACTTTTTAGTACAAAGCACAATTAAATTGCACAATTTATTGTCACAAAATACTGTGCAAATCGATTGCATGAATGAGAAAGGAGAGATCAGACAATTTCACTGACAGCAGCTCCCCTGTGTCTACTTCAATGGTATGAACACTCCAAAGATCCTAAACTGCAGTCTGCAAAAAGCTGGGAAAATAGCAGAGCACGAATCACCATGTCTCACTCAAGTCTGGACTTCCTAATCCCACAGCCATCCCAACAGCAGTACAGGAGAAAATCCCTCATACTCAGCATTAGAGATGTATTTATACAGACACACGTTCAACTCTGCATGTCCTTTTTCCACGTACACCTCAACAAAATAGAGGGTACTTACAGAAGAGGCATATAACAGTTCAGGGGCCAGAGGCACTGACTCACCAGGAAAGATTAGAAGAGCTAAATCTGTCTGGCTTCAGTAAGCAATAACTCATGAGGACATGGGCTACGCTGCAAATATCAGTGAGCAAATGGAAGGTAGGGGATTATTGCATGAGCTGTTGAGAACTAAATTAAAAACAAGCAATGGAAAAAGGAACATGAAGGAATGATCCTGCCACGGTACAGGGACAGCTTGCTGGGAACAAACAAACAGAAGACTCTTTTGGCTCTGATCATGTTTCTTCCTCCTTTCAGATGATTTTTTAGTTATCAAGGGAACGGATACTTGCAAGGTAGAGATGGTAGGGTAGAGAACACACAAACCAAGCACTTTATCTCCTTCCTACTTGACACCTCTCCACCCAGCTTACTGCTAAGCAGAGGGAGAGCCACATAAGAAAGGCTTGTAAGTCCCAGTGATTGACAGCAACATTAAGAACAGACAGAACAGAGGAGCTGCAATGCTAAACACTCTGCTGTATCCCTGCAGGCTCCTTTCCCCACATAGATTCCAAGTCCCTGGACAACATTTCATTAAGTGAGGATGAAAAAATGATGTAATTAAAAAAAAAAAAAAAGAAATTCCTACTGATGATGACTTTTACATCATGAATAAAAATCTCTAGGTTCATATAAATATGATTAGCTCTTTCATTAGTGAATTCCAGAAACAGGGCCTTAAGAAGCTAATAATTCCTCCTCATTTGACGCTCAGGGCACCCAGATCTGCCACAGTAATGAAAATGTGGATAACAAGAGAGAGGATCCTGAAAAGAATTGGCTGGATAAATATTGGAAAGTAACGGGACATTCAGAGTCCCATTGGAAATGCAAACGTTCAACTTCTTAGATAAAGAAAAATAAAATGAGGCTTGGACAAAGATACAGAGCCTTGAACCATTCTCAAATCTTAAAATAGGACAAAAACCTATTCATAGAATTCCTGCTCATTCAGCTGGAATGAGTGACATTGATATGCATTATATTTCTTTCTCTTCAGCTAAAAAGGTCTTTTATTCCAATTCTTAATGAATCTTTTTCATTCTGAATTGTTAACACAATCTATTTTGCATATTTTGCATCATTCAGACTGTAAAATTTCACCTAGAAACTCCCGCCAGGCCAATAATTTAATTGTTCTAAAGGTCCGTTTTAGCATCTCATTTAATATAGAATTGAAAGGCTGACAGGATTAGAGAATTTATGACTTTTTTCTAAAATCTGTTTCATTGGCTAGCCTCAATTAAGAATTGTGCTTCATTTTCAAATGCTGCTGCTGAGGGCAGACAATACACTGGGAAAGCGTTTGTCTAAGGTGACAATGAAATAGATGAAAAATTCTTACGTTAAACCTGGCATCACTTATTTTACAGTATACGAGAACAGACATGTTTAAGTACACAAAATAGTATGGTGGACAGAACACAGTAAGGGTGTTGATGCTGAATGCAGGAACGAAAGCAGCATAGCTAAAGAGAATTCACATCCGTGAACAGAAACTACCACATCTGAAGTGGAAGGAAAACTACAGAATTTAGGGTACTGAAGTCTGAATCAACTCTGGCCTGTCATCCAGTCAATAAAGTTGAACTCAAACAGCACAGGTGCATGAAAGAGCAATAACAGTGATATAGAATGAAGAACCTATCTTATAAGACGGGACTAGAAGAATTTGGTATCTTTAATGTAGCAAAACGAAGGCTGAAATGGGTTGTGACTGAGGTCCATAAAAATTTACCACAGAGAAGGAGACAAAGGGTCAGATAGCGGGAAAGAGATTTTTTCAAGAGAAAAGATAACGAGAACAAAAAACTAACAAATGCAAGTTTAGCCTAAAAATAAGCTTTCTTATCATTTAAGAAGTAGAATTCTGGAATTTCCTCCCAGTAGGAAAAACCTGAGTGTGTGTGTATGGGTGCGCAGAGGGTATGGGGGGGGATCTACCTATATTTAATAAAAAGTTTGAAAGAGAGTATAGTACATGTCGCTAGTGGTTGTAGGAGACTTGACTTCAATATTTCTTCCAAATCTATGTTATCTTGTTCTTAAATGTCCACTAGATGTTCCCAAATTGAGCACACTGGATTGTGTGTGTGCATGTGTGTGTTAGTCAAAGCATATCTTCCAGAAAGGGCAAACTATCACAATTTGAACAACTCTTGTCTCCTTCCAGTTCCTGTATCCAAGCTGGAGATGCTATCCACCACAAAGTCTCAAAACTGTTCTAAGAGTTCTCTTTCTCGGCTATCACCACTCTCTCTGCTATTCAATTTGCAAGGAGGGACCAATTTTTAGAGGGAGGGACCAATTTTAATTTCTATGGGTGTTATTTTAATGCCTACATTTCTGTATAATACTAGTCCTAAGCAGCAAGACCTGTATCTGTTATATAAAGTCTGTTTTCCCCATTTGCAAAAGGAAAAAATCAGATTTTCAGGGGAGCGTTTTGTTTAAACAAAACACCTTTTCCCTCTTTGTTAAAAGAGGCTCCTCTATTGCTTTTTGTTTCTTTCTATCTGAGAAAGCAAACCAGATGAGTGTGCCACACTCTTAGAGCAGGAAAAGGAAACCCTGCAGGTAGCTATTCATTGCTGTGAGAAATCATTCCACAGTTTGCTACCTGGGTCTCAAAAAAGCTCCAGATCTGTTAAAATTTGCAGCTGACACAGTGTGACATACCAAGATGAATAAGAAATAATCACACATGTAATTGCTGTCACTTAGCAGGGGCATCGTATTCAAATGACCTAATGACCAAATGACCTTAATAGACCTAAATGCAAAGTTCAACATCTACAAGAAAAGATTACCATCCCTATTTTCAAAATGCTGCAGGGAAGTAGTCGCAGAACAAGAAAGAACAGTAAGGCCCCTTCAACCCAGTGGGAAAAGGTCCTTAAAAAATTGTATGGCTAGAAATTAAAAGACAAATGTAAACAGAAAATATAGCACATTTTTTCTTGCTCAATGGGATAATTAGCCATTTTAAAAACTAAGTAGAGAGAGAGTGGGGTAATGCATCTTTTGACAACTTTATAAGAGGATTATGCTCTGTTAGAAGGTATGCTCTAGTCAAGTCAGCTGAGCAAATACAGGTGACATGATCTCGCATTATACAAAAGAGATTAATAAATCTCTTCATGGCTTAAAATTTACAGCTCACTCTGTGAGAAAATAAAGTTTGCTACATAAGAATTCAAAGCCTGACAACGTACTGATAAGTACAGTGGTCTCACCCAGCAGACAATATAAGAAAAAGAAAAGAAAACAAAGAGAGAGGTAAAGGCATAGAGGTCCAAGTAAAAGGCAGTATTTCAGCAGCATCACTGAGATGAACAGGATTGCTCAGGAGGGCAGGACATTCCTGATGGAACGGATCAACTTTTTCAAAGTTGAACCCCTTTAAGCCTGGATGTTTCAGGACCAAATTGTGCTGTCACAGTCTGCTTCTGGCAACTAGTAGTTGTGGCGATAAGCACAAGGCTTGCGTTCAAGTGTAAATGGTGACATTTCTGAGCAATTTCCACAGGGCAAAACTACTTTAAGGAGAAGACAAGACTTACTCCTGACCGTAGAGTGACAGGATTTCGCAACTGAGCAGAGGAAGGCGACAGCATTTTTTTTGCCCTCTGGCCAGAAAGTCAGCCAAGGAGCTTTGAACCTCTAAGAGCAGTCTAGGTTTTTCCTAGGGAGGGAAATTGCCAGCGCATCCTCTCTAGATGGCCTTGTGCAGCTGTGTGAAAGCCCCATGGCAGAAGCAAAAACCTCTAAAGCTCCTCCACATCAGTGCAAAGCTCCTCCACCAGCACAGGTTTTGCCACTGCAGAGTCCTTCATGCCTCTTATTTTCACTGTGCTCTACAGAAGAGAGGTTAAGGCTAGGCAAAACCGGAAGGATGACATCAGCCATTATCTCATACGAAGAAATCTAAGTCACTTAAACAGAGCTTGGGACCCTCTTTCCCTTATCATCGTCAATCCACATAGTAGCTCTTGTTGGACGCTCTGTTTCTTTGAAAATTCTCTTAAACCAAGCAGATTCCAGGTGCAACTCCATGCCTTCAAACAAGCAGCTTGATACACTTTTTCCCTGTAGAAGCCTCCCTACAACCCAGATACAGCCATTTCTATACTACAGATGGAGACTGAGGCAACACATTGAGAGTCAGCCATGGAATCCAGGTATCTTATCAGCTAGTCCTATGCTTTAACAAAATTATTCCTTCACCTGCACCAGAGTCCCATATGCACTAACAGTCATGGGAGATCAGGAAATACCAGCTGCATGCACCACGGCAGGCTCCCTACACCCTGAAGTTGGGGTGCTGACAGAAATCAGGTGGATGTCTCTGTTGCTACTCTACTGAGGTCAATCTTTGGCTCAGGATTCTGGCTTAAAGAACACACAATCAGTAGTTCCTTCCCTCTAAGAGCTGTATAAAATTGTACAAGGAACGTGACAGCATTATGAACTTACACTGAACTGCTCAAGAGGCACCAGGTGCTCTGCTCTGCAATGGCCTTGCAGAGTTTGCTCAGGCAAACAGCCTGTTGGTGTAGCTATAACAGACACAGTAAAATAGTTCTTCCTTAGATTCAGAAGGAACTTCCTGTGTTTCAGTCTGTGCTTGTTGCCTCCTGTCCTGTGGCTGGGCACCACTGAAAAGTGCCTGGCCCCGTCCTCTTTACACCCTCCCTTCAGATGCTTATACACACTGATAAAACCCCCTCCCCCTCAGTCCTCTCTTCTGCAAGCTGAACAGTCCCAGCTCTCTCAGCCTTTCCTCATGGGAGAGATGCTCCAGTCCCTAAGAGCAGTGAGTTCCCAAATGAAGGAAGTAGGAACCACCTGGCTATGCTGAGTTTTGTCTCATTATGAGTGATAGAAGAACTATACAAAAGAGAAATGCAAGAAATGTGAATATGTTTTTCAATGATCTAGAGCTAAGGAGATGGACAAATCTTCACGACACACTAAGAGTGGATCACAACGGAGCCAGTTTACTTTTTGCCTGAAATGGAAAGGATTTCTGTCACCTCCCTCCCAGCAAGCTTTATTCCAAAACCAAGAAAAGAAGTCTCCACATCGCACACGAGGGAGAAGCAAAGAGGCAAGTTCACAGAGACAATTAGGCCAGCACCTTGATGTAATACATGGATCTGATACTATTGTACTGTCATGAAAGAAGTATCCTTGCAGCAAGCAGTTAGCACTGACAGTTTCTGCCTCTTGCCAGTGCCAGTAACATTCTGCTTCCTGCAGTTCCCTGGAAGTACTGCCTGCAGGCAGTTCACTCACCCAAAGGATCAGGTAAGCCCACTGAACTGTTGGAAACAAATTCAAGAAGTTAATCATAGTCAGAGGATGAGCTAAGGTAGCAAGACACAGGACTTTAAACTGTGACACAGAACACCATACACATGATGGGGCTTTACGATCCCTCTAGTGCCACCTACCCCTTTGGGATGTCACAAAGGGCTGCATGTGAAGACTTCAGGGGCGTCTATGGGGGAGCTGCATGAGATGCAAGAAACATTAGCTCCCGTCCACCTTTCTCACCCAACGGCACAGGCTCCTGAGTTAGATTCCCCTCCCTTCCCCAGAAGCTCATACACAGCAATTAGCAGATTCTTGAGGTCTCTGCTCCTTCAGCGCTACCTATCACCCCTGAAAGTACGCATTTATTTTCTTCCACCTTCTCCTTCCTCAGTGTACAGCAAATAAGATTTCCATCTCAGCCCCCTCTTTGTTTTTCTGCATTTCTTCCATCTCGATCTGCAGCAGCCATTCTCACCTCAGGTATGGAAAGGTAGGGAAAGGAGGTGAAAGAAGGGGAGGAAACAATCATTGTGTGTTTGTGATCAGTCAGGTCCGGAAGCCACTTGACCCAGATAGATCAGAGTTCCCCCTACAACAATGGGTGAGCCTGGGAAGCAAATCAAGCAGATTGAATGATTTTTGGCAGAGAAAGAACAGTAGGAATGGTACAGACCTCTTCCTCCTCAATGCGAGCAGGTTCAATCAGCAGATTATTGGCTTGATCAAACGACACCCCCTGTTAGGACAGGAATCAGCAAAGAGGCATGCGGATTAGTGGAGCATAAACCAAACCCGCCACCACTACCACCACCACCCAACACACAACCGCACACCATTCCGATAGGTCTGGCCACACAGCACCAGAGCAGACCCCACTCACACCACTCCTAATTACCACCTACCACAGCGAGCACCAGCGACAGGGCTGCTCCCGGGCTCACAACATGCAGAGTGTCAGCACTCTTTGGCCCAGTTCACTGGAAGCTACATCTTAAAGGCAGTATTTCATCTGTGTTGGCACCCTGAGGATGTGACCACCAAGCTCACAAGCTGAACACTAATATCTGTTTTTACCCCCCTCGGTGCCCAGTCATTCACTGAAGAAGGAAGATTAAACAACGCAAGAGGAAAGCACAAACGGCCCTCTGGTGCCACCCAGCTGCTGCACAGGAATGAGGCTATCTCAAATCAAACTGCACTGCTCACTCCTGCAAAGAGGAAAGGCTCTGGTGGGACAGATGCCATAGGATTCTGCTCCCAAATGCAGGAAACCTTGGAATTTCTCTCAAAAACCTACTATCTTAGCAGAAACACCAAAACCACCAACAACAAAACCCAAAATGCTCTGGTTCAAGGATTCAGCTTCCTGCACACCTTGTTCTATCTCCTTCCTCAACACATGTGCAATGCTTCTTGAGACTCTGCTCCACAGGGACACTGCTCTCGTCACTGCCATTTCTGGAACACAGCTCAGGAGGTAAGTTAGCAAACCTGCCTTCATGGAGCAGGCATTCAGCCCAGCCCCAAGAAGAGAAGAACTGTTATTTCCAGGCAGAAGTCTTAGTAAATAACAAAGATGACTTTTTAATAATGAGATACCAAACCTGTGGTCTCAAGTCCTTGTAGATGTTGCCAAGGGGGCAGTGTATCCCTACTTCTGAGGCCCAAACTAAAATAAGTCTTTTGGGTCAGGATATTTCCCAAGTAATGGCAGGTCTGATGTAGAGGACTCAAGCTGGCCTCATACATTCTTACAAGCAGCAGCAGCAGCAACTCATTTTTACTCTTAAGAATTTCATGAACAGCAAGGAAACTTCATGTCTGGTCCCTAGAGAGCAAGTACCAGCGCAGACAGGGCAAGGTAAGCATCTACCGAGGGAAAAGTTCAAAGTAAGATTGAGCGCAAGAACCTTCCCTGTGCAATCTGAACTCCAGTGTGGGGTGGAACTGATCCCAGCAGTCCAAGAGAGGGTGGAGAGGGGCACACAGCAAGAATAGCCATTACTCCAACATCTTACACCGGTTTCAGAGACCCAAATCTTATCCATGGGATCTGTGGATGTCATACTATGATGGAGATTCAGCCCCATCCTATCCCTGCCCATTAAATAACCTCACAAAATTATCAGCAACTTCAACAAGAATGAGCCTGACCTCATGCACTGTCCCTCATCAGTATACACTTCTATTCTACTGTGAGCATCTTTCCCCAAGCAAAAGTCTCCATGTGTCCCTGGTCAAGTATAGTGAGTGATTCAGCTGAGTAGAGCCAAGGACTCATCAACTCCCAGCATGACCAGTAAAGCTCACCATGGCAATGGCAAAATTCCAGAGCACTGGTTCCCCCAAATCCCAGTGCACACATCATCAGAATGCATCTGTACTGGAGCAGGCACAGCGTGCATGCTCCTTTCTGCTCTCATTGCCCACTCCTCTCCAGGGAGCACTGCAGCAAAAAGGACAGCTGCAAGCAGCTTGAACATAAGTCTGAGGAGATTAGAATGTATCCAGGGACACAGCTCACCCTGTTGCAGATGAGGTGCAACAACCAGTAAGTGAAGACGCAACTGAAAGGAACAAAATAACCTGTCAGTGATAGGACAAAAGAACTATTCTTGCAGCACAGAACACAGTATCACACACAGGTGGGGAGCGTGCAAGAATTTAAACACAGCAAAGGAGTCAGACATAAGCAACGTAGCAAGGCTACTGGACAATCGTATCAGCCCCAGAATGAACTTCAGCTCTCCCACCCTCAAGTATGTCTCTCCTGAAGGGCTAGAGCCTCTTGCCAATATTTTTGTTGGCACCAGACCCGGGAGTTCAAAGCAGCAGAAGGGACATCTGGAACCCCTCTGATTACCCCCCCCCCTCCCCACAAGACCTTACCTTCACTGACGGCTGAGTGGATAAAGCTCCATTCTTTATATCATCCTCATCCCATGCTTCCTCCTGATCCTCAGGCTCTGTGTTGTTACTGCAGCCTCCTAACTCCTCTTCCTCTTTGGGGACTCCATCACTGTTCAGCCCCTGCAGGAGTGCCACCACTGCCTCTGGCTTGGGCAGTTTAGTTATCTTAAAGTGTTTCTTATAATGGGGTGTGTCCTTGCGGATTAGCCTCTGTTTCTCCACTGGGAATGGTCGTTCTTCATCCTCATCCTCATCCTCACTCCGTATCAGTGTGTCCTCAGCAAAGTGTACAGTGGGCTACAAAGGCAAAGCCCCCCAAAGGCTGTGAGCCTCAGACAACAGCTATACCTGGAGGCAGCACAGAAACCTGCTGTCCCTCCACTGCCAATACAGGCAAAGCCAGTGCTGCTGCTTTTATGCTACAGAAGATGCAGGAACACTCATTACAACTTCCACCGCACTTCTCTTTTTCCATATCAGCTCCCTCACCCAGACACATCTCCTGTCAGTTCCAAGGAATGAGGACACTCAATCCTGTAACCCTGATTTTCCCCACAGTCCCTGCCTGGCTCCCACGTTATCCTTCCTAGTTTCCCATGTACCCAGCTCCCACAGCCTCCCTGAATCTCTACTCACACTTGGGCATCCATGGGCTTCATTTGCCTCCAGTGAAGGCCAGCTGACTCTGTACACCCATTTATCGTTTTCACTGAAACTTTCAGGTCCTTCTGCTTTTTCATCATGACCTTGCTGTGGCTCCTAGGCTCCTACCTCATTGTATTCCACTTCCACGTCTTCCTCCTCTTGGTCAGCTGCTTCTTTATGTTCCCCTTCAGCTCCTGGCTTTGCTTCCTTCTCCAGCTCTTGCATCTCAGGCACCCGCCCGTTTGGCCAGTTCCTCTCTCCTTCCTCTCCCTGCTCCTCTCCCCGAAAGTCAGCAGAGGCAGTGCTGTTGGAAAGGTGTGAGTCCTCACTGCGATTTGAGATAGCACTCAGCCTCTTCTCCTGGGAGGACAATAGGTTGTAAAAGTCAAGATGAAAGCCAAAGCAGCAGATGGAGCACTGTAACGTGACTGGTACAAGGTGGAATACGATCCAGTGCCAACAGAATCACCTTTTTCTTCAGACTAGCTGCTGCCTTCCCTGTCAAGTCTGCTACTTCTCATCTAGGTCCACCTTAGTTCCACCATCTGCGTGGGCATTTATTCTCAATATTACACCTGGGCAGCAAGACATCTCCGTCAAACACACTACTCCCATCATTCTTTATTCAGAACATCAGAGCCTTATTTTCCTCTCCCTGTACCGTGATAAGAGTGGCACTAACGCACACAATTCCCCTTACGCCCTTTTCTGTATCCTGGTTGAACCTTCTGCTCTATGTCAGTGACCCCTGCCACCAGGGGTCTTCATTCCAACCTTTCCCCTAAATAAGTTGTTCATGCCCAGCTTACAAGCACTGTCTCCCCGTTCTCCAAATCTGTTATGCATGGGTCTATGGTTATCTATTTCTTAGTGAACAGCACTTACTTCTGAGTTAGGAGAATTCAGGTCTGTGTCAGGCTTTGCAGCATATACCTCATTGCGCCGAACTTCAATCACTTTCTTCATAACCTTCAGCTCACTGGGATGAGGGGTTGCTCTGCGCTGTAAGCCCTACCAAAGAAAAACACTCAGAGCAGGAGATTCAACAGCCAGAACAACATGCACCATGCCTCAAGACTGAATTGTCAGTTCAAATGACAAGCTTTAATCAGACCAATAGAGCTCCAGCTGGACCCAATCTAACTGTCACGTTGCAGGATGTGATCCAGGTCTCTCCTCTATTACAGCCTGCAGCTGGGAAGAGGACAGACATGAAAGATTACACTTCTCAGATATTCGTCTTGGGCATTATCCCGCTCACTGATAGAGGGACTGGGAGAAGTTATGCAGGCAGGAAGTTTTAAACTGTGCTTCAGTCTTTGCAAACACCATGACACAGTCAACCCAGAAACCCCTAGAGGAACACACAGGTGGAATTTCTTCTTGATCTGTCTGACATTTCTTAAAATGTCTGACAAACTCTTGTGTCAGCAGAACTTCTGATGCTCAGCTGGGTCCACCTCACAACAGGAGTCAAAACATTCAGCATTTTAAAATTAATAACAATTAAAAAAAATCCAAACATCAGCAGGAAAAAGATCTCAGTGCTGCAAGGACAGATGCAGCACTGGGACCAGCCAATTATCTTTTATTAGAAGGATTCAGATCTCAGGATAATCTCTCTCGACAAGATGAAAAGAGCAAGAAATCCTGCAGGACATTTAAACCAATGTGGTGCTTGCTGAAAACTGAAACTTTGATCCTGCCCTTTGCACCTGGAATTAAAGTAAAATGATTTGCCATATGTTTTTAGGTTTTCTGTCTAGAGTTATAAAGTTCAGCCACCTTAGTTACAGGATACTCCACAGCATCAGACTGCATGTGGCTCCAGAGAGGGGAGCGGGTTGGAGATTGTCTGGCTCAGGTTTGGAGGTGTTGCATTTCTCCATAGAGGGGGGCCAACTACAATCCAGTACTAACACTGCTGTGACCATCAGAATCTCTGGGATAGCAAGTGCTCCACAGACAGGTTAGCAGGCACAGTTCAACTCTCACGTGATGGCTGTCAAAATTAAGTCTGCAGAAAGGCTCTCAGGGCAATTGCTTTTATACCTGCTTGTCTCCTCAGGGAATCTCATGCCCTCAGGACTGCAAAAATATAGTACATGCTTGCAGCAATAGTACAGGGGCTGTGAAACAGGAACACCATAACGGCTCCTTGTACTAGGAAAAAATTGTAGATTATGTCCATATTTCTACAGAGAGCTAACAAGCCTAGAAATCCTTCTTACCCTTCTCTCAGCTCCAGACTCCTCCTCATCATCCACTTTGGGCTCATCCAGGAACTGAATCACGCTGACTCTGTTTAAATTGGTGTCCGTCCAGCTCTCATCCACACTGTTCTGCAACAAATTCTCTGGGGAGAAGGATAACAAAGTGGAAGCTACTTTCTGAATGAGCAGAGTTGTGGGCTTGGACAAAAGACAGTTCTCATCCCATTAGAACACTTTATCGTATTTGCCCATGGCCATCAAGCTGCAGAGGCACTGAGGACAAAGGATAAAGCCTCCAGATCCTGTCATCTCTGGTATGCCTCTTGCCAGATCCATGATAGCCCCTACAAAGGGTATCGAAGGGTTCAGTTTTAGCACATCTTACCCAAGCATTGAAGGAAAAAGGCAGGATTAAGGCACAAATCAGAATTGTTGACGCAAGAACGTCATCATGTCAGGAAGCAAACTTTACAGACAATGAACTACTCAGCCAACAGATAAAAGCAGAAGACTGGAAGACTAGGCTGCAGCGTCTTCACCACCTGACAGGGAAGCAGTTTCTGTTTAATAATCTCTGCCTTGGAAAGTTGCCAAAAGCCAGTCAGGACACTAAGTCTGGTACGGCTACCACAGTAACCAAAAACAGGCCAAGGCAGGGAGGAAGGCACCCCTGAGAAAAGGCTAAGGGATCAGGCAGTGGAACCTGGATCAGTACGGTTCATGGCCTCTTCTCTACGGCACTCTGCAGAGTGCGTGGTACAGCAGACAGCATTCATGATGCAGCCTCTTACCTAGACTGGGAGAGGGCTGCTGGGGAAGCAGGTAACAAGTGAGAACTTTTTCTCCTGTCTTTTCATCATCCTCTGTCTGAAATTTCAGCATGGGCTGGGATTGATTTTCTGCCAGCCAGAGGGCTTTCAGGTTAAGATTCGTCAAAGCAAATGGCAAGTTCTGCAGTCTGCAAGAGAAAAGAAGAACTGCTGATTAAACTTATTTGGCCATGAAGGAACTTCCAGGCAACCCCAGACGGCATTATCTGTGTTAGAGAAGGATAGAACCAAGCCACTGGAGGATCCCTCACTCCTGTACACCCTGAAGCAGCTGGCTCATGCTGCTGCATGTGGCTCTGCCACAGCCACAAACTGGACTCCAGTAACCCACAAGGAACCCATACCAGGTTTTAGCAGATGACAACTCTTATCAACAATGTGGAAATGGTGAACTTCAAAGAGGGGGTTGAAAGCAGAAAAAATGATGCTTTCATGGACTGCTGTTCCAAACAGAAGGTCTGGTCAGCTTCCAACTTTGGTTAGAAACACAAGCCTCAGCTAATGAGACTGTAGCTAAAATCGGCAGATTTCAGACCAGACTACAAACGTTTGCACAGTTTTGTTTTTTTATATGAAAGCCTGAACTAGTCCATCCAGTCTCTGAATTCTAGGGTTTCTAAACAGCAAAGCCCCAAACCATTACACTGCTGCCTGTCACATGGTACTGGGCAGAAACTCTGCCTTCTCTACCTCCAAATAGTATGTCAGCACACAGATGCAACCAGTGAACCACATACAAATCTCTAGAGAAAAAAAAAAAAACTCCATTCCTGCATAAAGTACAGAATTTTAGTATGCAACAATTTTTTGCTGAGTGGCATTCAGGCTGTGCTTTGTATTGAGCCACTATTCAGACTGAATTTTACCCTATAAACGCTGACAATCCCAGCGAGGCACCTAAGCAGCACAGAAAATGTTGGCAAAATCCCAGTGACATTGGCAAAACAATGGAGAAGTTGAGCTGGCACTGGCTGGAGAGAAGCAGAAGAATAAGAACTAAGTGTGCCTCGTGCAATCCTCAGACACCTGGAATCAAGCAACAGCTGGGTCATAGCCAGAGCACACCCTATGCTATGGGCTGAGAGAGAGACTTTTCGAGCAAAGACTGCTTTTTACTGAGAAAATACAACGTTCTTATTTACACAAAACTGACAGCGAGCTTGGTGCTCACTTCAGGCCACTGCCGAGGGCTGAAGGCTGAACAGGCTTCACAAGGGAAACAGATCAAACCAAAAGCCACTCTGGAGCTTGTACGTTACGATGACGACTATGCATATGTTTGTGTGTAGGAAGCGGTCGGACGATGAGAGTAGTAGGAGGTGCTTTTCTACTAGACTAGGAAAAGTCTGATGAAGAGACTGAATGAATACTGTACTCATTCAGAGGCAAGTCAGCTTTTTATGCCTGCAGTCACAGAGAATCTGATGCATATCATAAGGCTTTGGCATCGATTACCTGAGAACTGATTACACAAAACTTACAAAATCTGGAAGGCAGGAAGAAGCGGACCAGGGATTCCCCTAGATCTCTGTTCCACACACACTGATAGCAAAACGCCCACACACCCCTGCAACAGTTCTATTCTATGTCAAGTTAACATGGAGAAGGGCTTAACAGGCAAGGGCTGACAGATACATTCCCTCTTTCCAGAAGTCTAAGCTGCCAATTTAGGCCTCTCCTAACACTTCTGTGCCCTTAGGATCAGCACAGATCCAATGCTTCCCAAAATACATCAGGGCCCAGCCCACACTCCTCCTTCACACCAGCCTTTT
This sequence comes from Struthio camelus, assembly GCF_040807025.1. Classification (NCBI taxonomy): domain Eukaryota; kingdom Metazoa; phylum Chordata; class Aves; order Struthioniformes; family Struthionidae; genus Struthio; species Struthio camelus. Next base: position 173,445,245 of record NC_090943.1, on the reverse strand, counting down.
TAGGAACACGCCTACGAGCCTGTTTACCCCATCTACTGTTTACCTGTTCCCTGCCACATCCAGGACATGAAGCTCAGTGGTGTTGGCAAGCTCTGGTGGCAGGAGTGCCAGGCGATTGTCTCTCAAGGACAGCACGTTCAAATTGGCACAGCCTCCAATCTCAGCTGGAAGGGATGTTAGCCGGTTTCGATCCACGTTCAAATTAGTCAGCTTGGTCAGCTTCCCAAGGGATTTTGGTAGGGCCTAGGAAGGAGATAAAGATTGAGTTGTTATACCAGATAGGAATGGCATAGCGGGTATAAACCCCTCTGCCTTATGAAAAAAAAGCTGCCTTTTTTTCTAATAGACAAGATTTCAGTAAAGTTCTCACTTTAACCTTGGGCCAGATTTTCCCACAGGTTCACAGCTTGTTACACATGTAAACTATTCACCTCAGCACAGCACAGCCAGAACACCACCAGCAAAGATTTTTCTGCACATGGCCCTTCCCAATATTTGTGTTTTACCAATCAGGCTGCAAACAGTTTAGAGCAGGTCCATTTTGATTTACATTCCTGTGTGACCCCTGATCAAAAGAGGCCTTTCATGTAGTCTTGGACCCATCAGACTGAATGGCTTCTGGACTGATCCATCCTGTCTATCTTAGAGAATTTTTCAACTAATTATCTAGAAAAAACAGCTTCCGCCAGGGTCTCACAAGGAGGCTCTGAGCTAGGTGAATCTCTGTGAAGCAAAGCACCTAGAAGGACAGCAGTCAGAGCATGCTGAAAAATCTGGCTCAGAGACCAGAGGATGGGAAAGGATTCCTGGTGTGCAGCTAAACTGAACAGCACAGGAGAGGCAGGGGTAGCTGCAAGTATACTTACTGTCAGCATGTTCTCTGTCAAAATGAGTTCTGACAGATTTTCACAGTCTCCAATTGACTCTGTCACCTCTGTCAGTCGATTCTGGTCCACCTTCAGGATGGAGAGCTGCTTCAGCTGACCTGGCCAGGGCAACAAGCTAGGTGTGAACTCTGTCACAGAGTTAATACACTGTCCCATGTTCATCTGGCTGAATTGCCTCCCACCAGGGATTATCTAACCTAACAACACTGGCACTAATCTTCCTCCTCACCAGTCTTATTCACAGCTTCCATCCATGCATAATGCAGATCAAGAACCTGAACTTGTCCTGTAAAGTTCTGCTCACCAACACCTTCTACTGCTCCTGCCGTCTCCTACGCTGACTATGCTCAGCAAGTCTTAATACCCTGTTATATACGCTCTTGCCTGAAGCCTTGAGGAACACTTTTGGGGGCAGTACAGGCTTCTGCCCTGGTGCCCATCCCACAGTACTCACCAATCCCATCCGGAATGCATTCCAACAGGTTCTGTGACAGCAGCAAGTCTGTCAGTGCTACCAGCCCACTGACCTCGTTGGGCAACTGCTCCAACTTGTTCTCAGACACATCCAGACAGACCAAGCGGCGCAGATTGCCCAGCTCCTAGGATGAGAAAAAAGACACTATATGGCTCAAGGGAGCAGCAGGGGAAGGGAGCAAAGCAATGAAACAATGGCCCTGAACAGGTACTCACTGGAGGCAGGGTTGAGAGCTGGTTCCGGTCTAACCAAAGCTCCCGCAGGTTTGGCAATGCTCCCAGAGTATCTGGCTGTAACAGATCAGGAGAGTAATAATGTCAGCTCCTTCCAAAGGGGAGAAACTACTCTAGGATGCTCCACATCACACTAAACCTCTGAAAAGCCAGACATTGTGACAGCTTTCATACCTCCTAAACCCACTCACCAAACAGTTTATGATACTAACATGCTGATATGCCACAATGCAGCAGCACATATGTTTGGAAGTGTCTGGGCTGGCATATTGGCTACAGAAGTTCCCAACAGGAAACATGGAAGACAACAGCAAGGGCTGTCTGGTAGCAGGCAAGAGCTACATAGGGTTTTGGAGATTTTGGTCTCACAGAAGAAATATGTCTTCTCCTCATAGACATGAATGAAAACATTCTGATAACACCGGCCACTCCAATATGATGTATGAACACTATCAGCCATGACAGACATACATTCATTGCATCACTATGTTTTTAATCAAACAACAATGTACACACTGATTATCATTTTGTTCTGGAGTTAATGCACCACTGAGGTGCAGTTCAAGTGTCAGAAAACTGTTCTCACAAGTAGGGTGCAGCCTTGGGCAAAACAAACCGTGCCAGCCAGCTCCTTTGTCTCCCATTTTAGGTAGCTTTCCACCAAAAAGCATTCCAGAATATTAGGAGCAGGATTCAGTAACAACTTAATCCATAGCTGCAAAATTAAAGAACACTGCTGATGCCCCTGCATATCAAGAGGAGCTCAAGATTCTGTTCTGGCTCTCAATGTTCTTAGAGCCCTCCATAGTGGCACACCCCATCCCAAGGGCACACACCCCATGCTTGGCTAACTTCACTGCTAGGAACAACATGGAATGGTCCTGCACTTTCGTTCTAGTGAAGAATTCAAATCAGAAAGGGGAAGGGTAGAAAGCTGGCCTAGCAGAAGTAAAGAAGCAACAGATGGTGGCAGAGGGCAACACAGAAGAGAAAGGGAGTAACAAGTAGAGAATCTCAGAATTGGAAAGGAAAGATCCTAAGGCAGCTAGATAGCAAGGCAGAACTTCCCAGACCAAAAGGGCTTGGAAAGAGCAGAGCAAGTAGTGCAACAGAATAGTGGGAAGCGAGGTACAGGGCCAACACGTGAAGTGAACATTATGGGAACAATGACTAGGCCATGGTGGGCAGACCACAATTTTCCCAGACAACCTAAGGGTCTATTTCTTTGTATTTCAGATGAAAAACCACTTGCTTCCACAAATGTTTAGGGTGCTGCCCCTACCAACCACCCATGTTCCCTCCCCACCATCCCTCACCTACCAGTACTTCCAGGTCATTGCCACCAAGATCCAACTGCTCTAACTTGACAAGGAATGAGAGTGAACTGCAAGATACAGGGAATAGAGAGGGGAAGAGAGAGAGAGAGAGAGAGAGAGAGAGAGAGAGAGAGAGAAAAAGAAAGAAAGGAGGGTTAGCATCAGGGACACATATCTCATAAATTGCATAATTTTGAATAATTCCTGAAACAGATGGGGCAACTCTGACCCTTTTCATAGTCCCTCTGAGCCAAGTAGTTTAGGGGAGTTGGCACCCTCCCCCCAAGCCAGGCCATCTGCACTGAGGAATTGGGATCAGTGGCCCAAGCAGTCCCCAAAGTGGCCAATTTCCATAATAACACCAACTTGTTCTCTCCCCCTCCCACCATAAAACCCACTCTCTTCAAGCAAAAACACAACAGATGACAAGCCGCACCTTAACGTTGCCACCAATTTTGGTTGCACGGATGGGGACCTGAGCATAGAGTAGCAGGTAACAGGAGAGAGTCAGCAGAGGACAATACGTAATTGGGGCGCAAAGGGAGCATAGCTGCTGGGAGAGGAGGGAACTAACAACTCTATAGTCCCAATCTCCCTAAATGGGAGCCCCATGCTTTTAAGAAAAAGGGAAAGGCAACGCTGGCATGATGTCTCAGATAAGGTAAAGATATGTACAGACAAGAAGGTCACTAGGCAAGATCAGTATCTGTGAGAAGCCTGCATGGGAGCCAGAGCACGTCAACGCAGCGGGGTCAAGGATGTGCCCTGAGTATCCAGACGCATTGCAAACTGCTGGTATAAAAGCTCCAATCCACAGACCCACAACACTAGAATTCAGTTCTTCTCACGTGGCCAGGCTGTTCACGTATTCTCAACTCTCAGTGCTACCCCCTCAACTCCAACCCATACTCCCCCAAACAGAGGTTGCTGTCTCTTGCTCTACTAAGTCAAAGAAAAACTCTACTAAGGCTAAGGAAAAGAATCTTAACCCTGCCCATGTACCCAACCTGGAGAGTCTTCAGCCCTTTTTATTTTCATAAGGAATTGCCCTTGCATAGAAATCACTGTACAGCTATGCATTTCTGCCACCCAAACTAAGGAAGTTGAGGGCTGCAAGTCTGCCAGAAAGCAATAAAAAAGATTTGCCCTGGCTGGGACAGGCTGTAAAAGTATTGGAGCAACGTGGGAAGAGGAAGACCTCATCTTATGCAGTGGTGGATTGTGAGATACCACATGAACTCAAGCAAAGGTTTATCAACAGGATAATCAGACGGATTCTGTTGTATAGCAGTGCCTCGTTATGACTGTATATTTGCTCTTTGACTACTCAGAAAGATGAAGAAGCCATGACTTCCTTAGCACCGTCACAGTTTGAATTCCCAAAATAGGTGCAAGTGAACTGTGGAATCCATGCTGATTTATGAGGTCCTGCAAGATGCCTCAGTATAGATGACCATCCACTATTCTATGAGAATAATCAGCGTGAACCATCCTTCCCAACTGTGTCCCATCTGGATAGGACAGATGAGGAGCGATAACCAGCCGTATGAGCTGAACCGTTTAGAAACTCAGTTGACAATAGAAGACTAATGAACGACCAAGTTTTGACAAACCAAGACCATTGCAAGCTGGATCCTAAGGAGCTGAACAAAAACAAACAAACAAACAAACCCAAAACCAAAAGGCTGCTTAGGCATTACATAGTCACAAACTCACAGTACTGAAGCTCATCTATCTACTGAGCTCAGCAAACTTGCAAACTGAAAATCCTGCCCAATTTGATAAGTCATTCTATTCTTTAGCATGATTACTTAGACTTGTTTACAGCCATTGTTGGGCACAATTTGTAACCAGACTAAGTACAAGGGCTTCAGATCTGGATGAAATTTCTTTGGTCTTGATTCAGATCTCATATTCGATTGATAGATTTGATGAAAAGTGTCTTGGCCTTCAAGACCCCACTATTTCTACTTTTGGACAGCATCCTGTGATTTGGGAAAAATGAAAAGAAGTTGGAATTGCACTGCAGGATGAGTATGAAGTCTGAACTTATTTCTCAAAGAAAAACCCCCCAAATTCATGGCATGCTGCAAATATCATGCTGGGTGGCGTACAGATCTAACACAGGGAAGCAAGGGAAAACTAGGCATAAGAGATCTCCCCTGAAACAATATGGGTTTGGTTACAGACTGCGTACTCAATCTCCAGGTCCTTGCTAGTTCCTAGATGGCGAAAAGTCACTGGGATCATTCTTCACTGAAGTTTGGAAGTCCAAGTCTGGATGTAGCTATTGCACCAATGGTATGCACCCTTTGTTTAAACAATGCACCAAAGCATTGTTGTCTGTCTGCCTGTATGATTACAGAGAACACATGGAACAGCCACCAGTGGGTCCCAACAATAGGACCTGAACTTCTCTCACTTGCCAGTTTTCAGCCTGGTGTAAAGAGCTTTGGCTCTCACCTTCCCCCTTGTGGGTGTATTCCATGTGAGGCCACCTCAGCTGGTTTCTTAATGTCACCTTTCTGCAACAAGGCTTCAGTGCTGAGAATTTCTGTGCAGAAAGATCCAGTGACTTTGGCATCAGAGACAAGATGATAATGTTAATTTGAATTGTGCTTCCATCATCATTGTGTAATCAGTAGGTGTGAAGCCTGGGAGCTGACCAGTGTAGACTCTTTCAGCTCCTTTTTGAAAGCAGTCTTGTCCTCTGGGTCAAAATCGACACACATGAATTCTATGAGCCAATATAATTGACGTTGAGTAAAGCCTGTACTTGCAGGTCCCAGAGGAAAACAACCATCAGCAAGAGCATATGTTACGAGTCACAGTAATGTCTCGCAATGAGGGAGGCAAGACCATCACAGAAGAAGCAAGACTAAAGCCCTAATTGTTCAGAGTCACAAAGTCCTGCTTGAACACTATATCATCAGATGCCTCCTTTGCCCCTCTTTATATAAGGCAGGGAAACAAGGGAGAAATACAGGTTGCCAAACTGAATACTTGCTATGAATAGTGAGAGAGCACTGAGGAAGAGTGTCTACAATTCCATTCTTCACATATTCACCGAGAAGGTCATGTGGCACCAAAACACACTGCTATTCAAAGAGCCAAGTGGAATCCCTTCCAACATGTCTTCAGTGAAGACTGGTGGATCATCAATTGGATGGACTGGCAGGCAGAAGACGAGATGAAACAGCTAATATAGGTTAGAAAACTCAGCAGACAACTCTGATGGGCCCCAAACTAGAGATTAATGTTCAGCCTCATCAGTTCCCCACAACCTATCTACTTGGTTGCATCAGCTGAACCAATGAGATGTTCTGCCAGGAAGCAACCTCTGTCCCTGACTCACTGAAACATTTAAAGTGACTTACCTTTTCTCCCTGGCTGGCTTTTTCCTTGTCCCTTGTAGGAAAGCCAGATATCTCACCCCTTCCCATAGAACTGCTCAACTAGGACAACCAGAAAGGACACCCAAGAAACAGAGGTATCAGAAGCAAAACATGCCTTTAGCCGTATCTGCTCTTCCTCAAGTTTCTAACTCCACCATATACAGAGTTCTTCCTACACCCATATCAGTACATTCTTTTCTCTTTTTCCAAAATAATCTGTCATTTGCTCCACTTCCAGGGTTCTCATCACTTCCAGTGGCTGCCTTGGAACCCTGTCTATTCCAAATCAATCCGGCATAGAAACTGAGTATAGACCCTAAATACCCTTCCCTGTTCTTGAGCCCTGTACCATCTCTCTCCTTCCTCACCCACATCTACAAAAATTCAGCAAGATACAGCTAATTTGCTCAAAGCCTCAAGCCCTCCCAAGCAAAGTGCTACAGTCGGTAGTACAATGACAACAAGTCCCTGAGAAATGCAATAATAATAATAATAATCAGGCAGGATACTCCTGAAACCATCAGATAGATACTCACGTAGGGAGAGTCTTTAGCAGGTTCTCACGCAGCTCCAAAGTCACCAGGTTGGCCAAACTGCAAGAGAAAAAGGAGCAAGGAAGCCAGACTCATTAGATAGGGCCTCAGGGACACAAGGAGATGCTCATACCTCTCCCTTGGGACAGACCCTCATGGCCTGCACAAATGAATATGTCCAAGTGTGTGTGCAAAAATGTATGTGGCGGGGAAAACACAAAACAAAAAGGATCTTAAATCACTCATGATGATGGTGATTTCCTATTGCAAAGTCATGGGGAAACAACGCTGTGTCCAAACCCAGGGCAAGGAAACGTAGTATTACATACAGGACTGCCTGCCCAGAAGGATAAAAACCCTCACATGCAGGAAGTCAAATCCCATGGGAGAGGCACTACATCTCATGGGCAGTGCCACAAGGGCTTTGTCTTGGCCATTTGCTAGCAGCACTCATCACGTGAGCATCACCAGACAGAACACACCTGCTTGGAAGGGGGCAAACGGGTACTCATATCAGAAGAAAAGACAGACTCTTAGGATTTGAGAGGCCTGGATTCACTCCTTGCCTGTGCCACAGACAGTCTGTGGAAGCACAATTGAGTGCTTTCTTCTCCCTGTACTGCAGCTGCCAACCGGAACCTGGAGACAGTGACATGCATCTAGCTGCTGGGTTATGCAGGGGATTCATACATAAATAGCAAGTTGAGCACAACCAACCTAAATGATAAACTATTATTCTCACCAACCCTCCAGCTGAGGTTCCTACCCACTCAGTTGCAATACTCACACACCAACAACTGATTTGACACAACTGGAAAGGCAGAAACGCTACTGGGGGAGTGAAGGAGGAGAAGCAGCTGAGTCCAGGGAAGGAACCTCTTTAAAAGGTTATCTTTCATCAAGGGTAAGGCTCAGAGGTGCTCAGATAGTACATTCAGTATAGTGGCAAGCTGTGATTGGGAGGGCACAGTTTCCCCACAAATCCTGCTAGTGTTGCCACCCTAAAAGCATGAACCCCCCATCATATAAGGAGTGGAGGCGTACTCACTTCCCAATATCATTGGGGAGGCTCTGCAGGGACACATCATTCAGGGCCAAATGGCCAAGGCTCCGCAACTGCGTGAAACCCTCAGGAAGCCTGTGAAAACATGACAAAATGAACACCATTAAAGTTCTGTGCACAAAGCCCTGAACACCTCCTTCAAATATCTGAAAACCCAGTCTTATCCCAACTGCTAGTAACACGTGCAAAAAGAAAAGCAGAAACCTACTCTGACCTTGGCTCCTGATCTAGCACACACCCCATTCCCAAGACACCAATATCCCCTTGCAGCAAAGGCACTACGTGCCCCACTGGGCAAACTTGGCTCTGCAGTATTCAAGCACGACTCCGTGGCTAAGCTATGCCATGTGGTCATTTAAGCTTGGGAGGAGAGAGGGCTACCAAGTAATCCAAATCTACAGCTACTTTTGTAGATGACACTGCTGCATTTCCTGGGACCAAGCAGTATTACCAAAGCAACTCCAGGGTGCAATAGAACAGGGAAAGAGCCATAAATAGGAGATATCCTTTGCTGTATACAGGCTATTCCTGGAGCTGTTCTGCCCCACTGCTCTTGGCATACATTCTACAAACTCCAGGACACAAAAAGACCTTGGTAGATAACTTTTAGGGTAAGAACTGCTGGTCATTGCTGTAGCATGGGGATTCTCATTGACTGAAAAGCTTATCCTGTTCTGACAGTGTTTGGCACCACAAGAGGGAAGCAAAGTTAAATCTAATTAAAGGGCAACTTGGGCAACGCTTGCCCAGGAGCACACAGGGCAGCAGGTAGCTGGAGTAAGAATGACATCTCCACGGACCCTGGTAGAGAATGCATCTAGTCATCAGCACCTGAAAGCACAGTTTGTAAACGCAGATGAGCCACAGCTAAAGTCCCCAAGCACTATGGATTAAGAGCTGCATGGATAGAAGACTGAAGAGAGAGGGCAGAGTCCTGTTCTTGGACATAGCTCCAGGCACCGTGATGTCAGAGAGACTCTGACCAAACACAGAGGTCAGAGCATGGCTATCCTAAGTAATAAATAAGATAGAGATCCTGCCATAGATCTTGGCTTTGACTTCAAGGGAAGCTGATTACAAGATGAAGACCAGAGAAAGCTTAGGAGAATGAGGAACCTCAACCTTGATTCTCCACAGTGTAAAAGGACTGCATGTGCCTTCCTACCTGGAGAGGGGATTCCCACTGAAGTCTGCGATCTCCAAGGATTTGCAGAATTTGATGCTTTCAGGAATTTCTGGAATGTCTGGAAAAATATGTAAAAGAAAAAAAAGAAGCTTGAGAAGAGCCTATCAAATGGAAAAATGGGACAACAGGCACTGGTGACAGCCTGACACACAGTAAGACAACCAAAATTTCACAGCTCAGGACCCACTCTGGGTGGGAGATCACTCTGGGGGATGGTGAAAGGATAATGCCTACTCCAGAACAGAAGTGCACAGAGTAGTACACTGAGTAGAACTACTGTACTGAGAGAAGCAGGGCACTGGGGCCCAAGCACAGGTGCTCCACTCCCTATTTAGCTTTGACCTTACCATTACGGGAGATATCCAGTTCCACCAGCTGCATGAAGTTGGCAACCTCAGGGGGAAGTCTCTGGATTTCATTGTCACTCAGGCCCAGCTTGCGCAGGTTCAGAAGCCTAAAGAAAGGCTAGGATGGGAAGAGAACAAAACTGGGTCAGCAGCAGTTCCATGGAAAACCTATCTTCTCACCTCAGAGCAAATCTGAACATCCATCCTTGGAGTCAACTGCCTTCTCTCATAACCTCTGTCCTGCTGAGGTCCTCAAAGTGCAACTACTGAACAGATGAGAACCCCACTTACGGTCTACAGGAAAGGAGGGTAAAAGGAGAAAGGCATGTAGTGAGTTTAGCTTGATGATTCATTTAACACCTCCATTATCCTACTGACTTTCTTCATTCCTCGTAGGATGCAAAACAGAAGTTCCCTGGAGCAGAAAATGCACCTGCTTCCCTACACAACAGTACACCTTAGGCATGAAAACATTAGCCTCATTAGAAAGTCGCTATAAAGTCACGACAGTAGGCACTATGATGTTTATAAGGCTGATCCAGAGAAGTCAACAAAAAAAAAGAAACACTAGGAACATGTAGCTGGAGGGGACTTTCAGATTGAAGTCCTGTCCTTGTTGTCATCAACATCTGCACTGTACAGTGCATTTCATCAGGGACATCAGTGACCAGTCTCTAAGGCAACAGAAAAAAGGGCTGGGCTACTTGAACTGGGAAAGAAAAGGAGCACGCAAATGATCCATAGGGCTCAAGTAACCAAGAATTAGAGGAAGAATACCTTCCTAGAAACATCAAAATTGGAAAAGTTGACAGGAAGAGACCTCTAGAGGTCTTCCAGTTCAACAACATCCAAATTCTTAAACCCAGCCTTGCCCTCAGAAGTGAGTTTTATTAGCTATAAACAGTAAATCAGAAGATCCATCAACCATCCTCTTTCCAGAGGCAAACAGTCCCTCAGAAAGTCTTCTGTACGTAACTTATGCTATAACTGTACACTTAGTGAATCTTGCAGCTGCTTCTAACTATTGTCAGACATAGGATACTGGACAGGACGGAACTCAAGGCTGCGGTGTTTGCTACATTTCCTGGATCGTTTCAGAGTGGCCAGGAATAACAAACAATATTAGACCACTGCAGAAAATGAGATAGATTTAAGGGGTTCACCCATAATCCACAAATAGATAAAGACAGAGACTATTACACATACACATAGTAATACTGTGAGGCAAGTCTATAAATTATGTGTTCAGGCTCTGCCACAATACAAACTATTACTCTAAGTCATCACTCTCAGTTTATGACTTTTAGATGACCAAACCATAAGAAGGTAAGTAACTCAACCACTGATGCAAAAGAAAGTAGAGGTAAAGCTAGGAGCAAACTCATGTCTACAAAGTGACACACAGACTGCTTCTAATCAGTGTAATCGCACTGTCTGTCTTAAGCGAAAGGCAGATGGGGAGGTACAGCAAGCAATAGGAGATGTAAAAGCAAACTTGTTCACAGATCAGAAAACAGATTCAGAGAGTCAGGAATGCTTATTCAGACTACAATGAAAAAGACCAAACAAGAATTTGAGGTCTGAACTTCCTTTCCCAGTTGCTTTTACAGTAATCCACCTGCAGAAAGGATTGCTGAAACAGACTTGTCCCAGGAACGGTTGTGGGGTACTGAAATTTGTTCATGTTCAGAAGGAAAGAAAAAAAAAAACCTCTCACTCATAACACTGCAGATCCCAATAGTCTGCTGCTTTTAATACAGATCAAACAAAAGAGAAGTAAAGAATGAAAAGTCATTGTACAAAATTAAAATTAAAAGATACATAGACCATAAAGAGACTTGCTCACTCCACTGGCAGGGACATTGGCTCTCCACATCCACCTTACCAAGCGGGGCACGCACTTCTTTGCCAACAGATTGGCCAGCCGGGTAAGGAGGGCTTTAAACTAGGCAAGATGGGGGAAGGGGAGTGGTATAGTGGCAGGAGAGTCAGTAAAACACCGCTCGAGTCAGGATGCCTGCAGCGGGTGCATACAGCCAAGGGAGACAGCATGGAACATGGCTATGGAGGATCCTCTTGCACCTCTCCTGGGAAGCCTGCGTGCTTGACTGGCTCTCTGAAATGCCTGTACACCAATGCACGCAGCATTGGGAATAAACAGGAAGAGTTAGAGATCCGTGTGCGGTCGCAGGGCCATGATCTCATTGCAGTGACAGAGACATGGTGGGATAGTTCACATGACAGGAATGCTGTCGTGGATGGCTACGTGCTTTTTAGGAAAGACAGGCCAGGAAGGCGAGGTGGTGGAGTTGCCCTTTATGTGAGGGAGCAACTAGAATGTATGGAGCTCTGCTTAGGAGGTGGATGAAGAGCAAGTTGAGAGCCTATGGGTAAAGATTAAAGGGCAGACTAAAATGGGCAACACTGTTGTGGGGGTCTACTACAGGCCACCTGACCAGGAGGAAGTCGTCGATGAGGCCTTCTACAGACAGCTGGAAGTAGCCTCACGATCACAGGCCCTGGTTCTCATGGGAGACTTCAACCACCCTGACACCTGCTGGGGAGACAGCACAGCTAGGCACAAACAGTCAAAGAGGTTCCTGCAGAGGATTGATGATAATTTCTTGACTCGGGTGGTGGACACGCCAACGAGGAGAGGTGCAATGCTAGACCTTGTACTAACAAACAAAGAAGGTCTAGTTGGAGATGTGAAGGTTGGGGGCAGCCTTGGCTGCAGCGACCATGAGATGGTGGAGTTCAGGATCCTGCAAGGAAGAAGCAGGGCAATAAGTAGGATCACAATCCTGGACTTGTGGAGAGCCAACGTTGGCCTCTTCAGGGACCTTCTTGGAAGAATCTCATGGGGTAGGGCCCTGGAAGGAAGAGGGGTCCAGGAGAGCTGGTTCATATTCAAGCATCACCTCCTCCAGGCTCAAGACGGGTGCATCCCTCTGAGCAAGAAGTCGAGCAAAGCGGGCAGGAGACCTGCATGGATGAGCAAGGAACTCCTGGCCAAACTCCAGCAGAAGAAGGAAGTACACAGAATGTGGAAAAGGGGACAGGCCACTTGGGAGGAATACAGGGACGTTGTCAGAGCGTGCAGGGATGCGACAAGGAAGGCTAAGGCCCAGTTGGAATTAAATGTGGCAAGGGATGTCAAGGACAACAAGAAGGGGTTCTTCAAATACATCAATAGCAAAAGGAAGACGAGGGAAAACGTGGGCCCACTGCTGAATGGGGCGGGTTATTGAATGCTGCCTTTGCTTCCGTCTTCACTGCTCAGGCCAGTCCTCAGGAATTCCAGACCTTGGAGACAAGAGAGGAAGTCTGGAGAAAGGAAGACTCTCCCTTGGTTGAGGAGGATCAGGTTAGAGATCTTTTGTCCAAACTTGACATCCATAAATCCATGGGCCCTGATGGGATGCACCCACGAGGGCTGAGGGAGCTGGCAGATGTTATCGCTAGGCCACTCTCCATCATCTTTGAAAGGCCCTGGAGATCAGGAGAGGTGCCTGAGGACTGGAAGAAAGCCAATGTCACGCCAGTCTTCAAAAAGGGCAAGAAGGAGGAGCCAGGAAACTACAGGCCTGTCAGCCTCCCCTCCACCCCTGGAAAGGTGATGGAACAGCTCCTCCTGAAGGTCATCACTAAGCATCTGGAGGACAAGAAGGTGATCAGGAGTAGTCAGCATGGATTCACCAAAGGGAAATCATGCTTGACCAATCTGATAGCCTTCTATGACGGAACGACTGGCTGGGTAGATGAGGGCAGAGCAGTGCATGTTGTCTACCTGGACTTCAGCAAGGCTTTGGACACTGTCTCCCATCACAGCCTCCTAGGTAAGCTCAGGAAGTGTGGGCTAGACGAGTGGACAGTGAGGTGGCTTGAGAACTGGCTGGATGGCCGAGCTCAGAGGGTTGTGGTGAATGGCGCAGAGTCAAGTTGGAGGCCTGTGGCTAGTGGTGTCCCCCAGGGGTCAGTCCTGGCTCCAGTCTTGTTCAATGTATTCATCCATGACCTGGAGGAAGGGACAGAGTGCACCCTCAGCAAGTTTGCTGACGATACTAAGCTGGGAGGAGTGGCTGTCACACCAGAAGACTGTGCTGCCATTCCGAGGGACCTGGACAGGCTGGAGAGCTGGGCCGAGAGGAACCTCACGAAATCCAACAAAGGCAAGTGGAGAGTCCTGCACCTAGGCAGGAATAATCCCATGCACCAGTACAGGCTGGGGGTAGACCTGCTGGAAAGTAGCTCTGCCGAGAAGGACCTGGGAGTGCTGGTGGACAACAAGTTAAGCATGAGCCAGCAGTGTGCCCTTGTGGCCAAGAAGGCCAATGGTCTCCCGGGGTGCATTAGGCAGAGTGTTGCCAGCAGGTGGAGGGAGGTGATCCTGCCCCTCTCCTCTGCCCTGGGGAGGCCTCACCTGGAGTATGGTGTCCAGTTCTGGGCTCCCCAGTACAAGAGAGACATGGCACTCCTGGAGAGAGTCCAGTGGAGGGCTACCAAGACGATTAGAGGGCTGGAGCACCTCTCCTAGGAAGAAAGGCTGCAAGAGCTGGGCCTGTTCAGCCTGGAGAAGAGAAGATTGAGAGGGGATCTCATCAACGTGTACAAGTATCTGAAGGGGGAGCGTCAAGAGGATGAGGCCAGCCTCTTCTCCGTGGTGCCCAGCAACAGGACGAGAGGCAATGGGCAGAAACTGAACCACAGGAAGTTCCATCTGAACCTGAGAAAAAACTTCTTCACTGTGAGGGTGACAGAGCATTGGAACAGGTTGCCCAGAGAGGTAGTGGAGTCTCCTTCCCTGCAGATATTCAAAACCTGTCTGGATGTGATCCTGGGCAATATGCTCTAGAGGACCCTGCTTGAGCAGGGAGGTTGGACTAGATGACCTCCAGAGGTCCCTTCCAACCTAAACGATTCTGTGATTCTGTGACGGCGATGAGGTCTAAGCAGACTTGAAAAGTTTATCTCCTGTAGATCAAAAACCCTGCAGTTTCCCATACAGACTTCTTGGTCAGGAAGCGCTGCTGGCTGTGCATGCGTGTTTGAGGGATCGCAGAACGATGCCTTTGCTACACTGAGGCGGTTCTACTTCCACATGAAAACAAGAAGCGCTCTAGGGTGAACAGCAGTGATATGAATTTATACTCTGTACGTCCACAAGTAGTAAAGCAAAGCATTATCAGTAGAAAAGTCCTCTCAACGTTGAACAGCAGAAGTTCTTTTAATTCAGTGTATCTAATGCAAATCAATGTAACAAGCAAGGAAGTAGGTGAAAGTCTTAAATGACAACAAAGTTTCAAGCCAGAACAGGAGATTCACAGACTTGATGTGCTATTGTTTCCCAGCTCCTTCTCCTAATTTTAGAACGCAAGGAAATTCCAAGCAAGACATTATGTTGACCTGGTAAAGTCTACAAGTCAGAAAATAACAAAAGGAAAAGAGCATCTATATTCCAAATGTCTAGCGCTTCTGGCTATAGATTTTGGGCAGTCTCAAAATAGACGCGCACACTTTTTCAAATACATTTTTGTTTGGAGTATGCAAGGATAAAATCATGCTGTGCATTGCACTGCAAAATATATGGGAAGCATTTATTTGGCACGATATAGATTAAAAAAGCTAACCATCTGCGAGGCAAATTGGTAGCAGTAAACAGTTGACTTCAGTTTTGCCTGCCCTTAAGAGTTACTTTCTTAGGTAGTCCATCAAAATCAAAATAACAAAAGAGTTCTTTAGCACAGCAATTATATTCATGCAGTTTATTGTAATTTAACAAAACAAACTGCATAACAGGTCTTTTACTAGCATAACTATGTTACTGAAAATAATCAAAGCCTACATGCACACGGACACATCTGTAAAGTGCAGATCAAGCTTTAGAATCAGGCTATTTTGGCAATCTCATAATTCTTCCTGCCCAAATCATTTTGCTTCAGGAAGACATCTGACTATGATCTTCCAAAATACCTTGCTTTGTATGCTACCTTTTTAACGCCAGTTTGTTAAACAGCATTTTCTCTGCCACAGTTAAAAAAAAAAAAAAAAAAAAAAGAGCAACATCAAAAACCCCAAAACCTCAAAGTACTGACAGACTATCAGTTCAGTGCTCAAATTTCCATTCAGCAAACAGCAAGACAATAGAGTAGTAGGTTCCACTTCTTAAGAGACAATTAAGCTGGACTTGAATAAAATATTTCAACGTGACAGAAATTCAAACCAGTCAAAAGTCATCAATGAAGGTCACAAGAACCACACTTTCCCAGAGAATTAGTGCTCCGGTGCAAGAATTAAGATTTTATATTTGCTAAAAAAAAGAAAATTAAACAGAATCCAATTGAGACACCATGTTCACTCTGACTAGAAAACAATCCTTTTTGTGAATCCTGCCACATATCAGTGACTTACTACTCATCTGCAACGTTCTGTCAGAGATGAGAAGAGGATTAACCCCTTGCCAACAAGACTGTCCCAATGAAATGCCGCTGGTACAGATGCACCAACTGATCTGTTTTTTCTCTTTACAGACTGCTTTGCTCATGAATGGGTTTTATTATGGTAGCATGAAGAGGGCTTTTGCCAGTTTGGACAAATGATCTCTAACCTGATCCTCCTCAACCAAGGGAGAGTCTTCCTTTCTCCAGACTTCCTCTCTTGTCTCCAAGGTCTGGAATTCCTGAGGACTGGCCTTAGCAGGAAAGACTGAAGCAAAGGCAGCATTCAGCAACTCTGCCTTCTCTGTATCCTTTGTCACCAGGGCACCCGCCCCATTCAGCAGTGGGCCCACGTTTTCCCTAGTCTTCCTTTTGCTATTGATGTATTTGAAGAACCCCTTCTTGTTGTCCTTGACATCCCTTGCCACATTTAATTCCAACTGGGCCTTAGCCTTCCTTGTCGCATCCCTGCACGCTCTGACAATGTCCCTGTATTCCTCCCAAGTGGCCTGTCCCCTTTTCCACATTCTGTGTACTTCCTTCTTCTGCTGGAGTTTGGCCAGGAGTTCCTTGCTCATCCATGCAGGTCTCCTGCCCGCTTTGCTCGACTTCTTGCTCAGAGGGATGCACCCGTCTTGAGCCTGGAGGAGGTGATGCTTGAATATGAACCAGCTCTCCTGGACCCCTCTTCCTTCCAGGGCCCTACCCCATGGGATTCTTCCAAGAAGGTCCCTGAAGAGGCCAACGTTGGCTCTCCACAAGTCCAGGATTGTGATCCTACTTATTGCCCTGCTTCTTCCTTGCAGGATCCTGAACTCCACCATCTCATGGTCGCTGCAGCCAAGGCTGCCCCCAACCTTCACATCTCCAACTAGACCTTCTTTGTTTGTTAGTACAAGGTCTAGCATTGCACCTCTCCTCGTTGGCGTGTCCACCACCCGAGTCAAGAAATTATCATCAAGCCTCTGCAGGAACCTCTTTGACTGCTTGTGCCTAGCTGTGCTGTCTCCCCAGCAGGTGTCAGGGTGGTTGAAGTCTCCCATGAGAACCAGGGCCTGTGATCGTGAGGCTACTTCCAGCTGTCTGTAGAAGGCCTCATCGACGACTTCCTCCTGATCAGGTGGCCTGTAGTAGACCCCCACAACAGTGTTGCCCATTTTAGTCTGCCCTTTAATCTTTACCCATAGGCTCTCAACTTGCTCTTCATCCACCTCCTAAGCAGAGCTCCATACATTCTAGTTGCTCCCTCACATAAAGGGCAACTCCACCACCTCGCCTTCCTGGCCTGTCTTTCCTAAAAAGCACGTAGCCATCCACGACAGCATTCCTGTCATGTGAACTATCCCACCATGTCTCTGTCACTGCAATGAGATCATGGCCCTGCGACCGCACGCAGATCTCTAACTCTTCCTGTTTATTCCCCATGCTGCGTGCATTGGTGTACAGGCATTTCAGAGAGCCAGTCAAGCATGCAAGCTCCCCAGGAGAGGTGCAAGAGGATCCTCCATAGCCATGTTCCATGCTGTCTCCCTTGACTGTATGCACCCGCTGCAGGCATCCTGACTCGAGCGGTGTTTTACTGACTCTCCTGCCACTATACCACTCCCCTTCCCCCATCTTGCCTAGTTTAAAGCCCTCCTTACCCGGCTGGCCAATCTGTTGGCAAAGACGTGCGTGCCCCGCTTGGTAAGGTGGATCCCATCACTCCCCATCAGCTGTTGATCTTCAAACAGCGTTCCATGGTCATAGAAACCAAAGCCCTGCTGCCAACACCAGCGGCGCAGCCAGTTTTTAACTTGGAAAACTCGTCTACTCCTCCTCCCATCCTTTCCTCTCTCAGGCAAGATTGAGGAGAAAACGACCTGGGCTCCCAGACCCCTAACCACCATTCCCAGAGCTCTGAAGTCCTGTTTGATGGTTTCCAGTTTGCCTTTTGTGTCGTTAGCGCCCACATGGAAGAGCAGCAGACGTCAGTAGTCCGATGCATGGACAAGCCTTGGCAGTCTTTCCATGACATCTCTTATTCGAGCCCCTGGCAGGCAGCAAACCTCTCTGGACAAGAGGTCAGGTCGGCAGATAGGTGCCTCTGTCTGCAGCAGGGAGTCACCCACAACAATCACTCCCCGCTTCTTCTAGGTGTTCCTGCATGGCAGAGGGTCTGCCAGGCCAGTTGCCTCCCTTGGAGCCATGCCCAGCTCCTCCTCAGCTTGGAGGGCGCTAAACTTGTTCTTCAAAGGCAAATCTTGAGGAGGAGCAAGAACCTTTCTCCTTCTATGAGAGGTCACCAGCTTCCAGCCTTCTTCAACAGTGCTATGATGTACCATTATACACAGTACAGAGCCCTCTGGCAACTCCGCTGCAGTGGGGGGTGGGGACTCCTGGAGCTGCACAGTCTCCGAGAATACCCTGTCAATCTCCTGCTCATCTTCTCAGATGCTACGCAGCCTACCGACCTCCTCCCATAACTCCCTTATCTGGTGACGCAATTGGTCAACCACAGCACACCTCACACAGGAGAGCTGACTGTCAGCCCAGGCCCCACGGAGAGGCCCTAGACACTCCCTGCAGCCTGACACCTGTAGAGCTGCATCTGCTGTCACAGGCTCTGGCTGGGTTGAAGCCTCAGGCACAGCTGATGCAGCACCTCCAGCAGCCACTGGGGAACGTGCTCTGTGGCATGTCATGACCATGCCTGGGGAAGGACACACCACTAAGGAAAATGAAGGTGCCTTCTTTGCCTTCTGGCACTCTTCTGCACAAACTGCTGCGTCTGTTCGCTGCCTCTGTTCACTGTGCTCTGGGAGCTGTGCTCTAGGCCTGGCTCTTATATAGGCCTAGCAGTGACTCACAAGGGTGCTTGACCCACCCAATCAGGAGCCACCTGAAACAAAAGCCCCAACTCCCTCTGACCAGGGCAGCCCAGAGAGCTCGTTAGCAGCAGCCCCACCTAGCTAGAACTTCCCAGGAGAAGTTAAGTCAAGGCCCCCTGCAGGAGTCCTTGCCCAGCTCTCCCTTCCTGCTAGCAGCAAGCACCGTCTAGTTCCTCGGGGGTCCCCAGAAAGCCTCCACAACTTCCAACAAGGCCCACAAAAGGCCCAGGCAGAGCCCAGACACTGCTGCACAAACTGCTGCGTCTGTTTGCTGCCCTCTTTGCAGAGCTTCTCACCCAGTGAGACCCAAAAGCACAAGAGGCCCCTGTCCCATGGAGTTCAATATATGTGAAGCTCTTATATAAGCTGCCTGCACCTAACTTAAGAGTCAGGTCAGCCTGTGGCTCCAGCTTCAGTCCATGTTGCACTCGTGCCTGAGAAACCAGGGTAATCATAGGAAGGAGGGAACACTAACCTGATTTAGAACATTAGCCTTTAGCCTCATGTCCTCAGCATGTCACAACTGCTCCACAGCAACGCAGGTGGGTGGCACTACAGGTGGTGCTGGCCAAATGAAGAGAGGGAAATGCCTATCCCCTGAGCAGAGATAGAAGTCTGACAGTCACCTCTATCCCTTCCTTGCCCATTATGCGAGAAACATGGAGTGTCCAACTCTAAGACTGGCTGTGTACACCTCCTCCCATTCTACAAGAGAAGAAGCAGAGCCAGTCACCACTGCCTTCGCACAGACTCAGTCAGAGTAAAGCAGGTGTCTTACTGCCTATGGATATTACCACAGAGATTCCAGCAAAATTAAGAAAGCAGGATAAATTTCTAGAAAACTACTGTTGTATGCAAGCTGCAAAGGAGTATGTAGTAAGCACAGAGAGGGATGCAGATTTCCAAAATGCAGCAGTTAGGTCAAATAGGCAATTTGCAGCATGGGGGCAGGCCCAACAGAATCACAGAATGGCTGAGGTCAGAAGGGACCTGTGGAGATCATCTAGTCCCACCCCCTGCTCAAGCAGGGTCAACCAGAGCAGGTTGCTCAGGGCCATGTCCAGTCAGGTTTTGAATATCTCCAAGGATAGAGACTCCACAACCCCTCTGGGCAACTTGTTCCTGTGGTTTTTTCCTTACAGAAAAAAAGCATTTTTTAATGTTTAAGCAGGACTTCCTGTGTTTCAGTTTGTGCCCATTGCCTCTTATCCTTTTACTAGGCATCACTGAGAAGACTCTGGCTCCGTCTCCTTTGCTAGCTCTCATCAGGTATTTATACACATTGGTAAGGTCCCCCCGAGCCTTCTCTTCTTGAGGCTGAACAATCCCAGCTCTCTCAGCTTCTTCTCATATAACAGATGCTCCAATCCCTTATTCATCTTTGTGGCTCTTTGCTGGACTTACATGTATGTGTGCATACATGCATACAAGTATGTACATGTCTCTCTTGTACTGGGAAGCCTAGCACTAGACACAGCACTCCAGACGTGGCCTCACCAGTGCAGAGCAGAGGGGTAGGATCACCTCCCTTGGTCTGCTGGCAGCACTCCTCCTAATGCATCCCAGGAGGCTGCTGGCCTTCTTTGCTGCAAGGGCACATTGCTGGCCCATATTCAACTTGGTGTCCACTAGGACGCCCTCCCCCCCCCCCCCCCCCGGTCCTCTTCTGGGCCCATTTAAGTTGTTGCTCAATCTCTCATGTAGAAGAGGTTCTAGAAAATATCTGAAGGAGGTTTTTTCCTCCCCCCTGCAATTAGCATGCCTCCACCTAAGTTGTGTTTATCTGGCTTGCTGACCTTCTCTAAATCTCAGTCCTGCCCCTTTGACTGTCTAAACTCATATCTGTGAAGCACCCAGCATTACTACCGAGGCTGTGGCAAAGCCCCAGGACATGGGAAAAAGGCTTATGGAGCTATGAGGTTAGCCTGCATAACCACAGTGTTCAGATAGTGATGCTGAGAATTTGGACACTGTCCCTAAGGATTCCCTCTCTGCTCAAGTGTAATGCTCAGCAGAGCCATGCCTCCTCCCTCTGCTCACTTATTCAATCAGATCAAGAGGTGGAAAATGAAAAAAAGGAGGAAAGACAATGGATAAAAGGATCAGAGCAAACCCTTTGAGCTACCACTCAACTATGCAGTTTCCCAGAAGCAACAAAAACCCGAGGGCAGGCCTGGAAAGCCAACCGTTCCCTAAACAGGATTAATGGCCAAAGAGCCAGCCACACACAGCAGAGCAGGCAGCCCCTTTCCTGCAAAGGCGCAGTCCCTGGGTAATCCTACCCACCCACTGCCTGTGCCAGCACCAGCTGTTCAGAAGAGCATGGCAGAGACAGGCCCACTGCTCTGGTAGGAAAGAGGAGAGGGTTTCGGTGCAGAAATGACCCATGCAGCGTGATGCTGCATGGTAGAGAGCCAGGGGCACAGAGCTATTCGGGCCCACTGAGCATCCTGTGCAGACTGCTGGCTCACAACGCTAGCCACCTGGCCTGTAGGAGTCACAGCCACAGAGTCACGTGCCCCCATCCCCGATTCATACGCCAGCGGCAGCCCAAGCCCCTATGTCCTGTACCTCCCATCACACCTGCAGTAAGACATGCTTTTACAGCCAAGTAAAGAGCAAAAGCCTTTTGGGGGGGCTGAAGCCTGGGACTCCGAAAACACTCACTGTGTGTGTGTACAGCTTGCTTCCCCCTCTTCCACTTCCTCCCTAGGCCCAGGTTAGTTTCAGGATTCTCTGATTGCTGAATCTGTTTTTTGAGGCTATAGAAGAAACTGCTTCTGGCCTATCTGAGGCTACAGCTCTAGCTCTCTCCTCACCTGCCACTGTTTATGTGAGAAAAGAGCACCTCGACGTTGATTTGTAACACTAAGATCACATATGCAGCACTCCCAAGTTTCTGAGCTCTTGGGTTTTTTCCATTTCACACCCCAAACATCAGCCCTATCAAAGGTACAGTGGCTAATCCTCAGGGAAGGGGGCTGGGACAGAGGGGTCTTTGTTCCCTAGTGTTCATCTCACTGCCTTTCCCCCGCTGCTCTCATCGGACTGACAGCCCCCAAGGCGCTCTCACTCGCACAGGGAGGAGAGCCCTCTCCCCACCAGCCAGGACGGTGGGAGGAGGCAGATGGAAACCCCAGCTCCTCTCCCAGTCTCTCCTGAGAAGGAGCTGCTTTGTTCTGCAGCACAGACCACTCGTGGGGAGCCTGCACTGCTGCCAGGACCCCTCCTGCAGACAGCAGAAAGGAGGGCAGGGAGCTGTCAAGCACCATCAGGCAGCAGGGACATTTCCCTCCTCAGCCAAGCATGTTTTAAGCAGACTTCAACGAGATGCCTTATAAAGGGGCATTTTCAAGGCAGGGTTACTGCAGCACTGCTGAAGGGGAACAGAGTGCATGCAGAGGAAGAGTCATACATCCAACTTACACAACTGTAGAGAAACCATGACCTTACATGCAGGCCAATGTCTTTGAAATAGGGCGGTGACAATCTGGAAACCAGGAACTAGTCTACACTGTAAACACAGTCTTCACACCAGAATTGCACAAAACCTTCTTGCTGCTGCAGTCAAAACTATCAGGGTGTTCCCAAGCACTGCTAGCCAAAGAACAGATGTCTCAGACGTCTCCCCATTTCCTCAAAAGAAACCTTCATGTTGATGTGACACAGAGGCTGTGTCAATGACAAAGGCCCAGAGCCAGAGATGTTTGGATACAGGTGATTTTGCTGCAGGGACTGAGCACACCAACAGTACCTGATGCATTACTTCTCTTGCAATCCACGCTAAAAGGATGCAAGGCTGAGGTTTTTTCTAACGTTTCTAAGATTCCAGCAACCCCAGTGATCAGGAGGACAGGGCCTCCTTACATCTCACGGGTTTTAAGAGAATTTCAAGTCCAGCTTTCAGTCCCTGCTGGTACAGTCCCACTGCCTTCATCAGGACAGCACATGTTTGTTGAAAGGCAGGATCAGACTGCGTAGCAGGAAAATAATTACAATTCTGCTGGTGATTCATGGACACGAACAGGGCCTGGTTTCCCATGCCAGCAAGGACTTTTTGAACGCAAAAGGCTAACAGCAGCCACAGCAGAACTTGGCGTTTGTCCCTGACTAGAACAAACGCACAGGACTCAACCACTCAGACAGGAGGTATCAGCAGTGAAACGGAGCCGCTGAGGTAGCCCCTCAAAGTGCTCACAGTAAAAAAAAAGAGATCGTATATTTGGGCCTCGTGTTTCATTCACATTTCCTTGGTTAAATACGGCTTGACCTGTAAAGCACTCCCCACCGAGGAAGCCCAGATTCTGCCATGGGCTCCACAGCTGAGGCAGCAGTATGTAGCAGCACACGTATCTATCTGCCTTTCCAATCTCAGAGACCTACAAATAGGAGAAGCATGAACAGAATTTTCCCCTTTTACATTTGTGATGAAAGAAATAGGTGATCCTTGAAGGCTGTGGGATTGCCTTTGGGGAAGGCCAGCTGTAGGAAAGATATGCAAGCAAGTTGGAAGTAGAAACTGCAAAGTAAAGCATTTGGGAGTTGATCTACTCGAAGGTTAAACTCAGTCCCTCCAAGTCACTGTGCTCAAAGCCAACTCCTCACATGTGAAGGCCACAGAACCACTTATTTGGACAGCTCAGGCAGGAAGTCAGCCCCAGAACCATACGGCTCCCATAGCAGAGCAGGAATCAGTCCACTTCTGGCAGAGCTGAAAGCCTCTTTTAGCACTAGTTTTCACCACCAGAGCAGTGAACTCAAGGCATACCTTTTCCTATACTGAGTGAAATGATCCAAGCACTCCCAGAATGGCTAGATTCAAGAAGAATTACTCCACTTGAAATTTGGTTATGGTAACAGAGTTCACACAGCAGCAGAGGTCAAAAAAATGATCACCGTCACCAAGAGAGATCAGTTATCCATGGAAAGACTGCACCTCAGCCACTACATAGAAGCCCTGATACCACGGGGAAGGCCTACAACCAATGTCCAAGTACACCCTCGTGCCCAGGTACTTCTCAGAGATCCTCTTAGCAGTTAGCAGGAGACTTGGCTTTGCTTACCAGACCAGGTGTGCGTCACAAGATCACAGGACAGAGGAGACCGATCCATTTGCCTAGCAGCTCCTAAACACGGGATCCTCCCCAATAACTGACTCCAACTACAGCAGTGCTTCACTCTCTACTCCTCACAGCATCTGCCACAGACACTAAACTGGCTTTACTCCTTCCTTTCCTGGTCACAAGCACGCAATCAAAAACACCTGAAAGGCCACAACTCAGCAGAGTCCCAAAGAGAAACATCTGACGTACTGCAACAGCCAAATGACACACACAACAGCAGTTTCCAGCCAAACTCAGGGTTGTACCTAACCACCAAAAATAGGCCACACTCATGAGTGCTTCAGTAGAGACAGCAAATGGGGAGACTCCTCCCATCAGCCCCCACGCACCAGGGCTGCACCAAAGCACCCAGGAAGGAGAGGTTCCTCCTCCCCACCCTGGTGGAGCTGCTGCAGGAAGAGATGCACCACGACGCATGCAGGGGAGCGCAGTGTACAGCAGGGCAGGGCTCCTCCCCAACATGCAGGGCAGGACGGGATGGGACAGAGCAGCAGTGCAGACCGCACCGAACAGAAGTGGCTCTGCATGCCCCACACATACCAGAGCTCGGAGCTGGGGGAGGAGACCTGCGCGCAGGCAGGCTGCTCCGTGGCTCCGGCGACACAGCGCTCCGTAACGCAGACTGGCCGGATTTCCGACTATTTAACCCCACGTATCAGGCCCTGAGGAATGTATTTCAAATATATAAAAGTACTTAAGTACCAGGAACACATTCCAGCTAAGACAAAGCAACTTGTCTCTGAGCCAAAAGCTCACCAGCTGCTTCTTCCCAGGCATTTAATCAGGGACCGAGGAATGCAGTCCCCTCTGGGGCAGAACACAGCAACTGTTTATCTGCCAATAGCAACAGTGACCAAGAATTTAATACAGAAGCAAAGTAGATTCTCTGGTCCAAATGAAATGACAAACTAACTCAGGGCCACAGAAAGGAAATCCCTAGGCCAGAATTAGATCAGGACACCACAATTAACACTTCACTCTTGCAAAGAACGGGTGGGGGGGTGTTTCTGCTGCCTGGAACAATTCACTGTCTCAGACTGCATATCGTGAGACAGCAGCACAGCACAACTGTGTGAGCACAGGGCCCCTACTGAAACCAGAGCAGAAGCAACCTCTACCCCCAGTCCTGCACGGGTGGGCTTGGAACAGAGTCCGAAGGAAGGCAGCCATCGGACACATCAACACTCCCTGCCGCAGACACCGAGTACTCAGTGACAGTTTTGCATCGAAATACTGCAAAAGCATGAATCCCCTTCACTGGAGAAATCTACTGAGATTGTAACATGGGACAGGATTCTGGCTACGGGTGATGAAGGAAAAACCTAACATACCCCAAGTACTATCCAAAGACCTGCCTCTGCGTCTCAGCTAGTCCACTATTTATCTCCCCCCACCCCCACAGCACACTAGCTTCTCAGGAACGGCCTTCTCACTATACCCACCATGCTAGTTTAACAAAGGGACCTTATTCACCCATTTACAGTTCTCTTCTTCTAAAGCGTCTTCTGATCAAAGGAAGGTCAACCAGCAATTACAAAGAAGCGATTTATTTATCCATAGCGCCACAAACATTAGCAATAGGGAATAATGCCAGGAGTCATACACTAACCTGTTCCAATTGTTTCAAAAAGGATTGTATTTTCTTGAGAGAGAAATCACATCACCCTATACGTTTTTACAACAGACAACTTCTCCAGCATCGCTAGTGACTTAAGAGGTACCACGCACAAAAAAAATCATCAAATAAGCTCTAATGCTGAAATTGGGAAACAAGGGACAAGGCAGATGAGATCAAGTTTATGAGTTAGTATAGAGCAAGGTATTCAGAGTACAGCTGATCGTATCTTCAGGGTTTATGGAAGCACATTTAGGTGACTGAAAAAATCTTGAAGAGTTAAATGTCCCTGTGTGGAAGGAGACAGCAGGAGATTCTCAGACACAAAAGAGGCAAACAATTCCTCTGAACAGGAAGAGTACAAGAAATGGGAAGGTGCCAAAGTAGCTCTCGAGGGAACAGCTCAGACATATACTATTAAATACTCTGAAGTAGAAATGGAAAAAGGAGGAGTCAGAAATCACAAAGGACTTTTACAATGCAAGAGCTCAGCAAGCCATCACATCCAGCTCCCTTAGCGAACAGCGTGTCTTACCATTTACCACACTCTCTCCCTGCCTCATGCAAGTTTTTAGCAGGGAGAGAGACTGAAACAAAGCTATGAAATCCAGTAATATTCAGGGAAACATGTAAAATAGGTCAGGAGAGACCAAAAGAGGTTAATCTAGTCCTGCCCTTACCGCTAACTGTCGATAAAACATCACCTATACCATTCCTGGCAGATGTTCAGGCGATACTCAAAGGGAATAAGCAGAGATCTTAAGAGATGCAACAGAAGCAGATCCAGCGCTGGGCAAATAGAGGACCTGTAGGTCCATTGTGGTATTCTGTTTTACAGACATCCTGAAACAGGAGCAAGGAGAGGTGATCGTATGCTGCTAATTCTCATGAAAGAGCAGGAAGATTTTCAAAGGTGCAAACTCAGGTCAAGCAGCTAAATTGGCAGCCAACGTACCCAAAGACAGGGAAGAAGTTATTAACCGCATTTACAATAACGGAGGCTTACAATAACGGAGGCAACCAACTCTAGGGGAAAGATTGAGTAGGTGTTTCCAGTGATAACTTGTACAAAACCAGTGTAACAGAAGATTTGGTGAGAGGCAGCACTATTTAGGCCACTGTCACCCAAATCTTCGTTATCGCTTTGCCTCACTGAACCTCTTTGCCTCCCAGCATGCCCTTTCACTCCAGTATTACATGCATTTAAACTTTCTCCGAGACCTGAGCTCCTTTTGTGATCCACACAGTGCAACATGGATCCTACACACCGTCCAGAAAGGAAGCAGACCACACGCTTCAGAGCTCACACAGAAGTGAATACTAATTGTCAATTCTTATTTGTGGACGCTAAAGCTTCCTTGGGCAGCCTTGCTAATACTGTATACTGTAGTAAAATCAATTCCCTGCTCCTCTTTGCTGTTCTCTTGTTTATATGTTCAAGAGTGGTATTAGCCCTTTTTTCCGTAAATGAGCTTATATTCAGCTATTATTACTCTAGCACATATCCTAAGTCTCCCTTGTCACCACGGTCCTGAATTTATAAAAGAGAAAGCTGCTGCACCAGGAGAAAGAAGGATGAGGGTGAAATGACCTGCACTATTTCAATTTCTGGGCAACAGCACATCCAGAATACTTGGCTTTTGGAGAAACAAAACCACATCCATTTGTACACATTAACTCATATGGCTCCTGAGCTCCTGGAAGGCATTGAGAGACATGCCAACGCTGTGCATAACAATCAAGTGAAACCAGTTTCTTGACTGGTTTTGTTAAATGAATGCAGCTTGCAGTTTTGCAGAAAATTCACAGGCAGAACAAGCGAATGCGCCTACCACACACACAACCCTTAATGGGCACAGAAGCACGCTCAGTCTCGTTACAGCACGGTGAAACAGAGAAGAGCTCAAGTCACTGATGATTCACTGTTCCCTGCCTTTTTCAGGGAAGGGCTATTAGCATGGAGAGATTAAAAGAAAGAGCTTTACTCCTCCATGGAAGTAAATAAAACCTGAGATCCTCCTCACAGGCCCCAGATGCCAGGAAATTAAAAGCTGCTCTTAATTAGCCTTGCAAAGGCCCCGCCTTGTCTTGGGAAAGTGACAAACACGGCTCTCAGGTTTCACCCTGCTCAGCGCCAGAAGGATCCCAGGCTCTGGACAAAGGACACCACTGCTCTTGCCCCGGGCTAGCTGCAGCAAAACAGGATGAAACGCTGAAACCCAGAGTGTTTCTACCAGCCTAGCAATGGCCTTGCCATGATGCAAAGAGCAACAAGCCAGAACAGGAAGGAACCTACACGGGACCCAGGAGGCCTCCACTCCTTGGTGTTCCAGGAAGGTATCCATCTCCTTTCTTCTTTGGCGCAAGTGAAGAACAGCTCACTGGACAATAGGAAAAAAAAGTTTTCTGCACTGGTTCCAGTTTATCACAGAAGCTTCGGTATGGGAAAAAACCAAACAAACCAGAGAAGCTGTATCCCCTCAATTAGATATCTCTAAAGCTTGCATCTATAGAATCAGCACTATTTAAAAACTTGGAATCAAACCCAGCTCTTTAACTTCCTCCTTCTCCTCCACCATATGATCCCTCCGCCTGTCCCACCCAAACTCACTTCACTTCCTGCCCAGGTATCCTTCCAGCATCAGGTTTCCAACTGCCTGTCCCTCCACATACTACTGCTGAAACAGATTGCAGGCCTCATCCCTCCTCCACATTGACTTGTTCATTATTTTCAGTCCCTACTCAGCTCCACCACCTCTTTGTGCTACACCAGGTCCTACTATCTCTGCTCCACCCACGTTTCTTCTGACCTCTCCCCTTTGCCTTTCCATACTCCAAACCAGAGCACGCCTCTTAAAACACATGCGAGAGTCTTTGGGTCCCTACTGATCATGCCCTGCTTCTGTGCTGTGACAGGCTCCCGTCTACCACTCTCAAATTACATCTCCAAATTCCAGACTACGCTCGTTCCATTCGGATTAGAATTACATGCTCTGAACTGCTCACAGAGAGGGGACTAAAAGAGTCAGGTGCATTTTGTAGCTTTAATGTAATGATTTAGCAGTCTGTATCCTTGAAAACTAAAGGACCTGCTATTTATCCTCCTGCTGTACTGCATACACTCTCAGTCCTGCAGAAATCTCTTTATGTAAGCTAGGTAGGGCAGAAGTCAGTATGGAGCAAAGAATTTCCACCTCTGGAATTCAGACGCTCTAACAAGGAGCGCAGGGAACTTATCAAATATAATTTAACATTTTCCATTAAATCATACTGTATCACCCTAGCAGCAAATCCCTGCAACAAGACAGCAGATGCTCTTAACACAGATTTAATCTACCACTTCAAATAGCCCAAGTTCAGCCACCATAATGAGAAATCTGGACTCAAAACAGGCAAGATTCCCCATGACATAAATAAAAAAGGAGCAAGAGCAGATAGAAAAGGACTAGCCACTGTAGGAAGGAAGGGAACAAGTATCCACTTTTACAACTCGCAAGAGATAGTTAAGGAAACTAAGGTGGTATCACTCAGAAATGCCAGGCAGCAGGCAGAATTTGTCATCAGATCAAGAGCAAAGCAGTAGCAAAGAACGGACACGGGAAGTTCTGGTATGAAAGAAAACGGTGCCACAGAAAGAACAAGAGATTGCACATGTTTCGAGAGTATGGAAGAAGCAGACGAAAGGCAAATAAAAGCGTGTTGGACGGAGATGGCTCAGTAGTGGGAGCTAGGGAGAAGAACCCATGTAAGAGGAGGTAGGTAAATTCAAACATTTCCAAAGGAAGTTGCTTTTTCTCTGCTAAAGATGATGACCTTTTTGAAAGCCAGCCTCCCCTCCATTCTGTTGCTTCAAAAAACACCTCCACACAGAAACCTTCTCCAAAAATCCTGCTTCAGCCCTTAAAAACACACTTGCTATAGTCAAACTTGTTTTTAAATACTCTACATACTCGCCGATTCACATTTTTCTAACTGCTCTCCATTTGCTACTCTCCTCTCCTCTCCCTCCCCAGCACAAACAGCTCAGCACTCCTCTTGCACCTTTTCCCAAGGAATCCTGAGCAGCCCTCTTCTGTGAAGCAAGCACACAGACAGTTTCCTTCCTCCGAATCTTCCTTGTGGCAAGCACAAATCCTCCTACAAGCATCTCTCCCGTAGAAAAGACTCACACTTCCAATCAAATGTTCGTTCCACGAAATGCTTCTCAACTGCAGCGCACCCTCCCTGCCCCAGTCGAAGACCTCTTCAATTGCCCTCCCTCAGGGAAAAAATCTTTACCTCAATAAAGTGCTGCTTTCCTATCCTTTCCCGGTGGAAGGGCAATTTATTTTCAATTTTCATCCCACATCCACCTTGCAAACATGCAGATTCTCACTCCTCCAGTAGCTATCCGCCCATACCATTACAGTCCCCTACAGCAACAGCCTTTAGCAATGTCCCTCCTACATGTGGTTTGCATATAGCAAACTAAATCTGGGGCTAAGTAGCGCACCCTTCGCTGCTCGGGGAAGCTGTAACAGCACAGAACATTAGGACACGTGGGGTCACACCACAGGTAGCTCTAGCCTTGCATCCTGGTTCTGCCAACCAGGCAGGAGTTGTGGAACTCCTTATCAACTTCCTCTGGACTAGGTGACCGTTCATAGCATCAGCTGGTCGAAACTTTTTATGTGGGTGCCTGGAAAGGAGAAAGACTGTGGGACCTATTTCTGTTCCCTCTTTCTGACAGGTCTCCAGGGCACAGCACCTCTAGGTAGCATCCACCAACTCTTTGGTTTTTTTCCAGGAGCAGTGAGCACTCAGGGGTGCTCCGCTCAGGGTCCCCTTCCTGTTCCCCACCAGCACATATTAGACCCTCACCAGGGCATTCCAGCTTTGCTAGGGACTGGCTGATACCTGTCACTGCCAGAGAAAACCAATAGCAACTGCAACCAGTATCAGATACCAAACAAGGGTGCTAGTACAACAGGCCCATAACAACACTTTGTTGAAGTACTCCCCTCGGACATGCAGCACAAGCTACGCCTCAGCCAAAGATGGTGTCTTTGTATATACTAACTTCTGGTGGATTTCTCTTCTGGGAATTTGTCCAGTTCTTTTCTGAACCCATGTACATTTTGAACCGCTTGTCATATGACACAATGGCAGTTCTACACGTTAACTACGTTTTGCATGGAAAAATTATTTCCTTTTATTTATTCTGAACTAAGCTGTTACTGATTTCACCTAACGTCCACTGATCCTCATCCTGGAAGAAACAGTGGGCAATTGCTCCCTGCTTATTTCCTCCAAACCATCTGTGATACTACAGACCTCCATCATCTGATGGGGAAACAGTAACATCTTTTTCAGACTGAAGAGATAAGGTCTCTTGTAAATTTTGGTTTTTTCTGTGGGAAAGCTGTGGCACACCTCTGATGATTCCTCCCTGCCCCACCTCCCACCCCCAGCCATTCTCTTTTAAGACATCTCCTTTGAGATTGGGGGACCAGAAACGCGCACCAGAAATTTATACGATGATATAAAAATTCTTCCCTTCTCTAACGCTTTTCTAATAATTCCTAATCATTAAAGAAAAACCTAAAATTTTAGGGAACGCAATCACTACAGAGGGAATCCATGATCCCAGGATAGGTCATGGGAAGAGCTCTAATGCTCCCACGCAGAACAGACAAGACACCTTGAGTTAAACAATAGTGTTTGCAAATACAGGTTCTTTGGGTGACAACAGGAAGGAAATACAATGGTTAGGACAGATACACAGGCAGGATTTCATCTATCTGATCACAGACTAAATAAAATGTCAATATAAAACGTGGACTTCCATCCAAAAGATGCTCTTCAAAAGCTAAGCAAAATCCAATCACATCCAAAAACCAACTATACGTCAATAAAATCTATCTCCACATAAATGCAAAGACAGTGACTACTCAGAAGATACAAGAAAGAGCTGAGCAGTGCAAGGATAGGCAAGTTCACTACAGATACGTCGCAATTAGCCTACTCTGCAAAAGAGACTTTCGCTCATTCATCAGTCTTAACCTGCCTGTAACCTATAACACAAACTTTCCAGTAGTTTGAGAAATAGAGTATATATAGACATATAAAAATATAAATAAAGTATAACGAGATCTCAAGATACGTGATGGAGGAGAACTCAAAGTATTGCACTGTCTTCTCCATACCTGAACAACGTGCCCTCACAATGGAAGCAAGTTGACTCAGAGTACTTTCAGAGAGGACCAAATCGGAAAGATAGAAGGCAAAAGTATTAGAGGCAACAGGAGAGCAAGATGGTGCCATTTCTATACAAGAGAATCCGTTTAAGTAGAGATGCATAAATTGTTCAGTTTAGCAAGACTGAACTAAACTGTTTTGGCCTGAACTAAAAGCAAACATTTTTTCAGATTTCATGGCAATAAGTATATCAGTAATTCAACAAGAGGCTCCGAGGTGCGTAAAACGTGCCTTAGTCCATAGTTACTCTGGCACACTACTGTCCAAAGAAGCTACAGTCAAATACTTTCTGTGGCACAAGCAATGCTGAACCAACTTTTTAAAAATGGTGCAATTTCCACACGAGAGATATGGAAAACCTTCCTCTAGAATATCCTATAGCCCAGTGGGGTCTTAAGGCCTCCTATTCCCCGAGAGGTGAGAGACAGTGGCTTCAAATTCCAGTTCTTGTCTGCAGTACCCTACACTCCAGATGAGCCAGCAGAATGGGAATATCAGCGTTTCAGCTTTTGCTGAATGGTGTTTCAAGGCGGTATTTTAAGTGAAGGAACTCAGCCAGTACCCAAGGCTCCTGCCTTGCGAAAGCAAACTCTTGGAGTTTCAGAGGTGCCTGGGTCAAGCCTGCAGTGTCTGTACAGCAGATCTCCTATCCTCTAGCTCTACAGAGAAATCACACCGCACGGTGCCTGGCAGCACATTATGGTTTTATCACCTGTGTCACCTGCGCCGAGAGAACCGCGATTAAAAAGAATTGTGAAAGAAAAGGTAAGCACAGGCCTACGTTATAGTTAAAAAGCATAAAGCGTCTCTTTCATTTTTAATATACTTGCTTGATACCTTTTTGTGGTTTACAAAGACTTCTTGAATTCATCCCGTGATTTTGCTGAGCAATCAGTGCTGCTGACAGCACTGCTGATTTACAAAAAGCGTTCTCCTCTGCGGGCAGGACACCCCGTTAGCGGGTGCCCGGTAACCTGTCACAAGACAGGGAGCCCCCAGACTTGGAGGGAACAGCTCACGTTCCTGGGGCGAGTCACGGAAAGACAGCTAAGCGGCGCGCACCCACTCGCGACCCTCCCCCGGAACGAGCAGCCGGCTTCGACCCGGCTACTTCAGCCCTTCCACCGCCCTGCTTTATTTTCCTTTCCTTGGTGAGAAGCGGGCGATAACTGGACCAGGAATCAGACAGCCCAGAGACGCAACCCTAAGCGGCAGACTGCGGGGGGAAGGAGGCCAGGCCGCCCCCGGCGGCGGCTCCGCGGGGCCGGGCCGGGCCGGGCCAGCGGGGCCCCCGCGCCGGTCCCGTCCCTCCTTCCCCTCCCCGGGCCGGGCCGGGCCTCACCTTGGGCAGCTCGCGGAGCTGGTTGGCGTCCAGCAGCAGCTCCTCGAGCGAGCGGCTGTAGCGGTAGATCTCCTCGGGCACGGCCTGCAGCGAGCAGTGCCGCCGGTCCAGCGCCTCCACGTGCCGGTTGCAGCGCCACAGCGGCGGCATGCAGCGCAGCATCGCGCCGGGGCTCGGCCGCGACGGCGCCGGGCCGGGCCGGGCCGGGCCGGGGCCGGCCCGGAGGAGGGCCCGGATGTGCGGGCCGGGGGCGGGCGCTGCGGCCAGGCCGCGCTGGGGCCCGCTGCCGGCGCCGCGCTGCGCTCGGGCTCCGCGCCGCCCCTCGGGCCTCGCCGCCGCCGCCGCGCTGGGCCCCGCCGCGGCCCCGCTCCCGCCGCGGCCCCGCCGGCGCTTCAGGCCACGCCGCCCCCCGCGAGCGGCCCTGGGAAGCCGAGTCCGCGGCCCGCCCGCTCTCCCGCCCTGCCCCGCGCCGCCCCGCCCCGCCCGCTCGGGGGCCGGGCCGCGCCGCGCCGGTCAGGCGGCGGCGGAGGCGGCGGCAGGGCCCGGCCGGGCCCCGCCCGAGCGGGAGCGGTCTGCGGGGCCCCGGGCCGGAGCCCCCAGGGCGGGCTGCGGCCGCGGAGCGGGGCAGGGCAGCCGGAACGACCCGGAGGAGACGAGGAGAGCGCGGCCGTGCTGCGCCTTGTCCGAGAGGCAGCGGGCGGGAGCGGGCCGTCCGCGGAGGCCGCCGCCGCCGCCAGTGAAAAGGAACGGCCAAAGGGAAACACAGTCCCAACGCTGTCGATGCAGGACTCGGCTCCGGGTTAGCAACACTAATTAAAAAAATTATTATATATGCACACACACCCACACACACATATATATGAATAAAATTAGCAGCTGCCAATTCCACAGCAGAGAAACCACGCTAGATTATTCCCGACCTAAGAAGTGACTGATATTTCTGGGCAAAAGTAGCAATTAGCATCATGTAGCAGTAGGTATAGCACCCCATGTGAAGTTACAAAGTTTGCTAGAAAAAAAGGGAGGTCACTCTAGGAATTGTGAGATAGATGATGAGTCAGCCAACAGGAAATAATAAGCTCTGTTAACATTGAAATTTTAGGGGCACCTTTAATCATCTGTAACAAAATGTAGGAATGTTCTAGCCACGGTTCCTGGAAAATGGAGTGCAGCGATCCAGAACAAAACCCGTGACATTTTAAAGACAGGAGGATCTACTAATGAAACTAAATTTCAACACCAAGTGCAAGGTTATGTCAGAGACAAAAACAAAGAATGTCAGCTTTACATGAATTCCCTGGTTAAAAATGACACAGGAGCAGCAGAAACGAATCGCCCGGAACAGAAAACCCGGAAAGGGTGCCTGTGAGGGAGGCACAGCTGAAAGTCCTTGGACATACTCCTTGAAGAGAGTACATCAGTAACCTATCACATAGGTGCTTGTAGACCTCTGAAATTTGTAGGTTCTAGTCACTTGTACTTCAAGAAAAATGAACTCAAATTTGCACCTCTGTTCAGACAAGCTACCAGAACCATCAGAATAATGGAAAACTCTTAAGGAAGGAGATTATATAAATTTTGACTTATTTAGCCTAATAAAACACTAAATTAATATTAGCAATTAATAGCACTAATATTAGCAAGAAATATTCTATAGAAGTACACTAATAAGAGTAAAAATGAAAAGAGACCCATCTAAGCTAAATAAAAGTGTTAATACAAGAGCAAGTATAATAGCAGTTGCTAATAAATTAGATTTTTTCCAACCTGTTGAAGTTGGAAACCTATCTGTACACCTCAATGTTTAAGATCATGAACTTTGTACACCTTTCCTGAGCAGCTAACTTCATTTTGGTACTGTTGTTAAGGGTCCTGTAAGTGGAAGAAAATGGTTTTATATAAGGATTCAGATCTTCAAGCTGCAACAGAAATTCTGCAAGAGCTTTGAGCAGCAAAAGCATCTCCGCATAACAGTGGCTGCCCCAGCAGGGTAACGTTCATACGTCCGTATGTACAGAAGCTCCAAAGGCACCTAACATTGCTTATCTTCCAAACCTTCAAGAGATGGAGATGCAGCTGAATCTGACTGAGTCTTGGCAAATCAAGGAACTGACTTGCTTTTCTCTGGAAGCCTATCTTCCCTAATTTGTCATCAAGGAAACCATATTTTCTGTAACAAGCTTCTCTTGCTCTTTGCAGCTGTCACAGGTGTAGGACCTATCCCGCTCTGCTTCCCAAGCACCAAACTGCTGTCAGGCTTTTATCACCCCACTACAGAAGAATCTGATGCTGAATCAGTGCTAAGACTACTAACATACACTGACTTGCAAACCAAACCGAGGATAAAGCTTATCAAGGATTACTTTAAAAGTCCCATCACAGCCTAGTGCTCATCTGTATTTAATGCTGTCTTAATCTGCAGGACTAAGTTTCTGAGAGGACTTAAGTTTCTGTGACCAAACTTCATCTAATCGAATGCTTGGCTGTTGTAAGGGAGACACCGAGTGCAGGATACTCAAGGGTGCAGACAGGAATAAGAGCACCATTCCCTGCCCTGCAGGGCTCAAATGCGAGTCACTCAGTCTTCCCTTTTCACTTGAAAGCTGCACATTATTTGCCTCGCAGTTTTATGAAGTGATGGCTGTACCTCCTCTCTTGTTAGGAATCCTCTTCTAGAAGGATGGGAGCACTCATGCCTGTACCATAATGCATGTTAGCCATATGCAGTCCTGTCATTCTGTCCATCACACAGAGACCACAGTCGCCCAACTGAAGATCTTTGCATGTACAGAAAAATGCGGATGAATCAAGATGTTACCTCATTCATAGTAAAAATTATACCATTTACTTGGAATAAAGACCATGCAGATAGATAGTATTTTCAAGTATCAACCAGATGCTGAAGGACCTTTTTATGCATGTATTTTGCTTCAGACTGCCACCTCCCAAATTATTTAGTCTCTTCCTGCTCATCCACTATGCAGGAGTACACCAGTAATCCATAGGATTTACCCACTTTGAACTTGTACAGAAGTCAACAGCAGGAACTTGACAAGGAACAGTGTTCTATTGGTTGAGGCCTGGAAATTTAAGGTCCTGGGATGTCACCAAAGAAAATGATAGTACTATCCTGCTCTGTAATTAGAAGGTGTATATATACACACAAGACAAAGCGGGGATTGATTATCCCTTTTGTTCAAGCATTCAGAAAAAGTATTTCAAAGCTGGGGTAGGGCAGAGAAAAACAGGACAAACAGAAACAGGAATAGATTGGAAAGAGCTTATCATAAACATGGAAGAAGAGAGTCTCCTGGATCATGAAACAGGTACCTGACTGAATTTATTCACAGAATCCTTATTCATCTGAGAGGAGCTCTCAAGCCTTCTTTTCTAGGAAAGCAATCCTGTAGAGGTAGGAGAGCTCTACGAGCAGAGGGCACAGATGCAGGGCACATTACCTGTGTCCTGGCACAGATTTTCTTCACTGCTAGGCTGAAACCATCTAATTCACAGAATCACAGAATCGTTTAGGTTGGAAGGGACCTCTGGAGAACATCTAGTCCAACCTCCCTGCTCAAGCAGGGTCCTCTAGAGCATATTGCCCAGGATCGCATCCAGGCGGGTTTTGAATATCTCCAGCGAAGGAGACTCCACCACCTCTCTGGGCAACCTGTTCCAATGCTCTGTCACCCTCACAGCGAAGAAGTTTTTTCTCAGGTTCAGATGGAACTTCCTGTGGTTCAGTTTCTGCCCATTGCCTCTCGTCCTGTCACTGGGCACCACGGAGAAGAGGCTGGCCTCATCCTCTTGACACTCCCCCTTCAGATACTTGTACACGTTGATGAGATCCCCTCTCAGTCTTCTCTTCTCCAGGCTGAACAGGCCCAGCTCTTGCAGCCTTTCTTCCTAGGAGAGGTGCTCCAGCCCTCTAATCGTCTTGGTAGCCCTCCACTGGACTCTCTCCAGGAGTGCCATGTCTCTCTTGTACTGGGGAGCCCAGAACTGGACACAGTACTCCAGGTGAGGCCTCCCCAGGGCGGAGGAGAGGGGCAGGATCACCTCCCTCCACCTGCTGGCAACACTCTGCCTAATGCACCCCGGGAGACCATTGGCCTTCTTGGCCACAAGGGCACACTGCTGGCTCATGCTTAACTTGTTGTCCACCAGCACTCCCAGATCCTTCTCGGCAGAGCTACTTTCCAACAGGTCTACCCCAGCCTGTACTGGTGCATGGGATTATTTCTGCCTAGGTGCAGGACTCTCCACTTGCCTTTGTTGAATTTCATGAGGTTCCTCTCGGCCCAGCTCTCCAGCCTGTTGAGGTCCCTCTGAATGGCAGCTCAGCCCTCTGGGGTATCAGCCAGTCCTCCCAGTTTAGTATCCTCAGCAAACTTGCTGAGGGTGCACTCTGTCCCTTCCTCCAGGTCATGGATGAATACATTGAACAAGACTGGAGCCAGGACTGACCCCTGGGGGACACCACTAGCCACAGGCCTCCAACTTGACTCTGCGCCATTCACCACAACCCTCTGAGCTCAGCCATCCAGCCAGTTCTCAAGCCACCTCACTGTCCACTCGTCTAGCCCACACTTCCTGAGCTTACCTAGGAGGCTGTGATGGGAGACAGTGTCCAAAGCCTTGCTGAAGTCCAGGTAGACAACATGCACTGCTCTGCCCTCATCTACCCAGCCAGTCGTTCCGTCATAGAAGGCTATCAGATTGGTCAAGCATGATTTCCCTTTGGTGAATCCATGCTGACTACTCCTGATCACCTTCTTGTCCTCCAGATGCTTAGTGATGACCTTCAGGAGGAGCTGTTCCATCACCTTTCCAGGGATGGAGGGGAGGCTGACAGGCCTGTAGTTTCCTGGCTCCTCCTCCTTGCCCTTTTTGAAGACTGGCGTGACATTGGCTTTCTTCTAGTCCTCAGGCACCTAATTCAATCTTGCACAGCTGGTACCAGTCTTCTATGGTGCAGCATTTTTCTCATGGACTCACAGAACATAATGGTTGAGGTTGGAACCTCTGGAAATCATCGAGTCCAACCACCCTGCACAAGGAGGGTCACCTAGAGCATATTACCCAGAATTGTGTCCAGACAACTTCTGAATTTCTCCAGGGAAGGAGATTCCACATCTCTGGGCAACCTGTTCCAGTGCTCAGGCACTCAGAGCAGGATAGTACTATGTGCCCTCACAGTCAAGAAGTTTTTCCTCATGTTTAGACAGAACTTCCTGTGTTTCAGTTCGTGCCCATTGCCTCTCGACCTATCGCTGGGCACCACGAAGAGTCTGTCCCCATCCTCTTGACACCTTCCCTTCAGATACTTCTACACATGGAAGAGATTTCCCCCCCAACTCCCCCAGGTTTCTCTTCTCCAGGCTGAAGAATCTCAGCTTTCTCAGCCTTTCCTCATACAAGAGAAAAGCCCCCCAGCCTGTCCTGGTGCATGAGGCTTATCCATCCCCAGGAGCAGGCCTTTGTTGAATTTCATGAGGTTCCTCTCGGCCCAGCCTCCAGCCTGTCCAGGTCCTTCTGAATGGCAGCTCAGCCCTCTGGGGTATCAGCCAGTCCTCCCAGTTTAGTATCCTCAGCAAACTTGCTGAGGGTGCACTCTGTCCCTTCCTCCAGGTCATGGATGAATACATTGAACAAGACTGGAGCCAGGACTGACCCCTGGGGGACACCACTAGCCACAGGCCTCCAACTAGACTCTGTGCTATTGAGCACAGCCCTCTGAGCTTGCCTAGGAGGATGTGATGGGAGACAGTGTCAAAAGCCTTGCTGAAGGTCCAGGGAGACAACATCCACTGCTCTGCCCTCATCTACCCAGCCAGTTGTCCCATCCTAGAAAGCTATCAGATTGGTCAAGCATGATTTCCCTTTGGTGAATCCATGCTGACTACTCCTGATCACCTTCTTGTCCTCCAGATGCTTAGTGATGACCTCCAGGAGGAGCCTTTTCTTCACCTTTGCAGGGATGGAGGGGAGGCTGACAGGCCTGTAGTTCCCCAGGTCCTCCTTGCTCTTTTTGAAGGCTGGAATGACATCGGCTTTCTTCTAGTCCTCAGGCACCTCTCCAAGGTGCCTCCTCACCTGAGTTTACGCTGTATCCTCTTAAATGCCTTTTGGTTTCCAGGGGAGGCCCACAGTCTTGTGAGAGCTAGAGGTTTCTAACCACTTGGGTAATAAGAAACCAATGACCTATGATGAAGAGTCAAAACGTGAAAGCCTATCTAGAACAGACTATCAGTCTTTTCTAATCCCTAAAGGGAGCAGCACTGGTGAAAAGCAAAACGTTAACTTTGCTGCTCAGGGCCAGACTGTAAGTAAGCTCCTGCACACTCGGGCAAAAAGATTTTGGGGATGTCTTCACTAAAACCTGAAGCCTCCTGTGACAGTTGACACCAAGACAGAGCTATTCAACAGTTTCTGCAGCTGCACCCAAATAGCTTGATGCCACAGATAAGTAAAGGCAACAAAGCATCTCAGCTGCTCAGTTCTGTCCCTTTTCTACTAATTCTGGTACTAGGTAAATTACTCCCACTCATCAAGATATATATGAGCCTCTCCTTGACACAACCACAGCTATCAGTATGATTATTATTCAGTACTGGTATACCTAAACATATAGACTCTAGCATGAACAAAGACAAAGTTGGACAGGTTTAGACTTCTTGCGGCTTTCAGGCCATTATCACAGTTCTGTGCCAGGATCTTAATGAGATCAGTACAGTTCTTGGACCTAATTTAGGACAGCAAACCTAGGAAGGTCTACTGATGGAATCATGTGGTAAGGTTTTCGGATGTTGAGGTTGCTTCTGCAAAAAGCCCATTCTAATTTGCCCAGATTTTCCAAATAATTCACCCTGAAGGCCAGTGTTGTCAAAGGATCGACTGAGAAAGCCCGACACAGATGCACCTAGCTGAAAGCTATTACTCTGCAAAATGGTATATTCCATTCATAGAAAGAGTCCAGACATGAAGTAATAACCTAAAGATGCACTTGTCACCTTGCTAGAAAACCATTCAAGTTCCTTAAATAGTCATGATCTATAAGAAGAGAATTATCATAAAAGACTGAAGCCTGATCATAGTCTGTTATCTGCACATTTCTATTCCTACTTCAAAAAAATTCAAATCATTAAAGATGTACACTGGGCCTAAATCAGATTCCTATTAGTTTTTTTTCCCCCCAAGGAAAAAAAGCTTTAATTTGATGATATTTCTGTTGATGATACTTTGAGATCTGTTTGTCAGCTATTCCTAATCAATTTGTATTTAGCTCATGCTATAGTGTTTAATTAAAATGTTGTAAAATACCTGCTCTTTTGTCAGACATTTGAAATGTCAGACTGTTACAAAGTTAGTTTTCTTAAACT
The DNA here is from genome assembly GCF_040807025.1 of Struthio camelus. NCBI lineage: Eukaryota > Metazoa > Chordata > Aves > Struthioniformes > Struthionidae > Struthio > Struthio camelus. Next base: position 173,404,804 of record NC_090943.1, on the reverse strand, counting down.
TGTAAAATATCTAGTCAACCAGGTAAGATTAATCTTGTTAATAAACATGTTTATTAACACTCAGGCTGCCACCTTTTAATTTAGGCTTTCCCCTTGAATCAACTTTTATCTTTTTTTTTTTTAAAAAAACTACCAGCAAGACAAAAGGAGACTTCCAGTGCACTCTTTATACTCTGAATCCAGCCAGCAGAACAGGAGCAAATGGCAGAATGGAAGCTAGACAAAGAACAATGTAAGTCATGGGAGAGGTCTTTTGGTTTTCTTCAGTAGTAGTCATAAAAGCCTGGAACAAGTTAACAATGGTAAATTTTCTTCTGTATCACAGATAAAAAAAGCAAAGGGGCTGCGGCACATTACCAAATCAAGGGGTGACTATGAGCCACCACTATGCTGTGGTAGTAGAACAGGTCAATGGGGTCCCAGGTGGCATGGGATGAAGCATTATCCAGCACAGACAAGAAAGGATGAATGCCACTGAATCAGGCCCTAGTAAGGCCTCACCTGGAATATGTTCAGCAGGTCTAATAATCTACTTTCAAGAAAAAGAAATTCAAAACAAGTGCAAAGAGGAGCTGCTAGGACAGATGACTAGAGCAAACAGCAAGCTGATCTCAAGAGACTTTGACTATCAAAATACTTCTTGAAAAGACAGACTTGCTGTTAACTCAGAATAAGAATAAATAACAGGGAAAGAGAAAGGTTAATTAAGCTTATTTAACAGGAAATATTAGTACAAAAACAAGTTAACATAAATTGACTGTAAATAGAGTTAGTCTGCCAATACAAATTTCTAACCTTCATTAGAAGAAAGATTCTCTTGAGCATTTAATTAACCCCTACCTTAATTTTAAAAGCATCTCTAAACTTAGAAGCAACCTGCAGCAGCAGGAAGCTCAACTCAGAACTCCTTTCTGAAGTTCCTTTGAGATCATTTTTCTGTTATATGAATTTCTAAACTAAACATTTTCTTCAGATCTCTACTGTGTGCATAACACTTATGCATAACAAGCAAAATAATAGCCTCTCTCACGTGCTTAGAATATTTAAAATCGTTAACATGAGGAGCTATTTTGGTTCCTAGTCATTAGCTAGACAGAAAGATTTCAAAAGTAAATGCATTCAAGCTTTTTAAGTATTACAAAATCTGTGTTCTCAACAAAGTCTTTTCCTTTCAGCAAAGCATGTCTTCTGTATCACTGACCATAGTACAAGGGCTAGATGTTTATTTTATAAATGCACTTTAGGTGCTGCAAAACAACACTACTCCCATTCTCAGCCTAGCTGTGACATCTGCAGCCTGTGTTGCTGCTCATATTTTGGCACATTAAGGGAGGATCAGTAAAGGTAGCTCTGACCCATCAACAGAACTGTGAGGTCCAAACTATGATATCAGAACAAACTGGATGTGAATGCTTTGAAAGGCCCAGCTGGTTCACTTCTGGGCTCTGACCCAGGTTTGCAGAGCACCTTTCTCTGTATTTGTGTCCACAAAAGAAGCCAGAAGTTGTTGATGCAGAAGAGCCCTTCATATGTGGTTCATAGAACATCTACATCTAGATCTCATTCCCTGCAAGACCTGTCCACATAGTGAAGACAGACACAACTGTGGCATAAGCATGTCCACATCATCTCCCAAGATCCCAAGCTCAGCATGCAGGTGCTAAGCACTGTTCAGGAAGGGTCCCTCCCAGGACTGGCCAGACTACCCTCCACTGTAATAACACATCATTAATAACACAGCAGCATTCAAGAGTGTTACTGAAATACTTCATGAAGAGATTCCCTGCTCCGTTACAACCATTTATGGCTCATCTCTGATGAAAATTGCTATTCCAGCCCCCAAAAGGTGAAATGGGAGCTTGACCTGGGCGTTTCTGAAGTGACCACAGCGTGTGTAAGGCAGGAGCACAAGCAGCAACCCTTCTTTGGGCTCTGGCTCCACTCTTCTAGGCTGATGAGGCTAGATCCAAGCTAGACTCAGCTGATACGATGTCAGCCCTTTTAACACACACACACAGAAACACACTAGCTTTCTTTGCGCTTTTATCCAAACTACAAGTACATCACAGAGATCTGCGCCCACCCTGGAGCGTTCCTTACGCATGGCTAAAAAAAAAACAGACAGGCAGATGGGGCTAGGGAGAAGTCTCTTTCAAGTAAAGTTCATGCTGACAGGTCACTGTTATCAAATCTCTCCTGGTCATATACCTCTGCCACCACCTTTCTTCCTGCAAACCAGCGCCCATTCAGAGCCTGAATGGCTTTGTGAGTCTCAGAGGCCATGGAGAACTCCACAAAGATCTTGACAATGATCTCAGCATCCTCTTCTTCTCCCTGCTTCTCCTGGTAGATGATGACCCTGTTCACAGCCCCAAACTTGCCACACTCTTCTGTCACTTCTCCCTCTAGGTCATCATCAATGTCCTTTGGATCCACCATGTTGCGCAGCACCATCACAGTTGACTGCAGAGAGCAAGGACAAAACAAGTGAATTAAAATCCCTATGAGACACTGAAGTTCAATCTGCAAAGCCACAATAGATGATGCAGCAGGCCTGAGCAGAGCAGGACATTCCAGTGCTGTGTCATTGCAAGCATATTACACGAAGTCAATAATGTCACAAATTCTCAGAGATAAATTAGTTAATGAATGAGAACTGTTCACGCTCCTGATGCCTTGGGAGAAATTGACTGCTGTGCTGTGGCTGGCCTCAGTTAGAAAAGCTGTGTTCCACCTCTTTTTTTTTTTTTTTTTTAAAAAAAGATTCATTACTGAAGCACAAGTGACATGAAGACCTCTCTAATTTTTTTTGTGCTGTTGCTATCCAGTTATTTTTTGCTTCGTTACCTTCAACAACATTGTTATATATTTTGGTGAACATTGTTTTATATCTCTGCGTACACTGGCAGCTTTAACCAACTCTTTTACACCTCTGACAATTAACAGTTGACCAGATACTATCATTAAAGTAGATAGATAAATACAAGTCCGTTTCTTTGTATGTTCTCGTGCATTACGCCCAGATATTCCACATCCCCTCCCCACATCTCTGGCTCTGCCCAGTATCACAGCCTAGTCATCACTGCAGCTCAGGTTCAGTATAATTAAAAATACTTGTTCCAGTTCTTAGGCACACATGCCTGCATAAGTGCCTCTATGGGCCTACGGAAAGAGCAGTATAACCAGAAGGGTATTTGTAGGTTGAGAATGCCAAATAGCTTTCAGAATGGTGTAGTTTTAAGACTCCTTTTGTTGACAGCGCTGAACTTTTTTTCATGCAAGTATACCAAATGAATTGGATTCTTTGAGAAAGGCACTCGCAGCAGAGGAAAAGTTAGCAGCAAAGTCAAAATCTCGAAGATGTGTCTGTAATGCTGTTTTCCCTCTGAAAGCAAAGGGGAACATTCACTAACTCATTCATCCTCTCTTATGACGTGCATGTCAGCATTATCCCTACTGTGCAAACAGAGAGGGAGAGAGAAGACAAATGGTCCATTCAGTGTCAGAGCTCAGGAAATCTGTGTATCAAGGAAGACCCTGAATCACGCACAGGGACAAATCTCTGGCCATGCTTGTACAAGAAGCCTGATGAAATCATCAATAAGGCCCCTTCCAGACCTAAAAATCTATGAATCTACATTCAGTCCATTGTCCTGGATTTTCTCATCATTCATTCTTGTCCTCTTCCTCTTTGCATCTTCTGTGACGTTTTTTTGTCAGCCCTTCAGAGTTTCACCCTACCATAAGAGGTTGCGGGGAAAAGGTGGACTTAACACTGTGTCAGAGGCAATCTATTTCCAAATGTGTCAGTCTTGCTTCTTTAATTTTAAGCCAAAACAAACCAAGATGGCCTTTCAATTACGCTGAGTAAACAGATGGCTTAATCAGAAAGCCCTACTAGCCAGGCTTTTTCTGACCTAGTAACTGGACAGCACCCCTGAAGAAACTCAAGAGAAGTAGTTCCCAAAGGCAGAGTAAGAAAGAACCATCACAAGCAGCACATGAGCAGGTAGTCTTTGTACTCCCACATCAGCTCTGTGGGGCACCTAAGGTACTTGCTGCTGGAAGCTGGTGCCATGAACTGCTGAGTTATTAAGATGGACCTAACCTAGGTCTCTCATCTGATGACAGCTGGAACCAGCTCAGGACAGTCAAATTACACTCACCTCCTGTTTACGAAGCAACTTCTGCATCACCATATGACGGGCACTGCTGCCAGATATGCTCATGTGTTCCTGTTCACTCAACATCTCTGGTCTCTCTGACTCCTGGAACACTTCCTCCTCCTCCTTCTCCTTTTTGACTTCCATCAGGCCCAACGTTGGGGGACTAGCTAGGATAGGATTCACAACTCCCACTTGTGGGATAGTGACTGGAATGGGAGGTCGAGCAGGGGTTACACCTGTAAGAGAACAGACCCTGTAGCATAAAGAAAAGAACCAACGTTCTGCAACCTTTGGACAGACGCTAGCCAGTGAAGAAGAGGATCCCAGAATCTGCACCAAGAATAGCCAGGGAGGCTTAAGTAGCAACTTGGTCAGCACACAGGGCACATGCACCCAAAACACGTATCACGTATTTGCCCAGAAGGGAGACAGCAGAGTGCAGGATTCTGCATGGAGTAGTAACTATCCACATCTTCACTCAGGCTGCCGTTAATTTCTGCTGGGAAGTTCAAGTCCCCCATCATATCTATTATATACCAAAATAAACTCCTGCTATGCTGCACAAATGAAAAAATAAAAAGTTCTTGACAAGGTAGGGCAGGGAGGGGAATTTCAGCTTCAAGTCCTTCTTAGCTGTGACACCAGCTGTATAGAATTGTGCTTTTAACAATTATACAAGTGATGAAATGAAGAGTAAACATACCTGTAATGACTCCTGGTGCCTGTGCTGCCATTACAGCCTGTGGCAACGCCCCTAACGGCTGGGCCAGAGTCAGTGCTGGAGATACCAGCCCAGGAGTTGCCAAAGTGCCAAGAACTGCAGCTCCTGCCACTGCCTCCTGCAAGAAACAAACAAACACACACCACAGATAGTTAATTCTGTATCAAAAAGTTGTGCTATGTCAGCCCTTTTCTCTTCACATTTAAGGAAGTACCAAATATGCAGGTCCTAGGGATAACAGACCAGACATCAAGCCCTGGAAGAAAAATGTTTTCTCATATCTCAAATTTCACCCATCCTGACAAGCTGTTAAGGACACTACTGAATGAAAGACAGCAAAGTATTCAATACATTGTTTGTAAGATGCAGGCAGTTGCAGAGCAGGAGGAATCTCTACTTGTTTCAACCTACTTAAGACTCTAGAGGGCCTTAAGAGCTTTTCAAACTGCTTCAAAATAGTCCAGACAGGCATTGTTGAATAGCTCATCCACTACACAAAGCTTTTTACTAATGCTAAGGAATGCTAATCCATTTAAACAGATTGATGCGAGCTCTCATCCACCCCTTTTGACAACAGCATCAGGGCTCTGGGGCTGGGCAACAAACCAGTTAGGGAATTCTTCCAGCTTAAGTTTTTCTTAAGGGTTAGCCATCTGCCAGATCACTTGTCTGATTCAAAGAATAGCGTGGCCAAAAACGTGAATGCAAGCGCAAGGGACAGGGCAAGGGAGAGCACAACATTGCTATTTTCAAAAGCTACACGCTTTTAGATCAGTTAAAAACTAGAGAACAAAAGGACTGATTTTAACCTTTGAGGTGCAGGCAGCAACACAGAACACCGACGCTGGCCTTTGTGATCATAGCAACTGCAGACAATTATCACCTCAGCGAGTTTATGAGTGAGACGAACACATGGCTAAGTTTTGCCACCACCATTTTCTATTGGGAAGGCCTTTCTGAACTTCATCCCTTTTGATGGCTGAACATTTTTTTCCAATTTCCACCCTTGATAATTAAGACATTTTATAGCCATTTCATGTTGTCCACATTGTCTGAACCTCTTCTCCCATCCTGTTATCTACTTGCCTCCATACGGACTGTACTCAAGCAAAAATCTGATGCCCTTTTCAGCCTTTATTCTACGGTTGTGGTAAGCCAAGTTTTTCTAGTTTCTTCCTGTATATCCGATTTTCCATTTTCTTTATCAGTGCAGTCCTTCTCTAAAAATCTAAATAAGTCTCTTAACTCTAGATAGCCAAAATGCAAATAACACTCCAGATGAAGACCTTGTTAAAATGATAACACTTCAGTAAAACTACTGAAAATAGTTTTCTTAATATATCTTAGAATCCCAACTTTTTTGCTGTTTTAACAGCACATTATACTCATGATTTAATTACCCAGATCCTCCTCTTATTTGCATGGGCCTCCTAAGCTCCCACCTTAGAGCAAAAATTCTTGAGTTTTGGTCATTAAATGCAGTATCTTGTACTCGACTAATAAATGCCACATATATTCTTATTCCAGTCCTCAAGATCACTCCTCCTTTCTGATATTCCAATTCTCCTATGTATTAATAACACAGCTCAGCCCTGTGTTACTGGCAAATTTCATTAGAACTCTTCTCCTACTGTCACTCCAGTCTTCAAGGGGGACCCAGAGAACTACAGGCCTGTCAGCCTCACCTCCGTCTTCATCTTAAGATTCATTGCAATAGCTTTGGTCTTGTCTAACAGCTTTTCATATGGGCGTCTACCAAATAATGTTCTGAGCTAGGGGTAGGATATGCAGAACACTTTTTTCCTAATAAAGTATAACAGTAGGACTTACCAAAGAAAGTTATCTCTTAGCAGGATGTTTCCCTAGCACACTCAAATATAATCCATATCTGTTTCTATTTAAACCTCTGTCCTTCCTTTAAAGCTTTTTTTCAGTCTTTCCCTACCATTAGGGTTAGGCTGAAAAGTCTGTAGATATCAGTTTTTCATATTATATGAACACAAGTATCATGTTTACTATTCTCCAGTCATACGGCAATAGTCCTGACTTGACAGAATTAAGAAAACAAACAAAACCAATAAAACTATTAAATATACAACTACACGTGACAAACTGAGCTGTACTCCTATCTAAAATACAGCAATTCCATGTGCTTCATTAGTCAGGCTGCCTTTCACTTCTATGGAAGAGTGAGGAAAAATACTTGTGTAAGCATCCAGTGCTGTACCTAGACTCTCTCTGTGATCTTGAGTTCACCTTTCTCTAGCTGCCCCACCTTTTACTCAAAGGGCTAGAGAAACTCTTCCTAATAGCTCTAGCTTCTTAACTTCTGTTGCAAGGCTGACTTTTGTATTATGGCTGTCAAGACATAGCTATCTTTGCTATTCAGGACCTGTCTCTACTCATATTAAGAGTGGAGACACTTCCTGCTTCCTTGGTCAGCATGCTAATTTCAGACAAAGTTGCATCCAACTTAGAGCTTCCCTCTGACGTTCATGAATTCTTCAGTCCAGCTGAGTTTACTGATTAGCTTCTTTAATTTCACAAATCTACTCCTTTGAAACCACAAAGCCCTTAAAATGTACACAGATATGGTCGGTATTTAATTTAAACTATTCATACAAGAATAGTGAATACAAGAACTACACTGGAAGCATAAACCAGAGATGATATATTCTGTAATTGCTCTAATTCTTACTCTTTTTGCTAGTTATCTATGACTGGCCACATGGCAAATCAGACAGACATCGGAAAGATTGATGAGATACATATCTTGCCCAAGTAAAGGGAACGTGACTGATGAGTATCTCTAAGGTCCTGCAGAACCTCTGTTTCTAGGATTCTACATCCAGAATTTAAAGTTTCCCCTGCAGTAACAAATCTTGCAGTATATTACAGAAACACTAAAATTTATCCATGCTTGTAACAGGTCTCTACTTAAGTGAGGGGTTAACAGTTCTTCCCTAAAGTCATTTTGACTCCTATAACTCTTTTAAAGGAGGAAGTTGCAGCATGCCTAGTCAACTGCAGAGGTTTCTAGACTATAGTGCACTTTGACATGCAAACCACTTCAGTTCCACACAATGGCAGCCCCTCCCATTTCTACCTTTACCTTGTGATTCAGAGAAGTATTTTCATGAATAGCTCTGTTCATAAAATTATCACCAGTCAGCTGATTAGCAGCCTATCGGCTGTATACTTCAGCAGCTTTTTGCTCCAAGAACCCAACAGTCATGGAACCCTCATTTCTTGCTTGGGCTGTGGGGGCATATGGAGAGGCCCTGGTTCCTTCCAAGGCAAGGAAAATGGGCATAGATATGGGGGCTTACTTTCAACGGCAAATCTCCTCCATGAGTGCCTATTGATCATAGCCAGGAGCTTCTGTTACTTCTGACCACTTACGGTAGTCTCTGAGCAAACTACATTTGAGAACCCCTACACTCCTGCATCACTATTCAGTTCTGCTCAATCACTTCATTACCTGTTTTCTATGCAGCCTAAAGCCATAAGAGCTGCCTTTCACCTTACCACAGGCAGAGTCTTTTCAACAATATTACTCAGGTGACTATTATTGCCCTCATTACTACCTGCCCATCACATAATTTCTGGCATTCTTTTAGTTGCTACTATAACCTTTTACATATTTTTTTTGTATGTCTGTCCAGACAAGGAGTCTTCCCTCAACCTTCCTCGCCCATTTCTTTATTTCAAGTTCCAATCAGACTCTATTCCAAAAGGCTGACGTATCAGATCCTCACAAGTGTCCTAGGCAAGCCTCTACATGTGAAGTCCTGGGAACACAGCTTTCATTAAAACTAGTGAATACATGGCTAGAAGAGCTTGCACTCTTGATTCTAATAGGACCACAATAACCATCCATTTTGTAGAATGATACCAGCCTGTGCCTTACCTGTGCTGTGATTTTTGCTGTAGCAGCTGCTGCAGCAACAGCTGCAGCTGGAGGTAATCCTCCTGGGGTAGCAGGTGTCAGGAGAGGCATTGGAGGAGTGACAGCTTTACCAACTCGGAGATATTGACCCCCAAGGTCAAAGAGGTTCATAGAAGAAACAGCATCTTGAGAAGACTGTGCTTTCTCATACTCTGCAATGAGAAAGGGGAATGCTTACAAATAACCCTTTTTTACTTGGAAACTCAACCACTCTCTCACTAGACAATTTAGATGCTCCAGTGAGAAGTCCCTCACTTCTTAGTTCACTCATCTTACCCCTCTGATTACACAACCATCGTTAAGAATAGTAAACACAGTAAGATCTCCAAACTAATTAGGTTTCTATGTTCAGGCACAGATCCCCCTCCAAATTTATTCCTATTCCATAGTTTAAAGTAATTCTTCCACTGGAGTAAAAAGGATGAAGATGATCCCAATGACATTCCCTACCCCACAACAAATATCATAGTCATTTTACCAATGAAACCATAGCCTTTGTGTTTTCCTGTGGTAGGATCCCTTGCTAGGGTGCAGGATTTAATCTTTCCAAAGGCCTCAAACACACTCTTGATGTCATCATCTGAAAGATCCTGATGAACAGATGCCACATAGATGCGGTTAAAAGCCCTTGCCTCTTCTGCTAGCTGGTCTATAATTGGTTGTGCCTGGCCTATATTACTCGGTCTTCCAACCTGCAGAGAACACAGCAAACAAACAGTCCAGTAAGCGTTGAAGTAAGATGCTGAACAGCAGCCTCACAACTTGCCAAGGCATACAGAAGGCAAGAACTCAAGACAGCTGCTTGACTGCCTGTTCAACCCATATAGCCCATCATAACGTCACAAGTAGTAAAAGGGCAACAGTTAACTCTTAGTACTGGGATACAGCCTGCTCTACAGGAGACTCCAGAAAGTCTCAGAGCCTAGACAGACCCCCCTTTTCTTCTCCCCATTTTTTCTAAGCAAGCACTTATCTCCCCTCACCTACCAGAGACCAGCTTCCAGAAAGTGAGATCAATACTGGAAGCAAGACACAATGCTTCTATACCCTTCTTTTGAAGGCTCCTAAAAACCACTTAGAAATGGACACTGCAGATATGCAGAACATAATCAGAGATATAAATGCAAGATATAAAACACTGTACTTGCAGAAAATGCTAAAGTTTCCCCCAAAGTTCCACCTTTGGACAGTAATCTCTTTCTTACTGCCTAGAAAAACACAGCTGCTGAAGTCATTTGTTTCTTTCAGTTTGTCCTGAACATCTCCTTTTTGTCTGGCAAGGGTGAGCCATTACCTGAAGTCCCTTATACATCAACAGGCACAACAAAAGCCAGATGCGACTTATCTATCATCCACAAAGGCATAACATACTAAGAAGGCAAAAAATACCAAATGCCTTTGTTTTTTCCTCAAGAGACTTCCATTCTTTGTATGGGGGGGAAGAGCCAGCTTACCAGAACAACCTTCTAGATTACATAGGCGCTCGGAAGGTTTCTCCTCACAGATCAAGGGGCCAAGAGCCACCATGTACTTAGTGAGTCAAACATGAAGGTCCATCAGGAAATAGATTTTAGGTTACCTTCCACAATACAGTGCTGTGGGAAGCATTTCTAGCCATGAAAAACTTTATTTGCAGTAAAAAGAAACAAGACGTTTCAAAGCATGCCTGCTACTCACCTTTATATTTCTTCCCCCCAACATGACAGAGTTCATCTGTTCCAAGGCCAGCTGAGCAGCTTCAGGCACCTCATATTCCACAAAGGCAAAACCCTAGGACAGAAGGATACTCTTACTGAATCATAGCAGCCTCAGCTTGTCTCAAACTAGCGCCAGCTAACGCAGCCACAACTTCCCGTGTACCAGATTCCAATTATCGTGGCCTGAGAAAGCTATTCCCTAGAGAAGCTTTTTATTAAAGCAGAAAATGGCAGGCTGAAGCACAGACCCACGACGGCCACCTGCTTCCCGAGTTTCTCATACCCAGAGGCCTAATAGAGAGCCACTGCATATAGGACTGCTAACTGCTCAGCATCTTTCATGCACACCATCCCCATACACATCTGGTTCCCACTGCAGCATCCTGCAAAGCTAAGTAGAGCAGGCAGCCACAGACAAGTCAACGTACTAAAGTATCCTAGGTCTGAACTAGAAAGTAGGCTAAAGGCTCCTTCTTCTCCTGGATATGATCAGGAAAGCCTTAAAGACTGATATGAAAAACCATCACTCAAGCGCTGTTAACCAACCTTGTGTTTCATTGTAACAGAGTCCCAGGACATATCAATGCTTTTTATAGGTCCAAATGGGGCAAAGGCCTGACGAATGGTATCTTCTCCCAGTTCATAGTATATGGAGCCCACATACACACGACACATGATGGCCAGGGCGCGCTGCCTCTGAGCTGCCATCTGTATTGGAAAGAAGAACTGGCTGGTTAGATTAGGGGGTGGCAATGGATGTCAGGACAACTCTTTTCCCTTCCTCCTTCCCTCCCAGGAGCTATGACCCAACAGCAGGTAGCTCCTCACTGGCTGCAGCACAGCCTGGCACACATGTAGTGATAAAGAAGTATTTTCCTGCTCAATGCACAGACTGCTGGAGCGGATAGGCAGTACAGTTCACTCCCAGGGGCACAGTCAATCTCTGATGGGGTCTGCCACCTCAGCAGCCTTAACTCCAATCCCACTGATAAGGTCTAGCCCACCCCAGCATGATCACATCTCCAGCAACACTTGCAGGAGGAGGAAATAACTTCATTCTAAGACAACTTCCCCCTCCAGGCAGCAAAGGCTCCAATTCTAGGTATTATTAGCAACCCCTCCCATTCCCTCCCACAAGGGGCAGCAAGAGATCCAATACCGGGCACCACCTAGTCACTCCCCCCACCCCCATTCTCCCAGGCAGCAAAGGTTCTGGAATTGGTACCTCCTCCCCACTCCCTCAAGCATCACACCACCACCTCCTCCCCTTCCCCCCTCCCCAGGCAGTATAAGATCCAGTACTAGGCACCACTTCTACTGCACAGTTCAAAAGCAAAGCAAAAATCAAATGGTTAAATGAAATTTCTTAGTTAAGTGTGTGGTGCTAGTACTTATCACTGCCTGTTGTTACTAGCTCAGATAGTTGTGCAGCCCCCAATGACTCTGCCCTTATCAATCTTGGTGCAGAGAAGGACTCTGTGTTATTTTCTCCTAAATATCTGAAAACTTGTTTGCAAGACAAACCCAGAAACTTCCTATAGCAGGTATCCCCAAAAGCAGTATCCTTTAATTATTTTTCCCCCATATTGCAATTCTATAGTTGCTGCTACTAATGAACATTCTATCTTCTAGGAAGATACTGCCTTCTAAAAATCACAGGTTTGGCCAGCATGTCTTGGGACCAAGGCAGAAATGAAGTCTCTGTAGAGGCAACTCCCTACGATCAGCAAGACTGAATTACAGTGCATTGGAGATACGCACAGGGCTTCATTCCTGCTCTGTATGGAACAGATGGAACAAACATAAAGCAGTAAGTGCTACAGACTGCTGAATAGTAGGGCAAAAGCAGCATTAAGCTTGATGCCTCTCCCTTTCCCCCAGTACTACAATGCTTAGCACCACAGTATGGAGCTCTGAACAATCACCTCTTCCCCACCACCACTGTTTAAGAGGGTCTCCAATCAAGGCCTTTACAAGAGGCCTACTTTCATAATGCTGGAACAAGCATGAGCACAATGAGATCAGACTTCTGACCTGTCTGGGGATGCTAGAACTCCAATGGTAAAACAGAAGCATTTTATCTGTGACAGTCACAAGAGTGTGGACACAAACTGTACCTGAAGAAATCCTTCTCCTACATAACAAACGTATGCGAGTCTGACATTGACCATAGGAAGAAACTGAAACCGTGAAGGCAACGAGGTTCAACTCCTATTATTCCACGTGGCAGGGGTACTGTAATCAGGAATGGTTCTCACCCCATACTTCTGCTCCTGAAGTGATATTAAACTTGCCTCTTGACTAGGTTTAAATATTTCATACAGTTAAAAAAATCAGCTTGTTTTTGATAGCTCTGCAGTGCTGTGAACTGGGTGGACTATGGCACGTGTACACACAGGCCTGGTGATGTGTTGTCTCCCAGGTTTTCCAACACCTTCCCAGTTTTGGTGCATAAAAGCCAGTAATCAGTAGCCCGCACCCTGTGTAGTGTATCCATTTAAGGTCTCAGAGCCATCACCAATCTAACCCCATGTGTCAGTGAGTTAAGTGCCTCACCCATGGTGCCACAGCCTGTGATACAAATGTAGTACTATACTAGGAGAGCTCTTTGACAAGACACTGCAGCCTTGCACCAGGCAGAGGGATTTCTCAACTTCTGGAGGGTATATATACACAAAGAGGACATTCCTTTCTTTTCAGTTATCAATGCAACAGTAGCAAGAAAGATGGCATTTGTCCTCTCCCATGGAAGCAACCTTCACAGGAGGAAATCCACTCTGCTGCACAGATCCTATCAAAATAGGTGGGGTGGAGTTAGGAGGAATTTGTTACACCTGCAATATATTAGAAATCTGGACCTATAAAAGGCAGAATTGAGCTGAACCATGAGGACTAGTAACTGGAACCAGTAGCATCATGTTGGGGGAATGATGCAATACATACCTGTGAACTAAGCACAGGACTAAGTGTCAAAAAACTCATGAACAGAAATCTCATTGTTTTCATTAGCCACACTCAGCAGTTTAGAGCTGACCCCGGCCCTCTTTTCCACCTATAAAATGGAATTTAAGGTATCTGCCACCTTCATAAAGGCAGCAGCAATGTTTGTATCTATATAACGTTGCTGTTAGTTAAGTGCTCGTGAGGGTTATTTTAAGGACAAGCCAAAATGTTATCTTAGAATGCTGCTTTAAATGAAGGAGGCGATGCAAAAACATCACCACTAGCTTCAATTTTAATACAATGATGCCAGGAAATTGTGCTCATCTTGCTGATGCAACATGGAAAGTCTCGAGCTGTAATACTCGGAGGATTAAGTAGACAAGAGGATTTTTTCTAAAATCACAGGCACTAGGATACCGCAATAGGAAGTTCAGGCTGCACTTCCTTCATGTAGGAATTGATGAATCCTGTCAACAGGAAAAAAAAAACGTTGGACAGAGGTCTGCTCGTAGTTCCTACATTCCTGATGGGCTTTGGGATAAAGCATTTGCTGAGAAAGGGGTATCCTAACTGTACTGAACTGTACCACTACTGAATGATTCAGAGCAGAAACCTGCTTCTCCGTTCTGTCCCACTGGCAGTAGTCACGGACTCCCTATGGAGGGAGGGATGTCTTAGGAGAAGGATTCACAATATTAACTCTGCCATTGAGGCTAATGAGAATTTAAACATTTCCCGTTACATTATCAGTACCTGCTTTTCATTTGTTGCCCAGCTGTGAATGGTAACAGGCTGCCAAAAACAATTTAGCAAAACTGGTGGAGTTAACGCTATCAAGTAAGCATCTAGGTTACTAATTAGAGGTTTCTTGGGCACCAGGGTTCAGAAACCAGCTGTGCCAAATTCATATTGAGATGCATCCTTCTACTCCATTCCAAACTTACATCCCCTGAAAAATTTTATTTTGGCTCCCTTGCTGACATGCAACCTACCGTGGTAGTGTTAAAGGAGGGAAACCAGGTGATTTTAGTTTTAGTGCGTCTTTCATTTTGGATTATAGGCCTCCAGTTGTGTTTTATACCAACCAGATACATTATATTCCAGCAAGATGGGAAAATATTTACAACTGAATCTTTGCATGCAGAGTGGAGCTTTTTGCACTTTTTGCAGGGGCCATTGTCCAACATGTCTAGGAAAAAGGAGGGGATGGATAATCCCAGGTAATCAAACTCTTTGTGATGTCCGATTAGAAATTCAAGCGCTAAAGGAGTGCACTGGTTCTCTGAATAGTCCTGCAGTTCTGTTACTTTCATCCTGCTTTTACTTTACTCGAGACATGCCATATTCACCTAGGCTGGAAACATGCACAGTAAGAACAGTCTTACATCTGGGCTACAAAATGCTCTGCAAGCCTATAGTGCCCCAGTCCTCCCCAGCACCTTAGCTGCCAGGTCTCTGGTGCCGTGAGTTTGCTTTGTAAGAAATTGCCCATTTGTGAGTTACCTTGGCAGTTAGTTTTAGGTCAGGACCTCAGAACTGTAGCATCCCTAGAAATGCAGCTCCCACAATTTCACAGGTGTGTTCAGAATTGTTCGAAATCTAAAGCTTTCTTTGCCAACTGACTCCAGGGCCCCGACTGCCAGTGCCACAGCAGACTGCACCCAGCCCAGGGTCTTCCTCTGGGAAGTTTACACTTTGCCTCTGCTTGTTGTACTTGTCCATAACAGGTGGGTATGTGGGAGGGTTGTGCTGGGTCGAATTAAGAGCATTGTATTACCAACTAAATACTTCCCCACTCTAGGCCCTGACTAAGACAAAGTGCCCAAGAAGAAGTGAATATGTCTATTGACCGATTGTAAAGGTGAGAGAGGATCTCCAAAGCCCATTGTCACTGCTGCCATCTGAAAGACAGTAAAGACAGAGTTCAGTCTGTTGGAGCTGAGCATACACTATGGCTGTTTGTAAAAACTCAAGCAGAGCGGCGGCACAGGGACCCTGCGAGAGAGGCCTCTCCTTCCTTGCCCCTCACTGCCTGGTCCCAAGGACTGTCCAGCGCTGGGACCCTGCAGATTCCAGTCCCACCAGGTCAGGGTGGAGTTGTGCTGCTGCCACTGCCTCAGGAAGCAGGGTCTTCTCCCAGGGGGGACTCAAGGCAATAGTAACCTCTGTAACCACTGTCGTTGATTCACCCCCAGCATTTAAAAAGGAGCCCCTCAACTAGAACAGCCACTCAGAAACACGCACAGCCCTGAAAGGCCAGAGCTGCCTAATGTGGCAAGCACATCCACACTGACACTTCATTGAAAAAATACCCAACACCCCAAAACCATTATTTTGGACTTCTTAACTTTGAGTTAAGGCAGTATTGTGTTCAAAGGGAGGAAGGAAGATTTAAATAGTAGTTTAAGGATTCTCCCAGGACACAGGCATTCCAGCATTAGCAGGAATAGCCAACCGAACTTCTCGGTGAAATTCATGGAGTACAGGGGAGAAGGGGGAAGGCAACGGGGATAACACTGTCAGTCATGCAAGAGACAGGCACCCACTCCTTAAGGGGAAAAGATGGTGAAAGGATACTGTTCCCAGTAACCCTAGACACCATGTAGGCTGAATGTGGAATCCACAGTAGTTTTTTTGGCTTCTGGCTTTTCAAGAAGCATTTGGCCAACCAACAGGAAGGAGATAAAACTTCCCTCCAACAGGAGAGAAATTCTTAGGAAAATTTTCTCTTTAAATGTGTGAAATTTGGGGGCAGTTTACATGAGTCAGAAAAGGGGATTTCTTTAGAGGGCTGAAGACAGCATACTTCAATTTCCCTGTGGAAAGAGAAGTGCAAGTACCTGGCTCCGGGCAGACCTCAGGGCTGTGCTCTGGTTCTAAGTGCAAAAAGAACTCCACCTTGTGGGGGAGAGTAAGAGCAAAAGGAGCATCTCAAGAGAGTCTCTCACCTGCAAGTTGGTGAGCTGCTGTTGCTGGTGGGCGATGGTTTGCTTCACCAGCACACTCTTGATACTCTGCTCCATTGCATACTTCTTTGCCTAGAAGGAAACACAGACTCTGTAGTCACAGGACAATACCACAAAATAGGGAATGACATTTGACTTTATACCACAGTTCCCCAGAACCACACAACTGGCTGCCAATGGTGCTTTCCGGTGCTCCAGCCCTAAGCGCTAAGGCACTGTACATTAGCCAACGGCCAACAGCTTACTAACGTCTTGCTCTGAATCTTGGAGTCGCGAGCCCTGAAATATAGCATAATGCTTGAACAGAGGACTGGATGGATTCAAGTCTGCAGCAGGCGCAATGTTAGGGAAGCAGCATGCACTACACACTTAGCATTTCCCCTCTTCCTCCCTCTGCCCCTTAGATCCCACCATAGCACCTTACCTGCTGGGATGAGGGCAGGACAGATAGCCTCCTTCAAGTCCTTTCCACTCAGAGAACATCTGGACAAAGAAGTTCTACAAAAGGGAAGGGGGCTCCTAATCCCCATGCCCAGTCTCTGGACTGGGCACTCCCCCTCCCCTTCCTTATCACATCTGGCCTATTCTAACTTGGAGGACCCACTTCTTTTGCTCACTAAAATGCTCCAGCTCTCCTCCTCCAGTTCCTGGCCTGTGGACACAAGGCTGATTTGTCTTTTTCATTCAGCCTCTAAAATTTGACAAAGCCTGATCTTCACACCCAATGGTGTTGAAATGGAGGCTCTTTGTCAAGGGAAACCCACATATGTGCCTACTCCCAGGGGAGGGGACAGACACATTCAGCCAACCCCTCAGGCACCTGCTTTCCATGGCTGTACGTGTTTGGGAGGTGCCAGGGAACGGCAGACTCTAAATCGTGGATTTGAGACGTGTGCTTCGGAAACCTGGAAACGGACAAGGGGATTTACATCTGTCAGCTATGGAGCAGCCAGAGGAAACGAGGCCGTTTTGCACTGTGAGCCAAACAACACACACACAAGCAGCTTCAGCATTATGGGAACATTCACACGAAGCCTACCCAGAGCAATACTGTACTTGCCTCACCAGAGTACAGAAGACACCTAGCCCACAGCTCCCACATTCCCTGGTTTTGTTCTCTTCCCCTCTTTTCCCAACTCTGCTCTCCTCTCAGTAAGCCAGGCACCGCTCACTCTCATCAGGAAAGCGAGCCAGAAGTCAGTAGTAACCTCCCCACAGCTGTATAAAACAGGACCAACAACCAGAAATCAGAGCTGGACTGAATTTTTATCTAGATTAAAACAGGTTGGCTCAAAGGGGTTGAAAATACTTGCTGCATGCTAAGGGGTCGCTTTACAATACGAAAAGGGGCACGGGGGAAAAGGTCAAGATGTTTTGCAGTGTGTTCTTGTGTTGGTAGAGCAAAAGATCAGCTGGAGCATATTAGAAACCTAGTCCTTGTGGAGTACATGCTGCTTCTAACAATAACTTTGCAGCAGTCGCATATTGTCTCAGAATCACAATGTGATCTCAAAGTATTTTCTACTTTGATTTTGACTTAACGCCCCACCCAAAACACCCAACAAATTCCCTATCATGTCCCCAAAAAGCAACTACAAGCTCCTAACTATAATAAACATTTGGGCACAAATTTAAAAGAGTGAATCTACACACAGCATGGCCATTATCCCATACATATTCTTGGTGGATGAGTTTCCTTTTACAAGAATAATAATAGAAACTAGTGCTTTTTAAAAAAAAAAAAAGTAGTAGTAGTAAATACACATCAAGTTTACTCACTTTCTGGAGAGCTTCCTGCTGTTCAGGTGTGAGGGGAGGAAGCCCCAGTTTAGCTGCTGTGCTTTGTCCATTTTCCATCTTTATGGACTCCGTACCCTGAGAAAGTAAAAAAATACTTATAAAAAACTGTTCTCACAAAAGCTTCCAGTTTCCTTATTCCCAGAAACCCAGCGCACTTAATGTTAGGATGTCAAAGTTTTCAAAAAAAAGTCTCCCCAAACCTACTAGTAATTCATGAAAACCTGTTCTTTAACATTCTAGCCACTTCCCCTGGGGACGCTATACCATCAATTGTACAAATTGAATAAAATTGAATTGTACATGTTGAATAGCTGGCCTAAGAAGTTCCCTAATCTTCCTCTTTTCAGTGAAAAGAAATAATTCCCAGTTTTCACTCATATCATCTCCATCATACCTCTCAACAGTTAAATTCTCTATTGAATGTCCCTATTTCCTCCTTCCATCTCCTCCTATTATCAGTTTGTTTTTCTTGGTTTTTCAAGTTCTTTTTAAAATCTTCTCTGAGCTTTATAAACTTCACATACTGATCTAAGTACTAGCTCACAAAGAAGCACTTTTCCCTCATACTTGATTTGATGCATATTACCTGCACATGCAAATTCCCACTCCCAGCATCACAATAGGCATAGAAAGAAGCTTCTGGGCCATTGAATCAACTCTTCATTATTTCACAGAAATGTGTGTACCTAACAAACATTGGTCCTCTTTGTGCTTTGGGTATTCTACTGACCTCTTCATTTCATGCTCATGTTTTTCCCCTGAAGTCCCTTCCTGTGATATAATTGGTCAATTCTTCCTACCACGTTAAGTAACAGTAGGTTTCTGAGGTACACATATCAAACTGGTTTTGGTGAAAGCAACTCAGCAGCTTATGTCTTTCTGGTAAGCATCTGCCAACTTCTATCCTCAGGATAGTATTCTTAGGCATCCCAAAAATGCCATCACATAATTGCCAGCCAAAATGGGGTTCATCTTTAAAAAACTATTAACGGATGTCTCAGTTCTCCAGTAATTGTGTAAGCACTCTGTAACAAGAATGCTACAGGAAAAACAAGGAACAGACCCATCCAGATGGCAAAATGAAAACAATTCTCCTGGCTTTGCAACAACAAAGCTGTCACTTAGGAAAGGTATAATACAAAAGTAATTGGTAGTTTAGTGCAAGGAACAGCTAGTACGCCCATTAGTTTGATTCCCAGTCACTGGGAACGAAACACTTGCTTATGGCACTCACAATACTGCCTAACAACTTAGAAGTTTATTGCAGGCAGAAGTGTTTCTGAAAGATCACTCACCACCTCCACCGGAGAAAATTTTAACAGATCTTTCTAATATGAAAATAAGTAATATACTCTCCAAAATGGAGACTGGCAAAAAACTACTTCTTGGATACATCTTAAGCCTCAGAGAGAAAAATGCAGTATTTCAGAAGCAAAAGATTCTGCAGCATGGTTACACAGAAACTGCATTTTTAATTGCATCCTCTTTATCTTGCCACCAGGTGAAGGGCAACACATACTAATAAACAGACAAGCTGCCGCAACTCTCAAGACACAACAGAACTGTCAGATATGCTTAATACTAGCAGAGTGTTTCAGGTAAAAGTACACAGACGTTTCCATGAAGAGAGCCACATGCTGTACATCTCCTCACAAGAGCATAAGCCCAATTCCTGCTTTATGTCTACTGCAGTAACATTCAGTAGAGAAGAGATCAGTCATGCATTTCCTCGAGAATCAAAATCTTGCTGATGGCTCCATTTCTCTCTTACGATATTTTCATATTTGCTCTATATATTGATACATAGAACGTTTGGCTTGTGAGAGGGAAGAAAAGAGTGAAATATAGTTAGAAGATAATTTAACCAGATGAATTCTTTCCATAATAAACACAGATACCACCTAAATATAAATGGAGCTCAAGTCCGTTCACATGGTGGTCTCAATTTAGGGTAATCATTTAGATGTAAAATAAATAAATGTTATAACATAAATTGCCACATTCAATAAGTAAAAGGCAGCACAAAAGACACAGAAGCAGAAACTTCTTACATAGTCTTAGAATATATGTTGGGGGCACAGGCCCAAGAAAACAACCCTTGAGTCCTCCCACTACAAAGGGGCGGGATGCAGGGCACAACAGTCTCCAAATTCAAGGCCTCCTAAACAGTCTACTTTATCTACAGTAATTACAAGATAGATCTGTAAAAGCAGAAGCTTAAATGTGACAACCCTTAAATACTAAGAACATTAAGTACCATGAAGGCTGCAACCCCCAGCTGTATTTGTTGGCCCATTTGCTCCTGTTGCTCATATATCGGATGCACGCTTGTGAGATTGTAGAGCTCTATTGCTCATATAGTGGATGCACAATCATGAGATTGTAGAGCTCTTTACTGTGATACTCCTCACTGGATGGAGTCACCTGACACTCCTTTGACACATTACACAGGGGTGCATCTACTTGCCCCTAGAGAAGGGCTGCCATGAATCTTTTTCTCCGACTGATCTGATGTAAACTTGATGCTAAACGCTGCTTAGTCAGCTCACTAATCAATTCTTCTATTTTAAGCTCTGCATATAAAGTGAGGTCATATTCCTTCTAAGCAGATAATCCTTAATTATTGCATGCGGGAAATGGCTGTTTTACAGCCTATCACAGTGCACATATAATCAGCCCACCCCACCCCACATACGTTACTTGATATGTTCTGACATATTAAATGTAACACTTGCCTACGTTGTCCAGTCATTCTTTATTTTGAGATCTCGTGACAACTCATTTACCTAAACGGTAGTGACTAAAGTACCCTATTGGACTACAGATTTCTGGGGAAGAAGTGATCATGCTTTCCAAATAGATTTAGGGTAGAATCTTATCCATTTGTGAAGATGCAGAGTAGGATTGTTCCGAGTTTGAATCCCATGGACAGACTGCACCCTGGGGGAACTTCACCCTTCCCACTATTTTAATTGGCATGAAAGCACAGTATAAACTGACAGGAAATCAAAAGTTTTTCATAGGCTCAGTGAGACCTCTGGGCGCGTTTCTGATGATCTTGGCCAAGCCAAGCGAGAGTAGGACTGCAACAGAGGAAGAAGCCAGAGTATCACTACAGTAAGGTCAGCAAGTTTGCTGGAATCAATTTCACAACCTTACTGCCTTCTCGGTTTGAAGTAGCAGGATATGGACTTTTTTTTCGCTTGTGTAAGTTCTGTCTATATCATCCATCAAAAGTAGAACTCATTTCCTCTCTCAAACCAGTGTTCACAGTCAACCACTTAAGATACCAGAAGGGATAAATATTAAGTAATATATTTGTAGTAGGCTCAATAGAATTTGCCATTGTGTCCATGAACATTATTGGTATCAGTATAAGAATTATCATGGGAAAAATTTAAGTTAATAGCAGAACACAAGAATTTAAGTACATCCCTTACTGCAAAGTTTCTGCCGGATTAGCTCATTTGTCTCCATTTATCACTGACCGCAATCTGCATACAGGTTACACTGCTTCCTTGTTCTCTGGTCAGGCTTTTAAGGGCAAGGATTAGGAGCTCACCTACCTTGAAAGCAAAGAATGCTGTAAGATGAGCTCACTGATGTTCAGAAATGTCACGTTCTAAATCATTTTTACTCTCTTATTTTACAAGAGCAAATGAGACTTTTGGTCTTGTGCATTCAAAGTCTCAAGTTCACTGAAAGGGATTTGTAAGCATTTTCTAGAATCAGCGAACATTGAGCAGATGCCCAATAAATCCTTCTAACATAAAAACCTATTGTACAAGTATCTGAATATAGTGTTCTAGAGTTGCAAATACTTCACTGCTCTCTTCAAGATGAAATTCATAGCTACATTAAAAAACATGCATAGACACACAGGGAAAAAATAAAACAAAAGAAAGCGGATACATCAACAAGAACAGAGGTAGTTGGGACCACTTCATGCCTGCAAATTGGAGAACTCAAGTGCACACTACCGATCAAAAGATACTTCTGCATAGCCCACATGCAAATCAAAACCAAGAAATATCAACAAAGCAACGCTGCCACAATGAGCTGTGTGGTCAGTAACGTCAAAGACAGGAGAGCCGCACCATTGCCATCATTGTTACATCATCATTAATTTTGACTGTCGAAAGTTTTTTTATTTTTTTATTTTTTAAACCATACTAGTTCTTAACCAACTGGCTACAAAATTTTTCTGACCAACTCTCTGCCTCCCCTTCCCATTTGTTTCCATCTTACATATATGCTATTGTACAGGCAGCTCCAGAAACATCTGTAGTTTTCTATTGATTATTTAAAAAAAACAAACAAACAAATCAGGTTTGTCTATTGCTGTTTCTATTTCCCCTCAACTTTTTAAAAATTAATTATCACAGTTTAGGAGCTATGAGACTTCGGACCAGAGAAATGCAGTGGAAAGGATATCAAGTTTAACCATTCACAATAAAGAAGCCACTTCAGTGACCATAAGTTGATATGATTTGTAGAAGTAACAGAGAATATTGCCTATCTATATTCAATGCAATTTAGAAGAAGTACAAGCTCACGATATGGCATAGCTTCAGAATATCTGAACATCTGATTTCCAGCATAGAAGGAAGAATCAAAACTAAGGATGATGAAGTGATCCAGAAGTCAGAGCCAAGAACCTAGACCCAGACACGACTGAACCTGGTTCCAAGCTCTGTGCTATCCCACAGCCCTCTACAGAGGGACCAACAAATACATGCTTTTCTTGATCAACAGTACAGCTATATTAAAAACTTATCATCAACTACCCTTCAACAGTGAGAGTTTCTTCAAGGAAGACCACTGCCCTCTCTGTTACTCCAGTCTATCTAAAAAGCAGAGAACAGATTTGGTGTCAAATAATCCCAATCTCTATCATCACTCAGAGTAAACTGAGACCACTGCTTCTCTCTTTTCTAACACATTAGGACTATCAAGAAAAGGTTCACCATGCCTTACAATTAATTCAAGTCTGCTAAGCAGCAATATAACAGTAACTGTTGAAAAGCAGTTGGCGTTTTATACTAACCCTGGCCACCTTGAGAACTGCCTTATTTTAACATACTGAAACAGGAAGGAATAAGAAAAACAGGAGGAGAGAAGAAAATAGAAGTGAGAGAAGGTGAGCTTCTTTTTAAAAGGGAAATAAATAGAAACTGGATACCTTTTGCTATGAGCACTGCTTCTGAGCGTTGCTTGGCCCTTTAAGGTGGTTTGAACTCCCAAGAGTTCAGGCACATTCGTTGGAAATTTATTACATGGATGAGAATTTCTCTAAAGTATAAACACACACAAGAGAAGAGAAAAATACAGAGTCTTGTTTATTTTAGAATCATGACCAGCAAACAACACAAAGATTAAATAAGACAGAGGGGAAAAAGCATTGATGATATTGTTTAAGTCATTAACAAACAAGAAGCTTCTCTTAAAAAGTACTTGGCTAATACAGAATAGAGCAAGGATTAAACTGAGTGTATCACCTGCATCAGTGCTTGGGAACCTATATTCATCTGAACATTTTCATATTAGAAAACTTCACATCAGTAGTGAAGCTGAAAGAAGCACCACCTGAGTGCCAGTTCAAAGGCAGTGTTTTTAGTCTCATGTTAGGCTTTTTTCCCCGAAGAAATTGTACTTCATGCATATATATATATAAATACATTTAAGAATCTGGCCCCTATTTATTATCTAAGTAGTTGAGGATCCAGCTGTAATCTCCATAACTTTGTAAATCGTTCTGTGAACGCTGATGCTGGGTTATTCCTGAATTACCTTAGCAGCTACTCCTTTTCACCCTTCTCAGACCACTTTTTTCAGATGGGAAAGAATGGCAGTTAGTAAACTATTTCTTCTGTTACTGTAAGCATGTGCAACTAAATACTGCCAAAATCTAGAGCACAGGACATGTCCAAGTTTTTTCCATCAATCTTGTCAGATGTGTTCTAGAGAGAACGGAGGCTCTGGGCAGGTATTTCAGTCTTTCAAATGTGTCATCTTTCTTGCATCCCATGACTGAACTGCTTAAATGGCCACCTATCTGAAGAAATAAAACTCTTAAATGAACAAGGAAATTCTATGACAAATTTCATTAATGCTGTCCAGTAGCATACCTCATTTCTTCCACAATACCAAATACTAAAAAAAGAAATTAAAAAATAAAAAACTACACTTCTGAAAACATGAACATTCTTAAAAATACACGCACACAAGTGACCTATGTACCCCTGAAACAACTCCTTGCAAAGCCTTCCTGCTGCATTTGATAGAACTCCTCCCAGTTGGATCAGCACTGAGAAACAAAACAAGTCTTCTAGATGTTAACATTTCTACAAGCAATACGCTCTGCATTGTCATTTATCTACCATGGAACCCAGAAATCACAGGCATCTCACTTAATTGCTGACTCTCCTCAAAGGAGGAAAACTGCTGCTTGTTCCTGACAACCCACAACACAGTGCTAAAATAAATCAAGACACACAAGGTCTTCTTTCTCTTGATTATATAGAGCAAAGTAAGACACAAGGAAACATATTCTTCCCTTCTGAAAGGGATCGCTGCTTTCCCTGACCACCACCTTACCTACTAATTGATAAATCCTTCAACTAATCCTTCCCCATCGAATGCAGGCATAGACAACAAATAAGTACAGCTGGAGAGCTTGTATATAATTTCAATGACAGTGCTGGATTCCCTTAAATCACAGATTCTTTCCATTACCTGCTCTTAGCAAGAGACAGCTCTCTCATCCTTGTATTTAATACTGCCAGGCTCCAAAATGACTTTTGTCACTCCATGTCTTATGTTGTAGGCATAGAAAAGAGTTTACTCCCAAGAGGAAACTAATGAAATTCAAGGAGGTCACATGCTACATCCTGCACTGGAAAGGACTAACACCCTGCAGTGGTACAGTCCAAAGAGCTGCTCTGTGAAAGGCTGAAGGTTCCTGGTGGTCAGAAGGGTCAGCCTTCCTTGCTACCAGGGTGCACTACTAACAGCATCTTGGGCTGCATCAACAGGCACAGAGCCAGTAGGGAGAGAGAAGTGGTTACTCCTCTCCACTCAGCTCTTGCTAGACTACGTCTAGATATCGTGTCCCTTTCGGATCCTCCACACAAAACACTGACCAACTGGAGGGAGTCCAGTGTAGGGCCACCAAGATGGCTGAAGGGTAGGTGCACTTGTCCTGTCAGGAGAGGCTGAGGGAACTGGACTTGTTTAAATAACGTTCAAGACTTGTATATGCAATATCATAGGTAACTATAATAAGGCTTAGTAAGCAGTAACCAACAACCATTTTCACAAACTGTTTATCCTTTTACCACCACTTAAGAGGTTCTCACCTTAAGTTAAAGCCTCACAATTGATTCAGCACTTGGCACAAGTGAGGGCAGAATGCTCTAGGAGGTGGGGTAAGAAAAATCTGGTGAATATGGATAGCAAGAATCTCCTAAAGCAGACTTCCTGCAGACTGTTCCTCTCTCGCCCACCGAATGAAAATTAACTGTTTGTGGAGCCAACCAAGCAGGCAGACATTTCACACACACATGCTTTTCCCCAAAATTAGTTTCCAGCTCTGCTTAAAAATTAACTACCTTGATAAGAAGTATTCACTGTAAACTCACCTTAACCTCATTAAAATACAAACAGATTCAGTACAGAGACTGCTTTCCTCAAAGCAGTTAAGAGAGAATCTCATAACTACAACATCAGCGTTCCAGAATTATCTGGACAAATTATCTTTAAGTGAACTTAGTTTTGGCTGAAAAAATTTGCCATCACTGAATTCACAGACAAATAATGTGCATCCCTCCTACAGGAAAGGACCTGTTATTTCACACAGCTGTGATTTCAAGAAGATAACACAAATGACACCAGGCAAGCAATTGCGCATGAGTATATTATGTGGTGGGAAGACAGAGGAGTAACACTGCAGAGGTTTTATCCTTATAAATGGAACTGATGAAATAGAGACACACTGTAAAAGATATATATATATATAAATACAAAAAACTGACAAGACTGTCAAGAGCCTAGAAAGGGTGTAGGAAAGACAAAGAAGTGATGTAAGTGCAACAAAATTCAGGAGATGAAAAAGTTATGTAAATACCAAAATGATAAACACTGCAAGCCATTCTGAGGTACCGTCACTGGGTGTGGGGAGAATACCATGCACTAAAGGACCATTTACAGTGAAAACATATGAAGGACCAATGTCTAAAGCTGTGACATGCACTAACACTTTCACAGCAGCAATATCAAAATCACTGGCACTGAACGTCTCAGACTATTACACTGGCTTAAAATATAAGTTTCTTTAGCAAGACATTAATGATTTGATCAGTTATACCAAGTGATTCAGTTTCTTACCACTAAGAGGTAACCAGTCAAGTTACTGATAAATTCATCAGAATTGCATAAATTTGTAACTATACTCTTATAAGAGCTTTGTATTATCATCCACTTATACATGCCATCTGTGGTGACATATATAAATAATCCACTACATGTTAGAGAGAGATATATTTCTAGTGACAGCAGTATAGAAACTATCAACTATTGCCAAAATGCAAAAGAAAGATTTGTTACAAAAGCAATTTCAGGTCAAAAGGAAAAATAAAATATACGCAGCCTTGAACTAACTTGCACTGGTCCTTACAAGCTTCATGTAAGCATAGAAAATATAATTATCTTCTTAAGCATAGTTATATTTCTCCCATAAACACCATAACTGAATTTTAGAGCTCAAACTCAGATATCTAACTACTTGCTGCAACACTAATTCATTTACAGTTAAAATTAAGAATGGTGAGTTAGTCAAACTTTTACAGTTCAGTGAATTAAATTGTATTTCAGCATCTGGAAGAGAAAGGTTCAATCCTATTTCTTCAATCATTTTCATACTGTTCTTCAGGATACACCTTACCACCACCATTAGACACATACTGTCAGCTTTGTCTCAGCAGCTGAGCAAAGTTTTGCTCTGGTTTCTTCATGAAGAAACACTAGGTCAAACTCTAGACATGCTGCAAGTAGTATCAGCCATTGCAATATAGACAGCAGAGAGCTTCAGTCAAGCTATAAACGTGCAAGGGCCATTTCTACTTTTTGCTTCTGAATAATACTGGGGTTTTAAGGGATAGATCTGCAAGCCTTTCACAACCACCATATCATTCTTACAAATGACTTGCAGAAGCAGACAAGAACCTGGCTTGCTGCTACAATATTATTGTTAGATTATCTGATTAAAGGGTAATCATGATGAACATAAAACTCCCCAAGGATAGGCAAAAGAACACCAGTAAGCACTCCGTAAGGCCACCTCTCCCCAGAACGCCTTGCAAACTTGAAAGGTTATTGTCTGAAAGGATATGGGACTCATGACAGGATGCAGGGGGAAGAGCAGCTGGGCACCATGCAGAACTTATCAGGGAATGATTTACAGGGATGGTGGGAATCTGCAAGAATTATTACAGGGCGTTCAGGGCAGGATCAAAGGTGGGGAAAAGGAGGGATCAACGTGGATTGCAGAGGAAGCATGGGAGAACAGAGGAGAAAGCAGATAAAAGGGCTGGGTGAGTATAAACAGGGGGTTGGCCAGGACACTTGTCTGAGTCAGACTGCGGTGCTCAGTGCCTATCTCACAGTCTCATCAAATCCCCTTTCTAATTATCTTCTGCGTGGTATGTACTCTCCACTCTGACTGCATGTGTGAAGCAAACTTCAAGTTGGACTAGCCATTAAGTAGGAGAAGAGGTCGGAGTACCAGCAAGTGTGTTGCACCCACTGGAGTGGGACCACAAACCTCACAGGTCTAGATGCCAGCAACTGGGGGAGACAGGAGGTCTAGGGGCCAGCTTCTGGAAAGGCTGAGCAGCTAATACTAGCTACTGAAGTGACCCAAAGGTTGGGAGTGTATGTGTGCAAGACAAAAAGTCGTCAGACTGCCAGCAACCAAAGTGGGACCACGAACCTCGGGGCTTGTAGATCCACTTGTAAGCAACTGGGGGAGACAGGAGATCTATGGGTCACACCAGTAGCTGGCCCCTAGAGTGCAAGTGTAAGTGTGAATGCATGTGCATATTCATTCCCCCAGAGGACTGTTATACAAATAACAGTATCAGGCCACCGTGCTGTTCATGTTCACATGAGTGCTGTGTGCATGTGTGTGTCAGTAAAGGCATTGCTTTCTGTCTATGTTGACCTGTGTAGCCAGCCTTGTTAATAGCATGTGCACACACTCCAGCATAAATGCTCAGCTTTGCTACTGGCTGGATCTGAGAACTGCAGCAGCTAGTTTTCACCAGAGGGACTGGGATGGAAGGAACCTCCGGGTCTTAGAGAAAACCAAAGTCAAACCTGCTGGACTAGAAAGGAGTCCCCTCAGTCCTAGAGTCCATGGTTTTGGAGACCTCTAATACTTAGATTAACATACTCTTTGTTGGAGATGTTTCCACTGTCTTATTTTACCAGATGTGTCTGCCTGAAAAGTAGATTGAATTTCACAGCTATAAAAAAGGCTTTTGAGGGTATAACAAAAATACAACAGTTGTGAAGGCATCTCTTATTATGCTGAGCATACTGACAGTTTAGTCTATGTTAGGTCTGAACTTCTGCAGTGGCTTGCAGACAAGCAGCTTGCAATTAGCTTTTTCTGCTGTTCCAAGAAAGCAATTGTTCCAAGTAAGCATAGATACTCCACTGTATGAAAGTGTGAAATGGAACAACGGTGACTGTTTGCATCTCATTTCCTTTTCTCTTTGAATGTCAGATGAAAAAGTTTCTTCTATTTTAAAGATTGATATCTATTTTTGCATTGTAACTATCAGTGCTTTATCAATATTAAAGCTAGAGCCTTTTAAGCAACTTACAGCTGGATTTTTTCCACTTTAGATGAGCTTTTTGATATTGTTTATCAACAAAATCTAATCAATCATGTCAAGATACTGAA
Source organism: Struthio camelus (assembly GCF_040807025.1). Classification (NCBI taxonomy): domain Eukaryota; kingdom Metazoa; phylum Chordata; class Aves; order Struthioniformes; family Struthionidae; genus Struthio; species Struthio camelus. Next base: position 173,375,596 of record NC_090943.1, on the reverse strand, counting down.
AAACATTATGCTGATTTTATCACCACTACAGCCAAATAGTTGCAAATAGGGTGGCAATAGCACTTAATTTTCCAGGTACAGGTAATATATTGAATGGCCAATACCATTACCTCACCCCATATGATTAAGAAATTTATCTCCAAGAAAGAACATTTTTCATTAGTTACTATGGGAGAGCTTTTCAGCTCCATTTAATAAAGACTTTGAGTCTGGGTATACAACACCATGCATTTAATATTTTCACCAGGTTCTGAAAAATGTTATTTCTCCATCTCTACAATACAGATTTAATCTTTGCAAGGGAACCTTTCCATAAGCAGAGCTTTGGGTAATAATAGATCCTTTTCAAATGTCTAACACCTTTGTTACATCTGCCTGCTGCCGACAGTTGTCTTCCTGCTGAAGAATGTATGCGTATACTACTGACACTCTTCAAAACCTCAGAATTCGCACGCAATTAAGTTATAATTATTAATAATTTTGGCAATTTACACTACTATTGAAAATGTTAAGTACTGAAAATATCTGTGCAGGATTGCCCTGTAGTGCCTCTAAGCTATACCCCTCTCAAGACAGTTGACTACAAAAAAATGCTTCAGAAGACAATCCTGCAGATGCTTCAATAAATTGCTTGTGTTGTTTGCATGCTACAGGTTCCTTATACCAAAGGTAGCAGGAAGAGTAATCCAACTAACAATGGAAAGGTGAAGTAGTTTCAGTGATGTTAAGGAAGGAAAAAAAAAAAATTATAAAAGCTGAAGCTTGCTCTTCATAACCCTTGCAAAACTACTCTTTAGTTTTGAAAACTGACTGCTTTTGCTATTACAAGGTCAAAGGGATGGTTTTGGATGTGGCTCACAAATAAAAGCATGGAAGGATTAGTTCAGCATCTAGATAACTGACCACATTTATACCTTTTAAGAAATATAAAAGTGAAATAACAAAAGAATTACTACTAAGTGCTGCTTTTCTGATCTGGTTAGTGAGGCTTCAGACAACCTGCAAGAAAAAGCGTATTACTTTCCAAGATGCATCTGTGGGACTCCTTCCTTACCTCCCCACCTACAGTGCAAAAAAGTGTCAGACTCTGTTGCAATGGGGTATGGGTTTTCCCTTTCCCAGCTCATTCTTTGTTACATTTAGAACCACAGTACTATACTGTAATGATAAAAGGAACGCTATAAGCCATATATTAATAAGGTTTCAAATCACGGCACATGATGGTTTCACAGAGCCTCCACAAGGTCTTAAGAACATAACTTGCAATTACTTAGAGGCTTTTCCAGAAGCGAATTAGGAGCAGCTTTTAATACATGCTTATTATTTCAAATGACTGTCAAAGATGACAGCTGCTGCAACAAGAAAATTTGTAGTCAGCCGAAAGTCACATGGGTGAACTTGTTTTTCTGTCTCCCCATCCTGAGACTAGTCTCCACCCCCAGGCCCTAAACCATGGCTGAAAGCCTTGTTATGCCTCCCTATTTTAGCCTTGCTAAAAATACTCTCCTGTTGTCTCATACTGGCCTTGAACGTCTCAGGCAGTCATCTAGCCATAGAACCCCAAGCAGAAGCTACGTATTTGTTCCCAAGCACCTGCTGGTCAAATCTTTCCCTGGCTGTGTTCTGTCTTCACAGCAGCCTTTCTTAAAGTTTCCCCTTACCGGCTAAATTAAATGCCTGCTAGGTTTGTTCTAACAGTACAACATTCCAGCAGCTGTTGGTAAGAATCAGACAAAATACTTACCTGTTGGGAAGATAAAGTCTGTACCAGGAACAACATACAGCCGTGCCCTCCTGAACTATGTCCCTCATGGGAACGTGGGATGGTACTTCCTTTGCTCTTTGAAATAACTCATACCCTCCCTCTGACAACGTGGCAGTCCTGACAAACCGTGTGCACTAATGTGTAATAATTAAAAAACACAACTTGGGATAACCAAATCTGTATTTCTCCCCTCAAAGGAGAAACTTTATCATCATGGTCACACAGTTTAAGTGCCACTTCTGACACATGTGGCATCTCCACATCGCAACCATGTCATTGATCCAACTACAGGGAACACGCAGGAAGGAGGTTGCCGAGAGTACCTCTCCAGGTTCTTGACTGTAGCTCTACAAGATCTGGCAGCTTCTACAAATAGTTACAGGGTTGACAATTACTGAAATGCTGGGGAGCACCAAATACCAACACAGAGCAGCATACGTAGATATTCAGTGGTTTTTTTTTTTCTTCCTTCTCACAGGGGAGGTAGCTGTTGGTTCAGTAGGCAGCCAGGACCATGAAGTAGCTTAGCAACTTTTCCTCTTCCTCCAATCCTTTTTTTAAATTGAACCAAGGCTGTTTGCTGCATCACACACACCGGAAGTTGTCCAGGTTTCAAAGAATAGCTGGGAGGCGAACAGGAGGTAATAGGTACTGCACTCTCATCTTACATACACATATACTGCTTAAGTTGACTGACGGGGCTCCTATACACATAGACCTCAGCAAGAGAGGAAAGATTTGTTACAGCTATGATATCAGGAGGAAGAAGGCATGCCATACTGGAAGCCTGCCTGTGTTGCAAGCCAAGGAGCAGGACCTATGGTACCACTTGTAGAGACAACAGAATCACAAGCAAGGGTTGACAAAACATGCATTGGGAGAGAAGAGAGAAAGTAGGTAAAGCTAATTCAGGATAACAATGGAGTGGGCCACAGCAATAACATTCTAGATAACAGTAAAATGTCTCTGCTACTGTATTGTGTTATCACTATCATTTGGCACTAAGTAAAATTATAGTTACAAAACTACTTTGGTATACAGTAAATGTCTGTCTCTATCTAAAATTCAAATGAGAAAACAAGGACTGTTTTCCTCTATGGCAGGACTAAAAAAAGAACAAGCTAAAGAAGGGATGATTTCCCATCCTGTATTCTAATCAAACTGGATAACTCTTATAAGATATAGTCAATAAATGTTAACTCATGGGCCCAATATAAGATAGCTCCAATAAGCAAACACTTCATTTGAAACGAATCAGACATCTCATATCTTTGACTTAAAACCGATAAAACCACCTCAGGCCTCCTACAAGATGTCCTCCTTTTGACAGGACAAAGTCCTCTGGTTTTTATTTATTTTTTTCCCCTATTTGACTGTTTCCAGTACAGTAGATTTCCAGTGCAGGCACTGCTACTTTTTGAAAGTTGATGAAAGCAAAATCTAACCTTATTCAATTGCAAAACCGTGTTACTCTCAAGCGAAGAGACTTTGTGCTTAACTTTAAAAGCTTTTCTATCTAGCGTTCATGGTTTAGATTGTCCATGAGCAAAGTGAGTGTTGAAGCTGTCCTCACAGACTGCAGAAGTTCTGAACTTTCTTCAGAGGCCTACTTCCTGATCATATCATAAAGCAGTCAGTTTTCTTTTCAGCATGGAAATAGGATGCAAGAGAGCTGGAGGCACTAATGTTGAACTTGCAAGGAAAGAATCCTGGGATCCTCATGCAAAAGTTGGTTGCTGGGACCTTTGAATTGCATCTTCATTTTAAGAACTTTAAAGCTAAGACCACGTTCCCATTTTTTAACACAGCAAGGTACAACAGTCATGAGAATATTGATGAATAAACACATGATACACGATGTTCATCTTCATCTTGCCCATTTCCAGTGAGATCTTTTTCATCAAAATGCAACTCTCAAAAACAACACAGATAAAAATTCCACTTAAAGGGGGGAGAGGGGGGGAAGTGTTTTTAGCTCACTGAGAGAAGTAGCACAATGATATGCAAAAATGAATGTACTATTTAAGATGCTTAACCTGTCCCGAAGTTTAAAATAAAAGCACGCAGCACCTTTCAAGCTGGAATTCTTGTTCCTGGAAGACTATCTCTATGATATATCCTTTAAATGCCGAGATACCATCTGATCTGGGAGCAAGCGAAACAAAAAGGCCACCTCCATGCATATCAAGCCTTGCATTCTTACCCTATCAAGACCCTTCTTCTAACTAATCCTTTAATTTTCTTTGGTCATGATAGCTAGTGCCTCTTCCCAAAATATGTCAGCAATGACAGATGTACCAACAGAGGCAGTCTTTCTTAGGCAAACACTGCTGAGTTCAACATATTCTAAGTCTGCAGCCTGTTCCTCACTTTCCATAGCTGTCCCTGTATTTATGCTTCTCCTTCCACCACAGGACTCCTGCTCTCACCTTCTTGCCCTCATCTAGGGCCTACTGCCACCTCCTTGCTCTGGCTGATATAGCCACCCACTACAGTAGCACCAGCTCTGAAACTAAAATTTAAGTTCACAGGGCCCATATGACTCTGAAGACACCCAAGTAATGTCCATGCCTTGCTCTTAGTTCCAGGAGTAATCACTACCTCAGCAAAAACTTACTTGCTTGGACACCATGCAATCTGTAACATGATTGTACCTCTCTGAATGGGAATGATCATTTTATGCTGATACACTATAAGCTAACAGGTTTAAGCTTGAATGTTTGGTGTTCGGAAGCGAACAAAAATAATCAAACTCCTCACAGCTGTACTATGCTCAGCCCTTAAGAATACTCATTCCAAACGCCAGATTTGTAAAAGAATAACACAACTGATTACTTTCAAGTGTTGCACATACCTGCTTATAAAATATTATATATATATACACATATATCATAAAATACAATTATACATATACACATACATAATAAAGACCTCTGAAGCAAGGTTTTTATTTTTCTGTTTATGCTGTAAGGCACTGCTAAATTATTGTAAGCTTGTTTGCAACTCTGGCAGTCTTCTGTTTGACTGCATCATTTCACTTCCACGCAGTGAAACCACGCAGTGGCTGTTTGTTATAAAGCTAGCCAATTAGGATGGGTTTGAAATTTATGTATTGCCACTTTAAAATACGGCATATACCAAAAAAATGCAGTGACACCAAAGATACTGCCTGTGCGATGTGAAATAAAGGACAGGCACAGGAAAAGCAAAAGTCTTGCTGATGTAGTCACGCTCACTAAGCAATACGATGTTCTTTTGACTTTGTCTTTGGAATCATATTTAACCTCACTCTTTCAATAGTCAAACATTCATTCCCAGTATTAAGGAATGCAAGTCCCCAAACTTAATAAAGGCTTGGTTATGCAAAGACAAGAAGGGAATCACAGCACAAGTTACCCATATTTGCTCCCGATTATCGGCACCAACATTTGTGAAACCAAAAAAGAATACAGAATCACAGAACGGCCAAGGTTGGAAGGGACCTCTGGAGATCATCTAGTCCAACCTCCCTGCTCAAGCAGGGTCACCTAGAGCATATTGCCCAGGATCACATCCAGACGGGTTTTGAATATCTCCAGGGAAGGAGACTCCACTACCTCTCTGGGCAACCTGTTCCAATGCTCTGTCACCCTCACAGTAAAGAGAGGAATACCAGAATACCATGAAAGACAGATCCTTCACAGTTTAAAATTAGTTCCTTAAAGGAAAACAGAGCAGCTTTAGAATTAGTTCTGCTCATGAGAAAAATCCAACATTTTCTATGAAAAAAAAGTGTCTTGTAGTTCCCCAGCATCCACAACTACAGTAGAGATGTTAGAGGCTACCCTCCCTAGAGGCTCGGCGCTCAAGAGGTTTTGTATCTCTTTACCAGTCCCCTCAGGGGGACTCTCCAGAGCGTACTGCAAATACAAAGAACTGAAGAACTCATATAACAATAAAGATTAACGCTGTTGGGATCCTTTGATGAAAATATAAAGGAAACAAGAACAAATATAAAAATAATCACCACCCGTTAGGCACCAAAATCCTCTTGCCATGTAAAAGTAGCCAATAGCTTACATTTTAATCTCAGTGGTGTCACCTCAATGACCTGCATGTAGCAGGTCTACACTGCTCTGGGAGATAAAAGCCTCAGTTGAGGCCTTCTAAAAAGGCTGACATCTAGCTAGAGCTTTTTAACAAGTGAATTTTTGAAACCATCAAACAAAACCAAGCAAAGTAGCCTCTGCATATCCCCGTACAGTGATAATCTATTTTCTAAACCCAAACGCTGTTATAAAGCACATGCTAGACAGACAGAACATGTGGAAAGCACATGATAGATAATGCCTAAGCCACAGATATCACCCTAAAAGCTCCTCATCGTTCTCTCCGCACTGCTGCGAGAGCTCTCTAGCTCACTCCAGCCCGAGTCAGCGGGGTTAGCTCCGACCGGGCAGCTGCTGAGGGAACCCAGCGGGGGCGTCCAGGCAGAGCTCAGTAGAGGTCATCGCCGGAAACGTGGCACAAACCCCGTCCACTGCGCCAGCGAGACCTGCAGGCAAAGAGCCTCCCCGAGCACGAAACCAGGGTCCCCGTCACACGAGAGCCACGGGAACGGGCCGGCACACGCGGCAGTCCCGGCTCCCCGCCCGCGGCCGGACCCGCCGACACGAGCGCGCCGCCGGGCCCGGCGCAGGGACGGAGCGGAGGGGCGCGACCGCGGGCCACCGGGCGCACCGAGGCGCCCAGCCCGCCGGGCCGGACCTCGCAGGGCCGCGGGCGGGCCCAGGGGCTGCCCCCGCCTGCGGCGCCCCGCAGCCCAGCCGAGACGAGCCGAGCCGCCACGCCCGGCGCTGCCCAGGACGTTGGCGCCCCGGGCGAGCGGGCGGACCCCGTGCGCGCCCAGGCTCGCCGCGGAGCGGCGCCGGGCCCGCCACTCACCAGGGAGATGGTCGTTGTAGCCGCCATCTTGTCCACCCCGTCGGCTGTCGGCGCGGAAATCTCGCGAGAACTTTCTAGCGCCCGTGGCCCGGGAAACTCTCGCGAGATCCCCGACGGGACTGGAGGGGAGAGGGCAGGTTTTCTCGCGAGAGCTCCGGAGCCTCGCGTGCTCCGGGGCTGGGGCGGGGGGAATCCGTTGGCGCGAGCCCTTCGCTGCTTCCGCTTCCGGGTGGGGCGCGGCTTTCCCCCCCCCCCCCCCGGGGGCTCGTGCCGGGCTCGGGGGGGTCCGGGGGGCCGGGCCGGGGGCAGGAGCGTCCCCTGGGATCGGGTCGGGCCGGGCCGGGGGCAGGAGCGTCCCCTGGGGTCGGGTCGGGCCGGGGGCAGGAGCGTCCCCTGGGGTCGGGTCGGGTCAGGTCGGGGGCAGGAGCGTCCCCTGGGATCGGGTCGGGCCGGGCCGGGGGCAGGAGCGTCCCCTGGGGTCGGGTCGGGTCAGGTCGAGGGGCAGGAGCGTCTCCTGGGATCGGGTCGGGTCGGGTCGGGGGGCAGGAGCGTCCCCTGGGATCGGGTCGGGCCGGGCCGGGGGCAGGAGCGTCCCCTGGGATCGGGTCGGGCCGGGCCGGGGGCAGGAGCGTCCCCTGGGGTCGGGTCAGGTCGGGGGCAGGAGCGTCCCCTGGGGTTGGGTCGGGTCAGGTCGAGGGGCAGGAGCGTCCCCTGGGATCGGGTCGGGCCGGGCCGGGGGCAGGAGCGTCCCCTGGGGTCGGGTCAGGTCGGGGGCAGGAGCGTCCCCTGGGGTTGGGTCGGGTCAGGTCGAGGGGCAGGAGCGTCCCCTGGGATCGGGTCGGGCCGGGCCGGGGGCAGGAGCGTCCCCTGGGGTCGGGTCGGGGGCAGGAGCGTCCCCTGGGGTCGGGTCGGGTCAGGTCGAGGGGCAGGAGCGTCTCCTGGGATCGGGTCGGGCCGGGCCGGGGGCAGGAGCGTCCCCTGGGGTCGGGTCGGGTCAGGTCGAGGGGCAGGAGCGTCTCCTGGGATCGGGTCGGGTCGGGTCGGGGGGCAGGAGCGTCCCCTGGGATCGGGTCGGGCCGGGCCGGGGGCAGGAGCGTCCCCTGGGATCGGGTCGGGCCGGGCCGGGTCGGGCCGGGGGCAGGAGCGTCCCCTGGGGTCGGGTCAGGTCGGGGGCAGGAGCGTCCCCTGGGATCGGGTCGGGTCGGGTCAGGTCGAGGGGCAGGAGCGTCCCCTGGGATCGGGTCGGGCCGGGCCGGGGGCAGGAGCGTCCCCTGGGATCGGGTCGGGCCGGGCCGGGGGCAGGAGCGTCCCCTGGGGTCGGGTCAGGTCGGGGGCAGGAGCGTCCCCTGGGGTTGGGTCGGGTCAGGTCGAGGGGCAGGAGCGTCCCCTGGGATCGGGTCGGGCCGGGCCGGGGGCAGGAGCGTCCCCTGGGGTCGGGTCAGGTCGGGGGCAGGAGCGTCCCCTGGGGTTGGGTCGGGTCAGGTCGAGGGGCAGGAGCGTCCCCTGGGATCGGGTCGGGCCGGGCCGGGGGCAGGAGCGTCCCCTGGGGTCGGGTCGGGGGCAGGAGCGTCCCCTGGGGTCGGGTCGGGTCAGGTCGAGGGGCAGGAGCGTCTCCTGGGATCGGGTCGGGCCGGGCCGGGGGCAGGAGCGTCCCCTGGGGTCGGGTCGGGTCAGGTCGAGGGGCAGGAGCGTCTCCTGGGATCGGGTCGGGTCGGGTCGGGGGGCAGGAGCGTCCCCTGGGATCGGGTCGGGCCGGGCCGGGGGCAGGAGCGTCCCCTGGGATCGGGTCGGGCCGGGCCGGGTCGGGCCGGGGGCAGGAGCGTCCCCTGGGGTCGGGTCAGGTCGGGGGCAGGAGCGTCCCCTGGGATCGGGTCGGGTCGGGTCAGGTCGAGGGGCAGGAGCGTCCCCTGGGATCGGGTCGGGCCGGGCCGGGGGCAGGAGCGTCCCCTGGGATCGGGTCGGGTCGGGTCGGGGGGCAGGAGCGTCTCCTGGGGTTGGGTCGGGCCGGGCCGGGGGCAGGAGCGTCCCCTGGGATCGGGTCGGGTCGGGCCGGGGGCAGGAGCGTCCCCTGGGGTCGGGCCGGGCTGGGGGCAGGAGCGTCTCCTGGGGTCGGGTCGGGCCGGGCCGGGGGGCAGGAGCGTCTCCTGGGGTTGGGTCGGGCCGGGCCGGGGGCAGGAGCGTCTCCTGGGGTCGGGTCGGGCCGGGCCGGGGGCAGGAGCGTCCCCTGGGATCGGGTCGGGCCGGGCCGGGGGCAGGAGCGTCCCCTGGGATCGGGTCGGGTCAGGTCGGGGGCAGGAGCGTCCCCTGGGGTCGGGTCGGGCCGGGGGGCAGGAGCGTCCCCTGGGGTCGGGTCGGGCCGGGTCGAGGGGCAGGAGCGTCCCCTGGGGTCGGGTCGGGTCGGGCCAGGGGGCAGGAGCGTCCCCTGGGGCCAGGTCGGGCCGAGGGGCAGGAGCGTCCCCTGGGGTCGGGTCGGGTCGGGTCGAGGGGCAGGAGCGTCCCCTGGGATCGGGTCGGGCCGGGTCAGGTCGGGGGGCAGGAGCGTCCCCTGGGGCCGGGTCGGGTTGGGCAGGGCTGGGGGGGGGGCAGGAGCGTCCCCTGGGGCCGGGTCGGGCCGAGGGGCAGGAGCATCTAGCGGGGTCTGGGCCGGGACCAGAGGCGATGCTTTAACACGCTGGAGATGCTAAAACCGGAGGGTGCTGAGCACCACAGCAGCCCTTGGTCTGCGTGCGGCCACCCACGGCCGAGAGCCGCTGCCGTGCCCTGGCAGAGCGGGGCGTGCTGACTGTGTCCTTTGAGGGCACCTGCGGGACGTGTCAGCTGAGAACTGCTGAAGTGAAACACAGCCCTGCCACCTGAACTTGTCCCCCGCCTTTCCTCTCTTCGTTCCTTTCAGGTGGGTCTAATCTCTGATGTACAGTCTTAAATACACAGGTCAAACGGCCTGCAACAGGTGATCTGGAGAAGTGCTACTCTGACGGACAGAGGGCCCACAAAAGTCATCACTGAATATGTGTTCCCGACCTGGCTTTAAAGGAAAAATGCTTTTAGTAAGGGACAGAGGTGTGTTGTTACACTATTAAATCGGCATCAGATTATTGTGGCCTGTTGACACACTGCAAATGAGATGCTGAGAGACTGGGAAAGGTTAAGGAGAAAGCTATAAGAAGTTTACAGATTCTGAAAGTATCGTAATGGTCAAAGATTTAGAAAATTCAAGCTGATAAGGCTTATCAAAAGCAGTTAAAAGAGGATTTAACATCCAAGTACCTATCTGAAGAGAAAGTCTTAGATTGCAAAGGTTCTTTTCCTCTAGCAGATAAAGGTACAGTATTTGAATTGAACATAAAAACAATGTACCTTATTTTTAGTCTCAAATAGGCTGTTTCCAAATAACCACTGGAACACGTTACTTATTAATGAGACACAGTGAATTCCTATATTATGCAATCTTTAAATTAAGACTAGATACTTTAGTAAAAGATGTGCAATACTGTAACTATAAAATATGGGCAGGAATTACAAGAAACATGCAAATGGGACTACAGGATTTCCATTCTTATGCTCAGGTTGTTGCTAGTGCTGGTACAGCCTGTCACATATTCAAAACACCCTGCAGTAGCTGGCTAACAACTCACTATTGCTGAGCACAGCATGGTCAGCAGGAGGGAAATCCATCAGTCAAACTGAGCTGTGACAATGTTAATCAAACAAGGAATTCAGCCAGGTGAAATGGGTTACAGAAGAGCTAACTAGCTCATTGCAGAAATGAGGCAGATGGTAAATGAAGGAAGTTACCAGTTTGTAGACTCAAGTGCAAGGTTGTTCTGGAGAAAAAGAATAATCTCTGAATCAAGCAGCTGTATGATGCTGCTTCACTGAATTCCTTCTCTACCCAATTGACCTGACTTTGTGGATAAGCCTACTGAACTCGAGGAAGCTATTTCCCATCTTCGTTTACGTTGTAAGAGCGACTAAAAAATTTTGGAGTGCTTTGCTCAGTGCATCAGCTCCTCTCCTACGTTACTTTCAATGGCTTTATTGATTTGTCAGTTTCCGTAAAGCTGGCACAGCCTAGCACAACTGGGAAAATACAGCACAATTTGACAGCTCAGCTTATAGCGTTCTAGCACGGCAGACCCAGCCCAGCGTAATACAATTGGTGCAACACAGCAAAGCCGGAGCAGCATAACGCAGGCAGTACCACATGGAGACTCTGGCACAGCACAGAACACCAGCATAGCACAGCATGATACAGCTGGCACCACATGGCACAATGTGAAACAGCATGGAGCAGCATTGCATAGCTTTTGCTACGCAATTCCTGTTTGCATTTTTCACCAATTGAACCCGACATGCTCAGCAGCTACGATTGCCCCTTTCTCCAGGCTGACGACTGAAGTTCCAAGTACCGCAGGTGAAACAGGGAAGGAAGAGACATCGAGGCTTTTCCTTAAGATGCCATGAGATTTTGGAAGGCCATAAGACAAACTGGGAAGTGACAAGGGTTCTGTTCAGCACCAGTGAAACTTGCTGATCCGTATGTTAGGACACAAGCTGATGGATTTGGATTTCTTCCTGTGCCATGTCAGGTCCAGCTCACCAAGTCCTCTCTTCAGCTTACACCACGATGTGCAATTCTAATTACAAAGCATCACAGTGGTTCATCTGTGCAGGGGGAACCTTAACAGAACAGGAGGAGTTGTATATAAAGAGTGGAATGTGGCAGATAGGAAGCTGCCCCAGAGCTTTCCAAACCGGCTCCTTTCCTCCCTTCTGTAGGTGTTACCGGCTGGCAAAGAGGAAAAAATAGCTTTGGGACCTGTAGTGAAAGAGCCTGTCATTTCCAGAGGCAAATTTACCAATTTGGGGGGACTTGCAGCAGCTTTGCATCTTCACAAACACCATGAGCAAGGGGCTGCAGGAGTGCTACCTCATGCCCCCACTGCCTCACAACTTTCTGGCTTGCTGCTTCAGGAGTGAGGACCAGAACACGTATTCTTGCTTGGTCCCGATTTCTCATGATGCGCATGTAATTTCTCGTGCTTGTGGATTACTCCTCCACTTGCTGTTGTCTTTTCACAGCACAGCTAAGGCATATACCTCTCATGGACTGTAAAGATTCAGTCAGGAGCGAGTGGCCTGGTCAGCCCTGGAGGAAGTTCGGTCAGGAGCCCCACAAGTTTGTTCTGGTCTGGTACACTTCCCATCCTCTGTCGTGCAGGGGAACTGCTCTGTCCCAGACTGCAGTGAGGTGACTCACAAGGGAGGAGATTGGTATTTGTGGAAAGCATTTTCCAGGAAGTTAGCCAGCTTTTCACAGTCATCCTAAAAGAAAAGAGAAAAAAAGCCAAAGGATTAATTTGGCTTGGCTACCTTGGATGTCTCTTCTCTTTCCTTACATAATTCCATCCCAAGCCATCAGGTTTCATATCTGAGTTTTAATATGGGAAAAGAACACTTTGCAAGCACATCTGGAACACACTACTATTAATTGCTCATTTGGTGTTATTCAGTAAATATGATAATCAAAGAATGGAGCCTTATTGTGTCAGGTGCTATATAAATGCAAAAGAGCCGACTGTTCTTTGGCGCTTCCAATCTAAAAGAGCAAAACATGTCCAGCTTTTGTTTAATTTAAGCTTAATTAATATATCACTGGATTTAAAGTTATTTTCTATGGCTAGCTGTTCTATAATATCCTCATTGCTATCAACAAGAAAAAGTAACATTGTTTTTTTGTTGACTTGGCAACTACTTTGCACAGAAATCTCTTTTCTTACACATTCAGGAGTAGGTGGTTTCTACCATAATTAGTAGTCTTTTCACTGAGAAAGAAGTTACCCAAATACACAATGCCCAAAGGTAAAGGGGGCAAAACAGCCTCCCTTTATGTCGTACAGGATTTCTGGAATTGCCAGAAACCGATGTGAAATTCTCACTCAAATTTAAAAAAAAAGAGCTAGGTGTTTTACTGCTGCTCAGAGGCACCCTTTTGTCATTAGTGCTGCTAAACTGCCTACCCAATACTACTTTTATTTTAAGAAAAAGCTTGGATTTTGAAGACAAGATTTGTAAGGTATAGCTGATACATCGTTAGACTAACCACTATAGTTGGAAAACCAGATGAGCAGTTGGGTACACAAGTCCTTCAGATCTGAAATAAGCAGGATACTTCTAAGCTAAACACAAGGTCAGGACATTTGCTGAGTTTAATGAGATATGAATCAGTTATACCATCTGAGAGAAAAGGTAGTTGGTACCTGTGGAGTAGAAAAGATGTTAGAGAAGGGAAGGCATGTTAAAAGGAGGTTATCTCCTAGGAGAAAGAAGAAGAAAGGTAATTTACAGTCTGTGGAACACAGGCTAGTGAGGTATATTTTACAGCACTAGATTGCCCCAAATGCCATGTATTTTCCAGAGGACAGGAGAAAGCACCCGAGTGTTTCAGTGCCAAGCTGCACAGTCACCATGCTCAGATGAAGAAAAGAATAAAGTCTAAATGTATTTTTTGCAGGTGTACTCACATAAATTTTTCACTCTGTGAGGCTGACCCCCGTCTTGTCTAATGTCAGCATCCATAATGTCAGTATGAGGAATTCTCCAAACTTTGCCTATAGCCCCAGAATTCCTAACTTTTGCAAAGGAAAAATAAATGTATCTTTAATTTTCTCCATGCTGCCTTTCCTTGAGGCTTTTCTACTATTTTAATGGCTGGGCTGATCTGCTCTGAACTGTTTCTTGGGATTGTATCACCAAGCAAGAGCCTGGAAGTACAGTGTTGGGGCAGGTGGTCTCCTCTGGCAGGCAGAAATTTGCAAAGTTGACTTAACAGCAGCTGTCTAAGCAACACTGGCTATGGAGGCAATTCCTCTGGGAGATGGGAGGTGACCTGAACTTGCTGAGCTTGGCAGCTCTTCCGGTTTTTCACATCTCAGAACCACTGCAAGTTTGATGTACTTAATGCTGTGACCTTGTCATCACACTATGGCCACCCTTCAGAACAGCAGCCTGGAGTCAGGCATGAGCAAAGCACGGAGCAAAAAAACCAGTTCACTCACTACAAGGGAGAGTGAGTATAGCACAGAGCTACAGGCTGGCCCGTGTGATTGCTCCCTGGCTGCTAGGAGAGGAAGGGAATAGCCCTTATTCCTCTGAGGCATAAGGTGTCACTCGGATTTGGAGACTGCTGTTGGAAGCACAAGGCATGCACAGCTGAGATGATGAGGAGCAGCGAGCAGGCTTACCTCATGGATGAATCCATAGTGCACCAGCTCTGTGGCCAAGTCCTTGGAATTATCAGCTGCAGAAACAAGGAATGGTGAGAACAGAAAATTTCATGCATCTCTTAGTTCCTCTTCTACCAGTAAAGAGCACCTGTTCTGACACACAGCACACCTGCATTCTGCTTTGCAGACACATACTATAAACCTTTGGTTGGCCGAGTAACTGCTAAGTAGTCCTGGGACAAATAGAGCACAGAGATGAGCAGTGAATGACTACTGCACAAAGTTCTGGGCAGGAACGAGCACCAGCCCCAGATCAGGCAAAGGATAACAGTTTTGGCAATGTATCACGGAGATTTTTTTTGTTTGCTTTGGCTCAGCATGAAAAGTAGGCAGGCCACTCCCTGTAGACAAAAAGCACAAGAAGCTGGTGAAGTAGCAACTCCCAAGCGTGACTTTCCAAGCTTTATCTTTTAGTTTGGCTGCAAGGCAGAAAGGGGCTCGTGCATGTTTTAAGGAACCTGCTGTGCTGGACATGCTCTGAAGACCCTTCCCCAGAGCCACAGGGCTCCCTCAGAGGAGAGTTTGCCTTCTCCTTTGAAAGGTATCGTGGAGACCGCATCAAAGTTGGGAAATGAGAGAAGAACTGACCAGTACAATCCTGACAATTCAGGGTCACACATTTAACAGACATGCAGGGTGACATGCATATTCCTGATGGCCCAAGGGTTTACTCTAGGGGGCAAGATAGTAACACATGTCAAAGGCTGAAAGCTCAGTGTCTGAGAGCACAAGAACTGGTACACGGATGTTATGGTTTAGTCTGCTCTCCCAGTACAAGCAGGAAAGAAAAGCTGACTGTAAACACAAGCTGTGGATCCAGGACCTCAGTGTCTCTAAGTCTAAACCTGACCAGGGCCATCAGGCAATACTTCCGCATCTATGCATGAAAATGGAATTTGCAGTAAACCTACTTGGCAGCAAGTCATAGCTCAACTGTCGATGCAATTTGTCCTCCAGGATCAGCAGGAGAGTGAGCTGCAGAAAGAAAAGAGCGCGCTTTACAGACACCCGTTTCTCCATAAAAAAGGTAGGTGCTGACTCTTCCATCAGCACTAGAAGCTGCTGGCAGGGGTGAGCAGGAATGATGCTGGTAACTGCTGACATGCTGGATGTCTTTGTGGAGCGGACAGTTTGCATGTTTCAGGGAAATGTTCTCTCAACAGTCACAGCTAACCTTCAGCTGTTAAACTGGAAAGAAGTAGAGTTAAAAGATGTCCGTACAAAGATACCGAGGACTTCAAGTCCTGCAGCCAGAATGGTGGCTTTGCTCTTCTTAGGCTTTCTTTTATTATAAAGGGGCAAGATCAAAGGTGACAAGTCTTTTTTGGGAAAGGAGAACTGTGTCCATGGAACGCTGTTAGCTGGAGGGAAGATTTTGATCAGAAGCTCTCTGGCCAAGAGAGATACCTGCTGACTGGAGATGAGGAGCGGAGCTGAGTGTAGGCTCTGAGGCTCTCCCCGGCGTGTGAGAGAAGGATCCTTCCTCCTCTGCCTCAAATCACAAGCCTTTGAGGCTGAATGCAGGATCTTCCCAGGGCCACATCTAGATCGTTTATCTCTTTGCTTGACCATGGGAACTGAAATGTGTGAACGGCCAACTCCTGCTGCATGAATGGACATAGTGTCCATCGAGGTAGGCTGGGTGCATCCTAGAATGTTTCCGCTTAAGCTGACAGCTGTTGCATGCTGCAGCTTATACATGCCTGGATGTGCTGGCTGCACGCATGCAAGAGCCACTTTGGACAAAAAATGTACTGCCTCATGGGGAGGAGTTCACTTAGCTCTGTGGAAGGTTAGTGTCACTTGTGAAGGTGATTTCAGTCAAGCAGCAGAAAGGCTGCATTTTGTTAGCTTACTGTGTATTTCTGTATGCAAACCTGTTTACAATATAAGGCTGGTTTCTTTCAGCAAAACTCATAGCATAGACCAGTCATATGTATCGATACTGATGATTTGCATTAGCATCACTTATACACAGCAGGACAGCCACCAGTTCACTGAGAGACTTGTGTCTCTCACCAAATCAAGTTTAAAGTGTGCCTGGCCTGATTTTAATCTCTGAGCTGATCCTCATTCCATGTCTCAATGGCCTCGTGCGTTTTCTCTTAAACACTGTTCCTTTACTTCACTGGGCAGAGAAGTCTAATTTATGGTAACTGCCAGGATTGCTTTGCTTGCTGTCTAGAAAACTGGCAACCAGCACTACTGATCACTTATCAGCCATAGTAGCTTTGTTATTATGTGTTATTAAGAGTGGTCCTCTTATTGCCTGGCACCATCCTGCCCACCGCCAGCTCATATGCCTCTCCAAACTCCTCCCTGGACTGCTCTCTCCTGCTTGTGATTGTGCTACTACTGAGGCACCTGGAGGAACCTTAACTGTATTCAGTAGCTGAGCTGAAGGGCTGCTGGGGGAGATTTGTCACCTGATTATTCATATATTTACAAAGCCCAGAGGAAACTTTTTCACAAATCTGTTC